>NC_134372.1:47681608-47983595 GCF_035582795.1 Mycteria americana
GCGCGGCGGGGAGCGCGGGAACCAAGGGAGGGGAGCGGCCCCCCGCCGCCTCTGCCCCCGGCTCCGGGGTACAGGGGGGCTCCCCGCTGTCGGCTGCCCGGAGGGGAGGTTTGTTACCATTCATTCTCCTGCCTAGGCCGCACTGCGTGTTCTTACCAAGGAGAACGGGTCTGTGTGTGTGTGTGTAAACCTAAAATTCAGCAAAACCGGCGTCTCCCCCCCCAGCCCCATCCGATTTTAGTGCACTTACTCTACTCTTTTATTCGACACGTTCACACAAGCAGAGGCCAAGGCCCAGCTGCTGCATCACCTGCGTTTCCGCAGAGGCACTGCAGAAATCGCCTGTCATTTGGGACACCAAGATCACCAAAAAGACTTGTTTGCAAAAAAAAAAAATAAAATTTGCCAATCTGACAAGCGTGCCGGCAAAACGAGCAACTTCTACCGCACTACCTGAATGAAGGCATAGGTTTTGCATCCAAGGACACTTACTGGGATATTTCACAATAGTGCCTAAGGAGCCAGTTCTTTAGCAAATTGAGACTCCCTCTTGTCCTTGTGGATAGGAGATGATAGAAAGAAGATAGGAGATGAGTTCAGAGGCTAAAGCCTGGACGCCCTGATTCTCAACAACGCTCATTGCCATTGAGAGGCAGAAGCGGTACCTTTGGAGAGCTGTTTCTCAGCAAGTGATTAGTTAGTGTCACACAAGAAGTCGTGCCCAAGCTCTGAAACCCAAGGTCGGTGTCCATCCTCCCTGGACCATCCTCCTTCCTTGCAAGTTGCAGCCACGCTTCGGTACAGGCAGTAGGGTGGGTCAGGAGGTTTTCTGCAACATACCTCAGAGAAAGGTGAGCTCTGCATTCTGGGGAAAGATGGAACATTTCAGTAACATTTTCAGGCACTGGTAATTGGCATCATGACCATCTCCAACCATGACAGGGATCCCCAGCAGCCCCTTGAAGCACTGATCAGAACCTGACATCTAGTGGCTGTTAGCCACAGCAGCCCAGAGGCTTAAAACAGTTTCTTAAAACCACTTCTCCAGTTATATGAACATACGTATTTAGGAGGAAAACTTAGACAAAAATTACCTTTGCACCGAGCATGTTTTTCTAGTTTTCAAAGAGATTGAAAAGACTGTGAAAATTAATTTAAATTAAACAAAACAGCAAAACATACTTATCACACAACTTCCCTGAAACCCCCAAAGCCCTTCTTTAGCCTACTAGCTTAACATTAGCCCCACTGCAGAGGCTATATGGCCGCAATCTAAACCAAATATTTCTCAAAGTAAGATTTACCAACGCTTACTTGTTGCTGTATTTCATACTTTTGCCTAGGCAAAATGTTCACAGGACCATAAAACCAGAAAAAAACCCCTGTTTCCTACAACACGCAGGATTGTCTCTGCATTGGCCACATTACATCAGGATCCAGCAGACAGGACTCGAATTGAAGTAAGATGTACGCTTCAGATATTTTCAGCTGAATGCTCAAACTCAGTTGTATAGTTGGATGAACAAAATCATTCATCAATGGATTTACTTCACCAGGGCTCTGGACTAAGTTCTTACCTTAAGGCAAATAAATGAACTGCTTGGTGGTTGGCATCTTACACCTGATGTTAACCCAATTCACAGACATTTCCATTAACTTCCACAAGAATGGGACCAAGTTATCTTTTTCTATCTGCATCCAATTCTTCCAAAAGGGAATTTCTTAACAGACTGACAGCTGAGAATTTGCAGACTTTGCTCTTGGTTTTGACACCATTTCCATTTGGAAATCCTGGGATCAAGAAGCAGTGGAGCAGCCACTGAACTGCCATATTTAAAGTCAACCACATACTTGACCGTCTTGCAAATTAATCAATCGGACTTAATTCTGCAACTGTTTCTCCATTTGTATTGCCGAGAAAATACCTGCTTTGCAGTCATGGTGTTAGGGTGTGTTCATATAGTGCTTTATATCTTCAAAGCACTCCACAAATGCTAAGTATTATTATCAGTTCTGACCACGAACATTAACTCTCTTCAGGCCCCCAAGTTATTCCGCAGAATCTTTGAAGACTATTTGATTATACAATCAGTTCTCCATATGCTAATACTCAGGCACTTCAAGTTTGTCACATCAAAAAGAAAGACGGAAAGAATTATTTGTCAGAAAGACAAATAATTACCAATATCAGAAGTAAATTGGCCATTTGTTAGAAGTAATGTGTATGTTCTTAACCATTTATCGGGAGAGCTGCCTTGATCAAAATAAGACAGCCTGCTGGAACCAAATAAGCCATTTCTTTAGCGAACACCTCAGCTATACCAATGCAAGAGCTTATAAGCTTTTTTGTTGGGTAAATGGAAGTGGTGGTAGCTTCTAGAACCCTTAAATAGTAATAATAGTGGAGCTGGCCTCACTCTTAACCCATGCCACTCCTCTTTCATGCTGAAATGGCTTGCCTACCATGAAGGGTACCAAACAGCACAGTTTGGGAGGCCTTATATATAAAAAAGTATTGTCTACAGTTATTGTAGGGGGGAATTCCTTAACCAGGAATGTAATCTCCTACTTTTCCCATCAAAAGAAGTGGAAACTTGTTTGAATTAATTCAGCTAAGCATAACATATCTACATGATATCTAGACTCTAAGCATGGCTAAGCAGTGAGACAGAGAAATTAATGCTGATTCCACCTCATTAGCCAATTTTTATTGATAAAAGTAATTTATTTTACTCAGTTTTTTTCGGGTTATTTGATTAGATTATTGTAGCCACAACCACTAAATGTGAAACTGTTGAGAGTTACACCACACATCAGATCAACACTCAGTTTTATCAAGACCAATTACACAACTGAAAAAGGAGCTTAGTTGACAGGTCGAGTTTAAATGATCAGTGTCAAATGAAGCCGTTTAGCAAAGATCCTCAAAATTTGGAATCCCATTTTAGACGGCATGTTGCATCTAGCTGAATGTAACAAATAATTAGATATCCTTCCATCAGTACAGCGGCAACAGAGAGGTCATTGTTCTTTCATTCCAATTATAATACAGTTCAGCAGAGTCCTTCATAGCTTTTAAGTATCACAGAACGTCTGACATCTGATTAGACTCCACTCATAATGAACTGGTTCATTCTCAAGGAGAAATTGTATTATTTTCTTGACAGAAAAATCTACTTGTTAACTTGGAGAGCTTAATTACACAATGAGATAAAGACACAGGTTTCTCTGTGTTTCTTTATTGCATAGTCACACACTAATTTAACAGTTTAAAATACAGCAGCTAGAAGTTTCTTTACATCAGGTAAAAACTGAGGAAAAAGGCCTGTATCCTAGAACAAAAGGCATTCCCTGTTACATATGCTGACCGCAAAGACAATTATTTCAGTAAATTATGATTAGGCAGATAACATATTAAAATACAGAATGTAATAACTGCCATGAAAACAAGATGCACAAAGAAAAATAGCAAAGATGTGCCAAGAAATACAAGTTAAGACATTCAAAATTAAGGCATTTAAATTTTAAAGCAAATACTATTGACTATGAAGTTGAGCAGAAAAAGGGACCCTTCCTCAAAAGTAAGCTAGGTAGAATTCCAGTACTCTAAAATCCAGTAGATTGTCATGAGATCAAAGCAATCTCCATTTCTATAGTTTCAAAGCCAAAAGATACACTCCTGTCAGACTTGTGGTAAAAATACCAATGCAAGCCATCCATGAGAGAAGACAACAAAAGAGCAGTCAGGGATATGTGGTGGCGTACACCTGAAGTGCACTGGTGTGAAAGTTCTGGAATGTAGGAATATGCATCAAACATTCAAACGCCATATGAAGTCGTTCCAACCATGAAGTCACCAAAAATGAGACTTCTGAGAAGAGCGGTATTTAACAGAAATATTGAAAGGCAGTTGGAAGTCAGACCAAGACGGATGCAGATCTATGCTCAAAAAAACCTTCTGTTCCCATTTCAATAAGCTGCCCTCAAAATTATTTCTATTACAGCCTTTAATTCCTAGTACTTATTGCCACAGGAACGCCTCCCAGTACAGTATTAAGTAACGGAAGTGACTACCATGCAAGGACAAATACAAATGTGTGCTTTGACCCTTTTGTATTGTACCATCTAAAAGAAGAGCCTGAAGATTCCTATGCAGACACCTTTCAAATAGAGTTTAACTAAGTTGTGCAAAATCATTACAAATATTAGCTCTAGTCCAACAATCAAATCATTTCCCCCTCCACGCAACTGAGAGAATAAGGCAAAAGAATTATACCCCATCTTCTGTTTTACATACATGTGCAAGAACACAGAATTATTTTTCTTGAAGTTAGCTTTTGCAAGGCCAATACAGTCTTTGTAACATAAAAGTTAAAAAACCCAAAAAACCTTTCTGTTCGTTTCCAGACTTCTAATTTCAACAACAATCTGCCCTGCGACTGAGATACTGCCTACCTTAACCAGAGATGCTAAAACAGACATGTAAATGCAAGACTCAAAAACCAGCCAAATAACTGTAACAGAAAATCCCTGTAAAGCTTATTTTTATAGCACAGTAGAGTTAATTTTTTCTATGCTGACCCTGTTTCCAGCTATTTGAAATGATCAGTGCTGAAATTGATTAATTTTATGTCAGTATACTTAGATATGATTTTATCTAAATATGTATGGAGTATAGCGTATTAACTGTATGATATGACCGGATAATAGACCTATTCTCTAACAAAACTTCCATGACAATACTTTAACAATGTAAGTAAATATCTATGATAATTTTAAATAGATCATTGAAAATAGAATATTCAGCATCATCTCTCCTGGATGCATGGTGGTGAGCATATTAAAAAGATTTACACACCTAGGAAGAAAATTTGGTTCAGTGGAACAAACCTAACCATTGAGAACTCAGTTGGTTATGAGCATACTACAGCATTATAGAGCATCTAAAGATTAAACATTTACACCACAGTAGTTCCCGAAGAACAAAATATGTATTTTGTATTTGCATAGGCTAGGAAAGCTATATTAACTAGTGAAACGAGCTCAGTGGATCAGAGGTACACAAAAACCTGGTGAAAGTTACCAAGGCAACTAAAAAACTTTGAGCAATTGCATGAAGCTTTTTAAAAGACCTGTTCGTATACGATAGGGATATTGATGCAGGCTACCTACAGATAGCTTAGTGCTGCTGAGTCAACTGTATTTTTAAATGTGAAGGAGACATTAAGATGTCTTTATATTACAGTTTTTCCTAACTGCTAATAATGAGTAGCAAAAATATCAAAAGATAGACAAGATATGTGCCAGTTCTGAATCATGGCCATCTTTCTACGGGGTCCTCCTCAGAAAAAATGTTTGCAAGAACGCCTCTGAATGAAAACCTCAAGCTTAACAATTACTAGATCAACTACGCTCAGGCAGAAAGTAAAAGAATTATTTTCCTGTTGCCAGAACTGTGGATGTCCCTTCCAAAATTATTTTGGAACCTGTCATTCTCTAGCAAAACCATCACTGATGTGATTCTGCAGACCAGGAGCATAGTAAAAAGTCTGTCTGATGATCCCAAACACTGTATACTTCAACTGAGACAGTATTGTTCAACCAAGTTGATATAGATGGTATAGTTCTGCAGAGTTCAACCAAGATGGTAAGGTTCAACCGAGCAGTAAGGGCTTGGGAGAAGTAATGAAACTGAAGATATATATGGCCATGTTGAATATACTACACAGTAAAAATAAGTATATTACACTGGGATAGAAGAGAGGTTTTCTTACATTTACTACGTAGAGTCACTCTACGGTTAAGTGGCCACATTTCAAATTGCCAAGGGAGAAAGGCACAATGTAATAACAGCCTGAGGTAGAGCTATTAAGGAAGCAAAGGCAGGACCTGGGCACTTAATTGGTTAAACAAGAATATTCAAAAGCCTTAAAATCATCAGGGTCACACTAAAAAGTGTTAAAGTGCGTTTAAACTGAACACTTGGACTTAAAAAAAAAATCGATTCTAAAGTCCTGAATTTAGCATTGACAAGCTAGTGTCCTGGCATCACTTGTCCTGAATCATGCCAGCAACCAGTGACTTTGCTTACTGGCAGAAGCAGAGCAAGTAACATCTGTTCTCCAAGAAGACTCTTCAAATACTATCAATCAAGATCCCACCATGAGTTTACAGACAGACCAGCTCCTCATCAGAAAATCTGACCATACATTTGGTACATGAATTTCATGCACAGGCACACTGTTAAATACAGTAAAGCATAAAAAGCCAGTGAGAAAGGTGCTTGAGAGAAAATTATGGCTAGTAGTATGCTTCAGAGGTAGATAATACTTGTGGCAATTGGACCGTAACTCTAGGATAAGGCTCCACAGCTGGCAGCTTACAGAATTTTGTCTGGTCCACAAATACATTTCAACCACCACTTAACTTCGTTACCATAAGGTGCTAAAATACAATCTGGTCCCCAGTTGTCATGAAGCTAGATAACTCTTTTTATAAGAAAAGTACATCTTAAGACAAAACTTTGAAGAGAGTGCACTGGTGCTCTATGAGTTACTGAAAAAAAAAAAACCAGCCCCAAAAAAACCCCTTTCAAGTATCTGAAGGCTGCATTTTGTCCATACTCTCCTAGCACTGGATTAGGTTTCAGAAATTGGTTGGTTTTTCTTTTCCTCCAAAATCCCATTGGGAGGGCCAGCTGGGGCTTATCTAATTTTGCTTTCCTTTGATGTGATCAATTTCCCGGGATCAATGGGACATTTTCACCTAATTTGCTGCTCTTGCCAGTCTTGAGATACTGGTGAATTCTCTTCCGCTCTCTTCTCCTGGCACATTATTAATACAGAAAAGTAAAAGCTGCCGAAGCTAAAAGATTCTACAGTTGTTATAAGGTTTTGGAAAAAGTATTCTGGCTTGTGGTGTATATAGAGTGGACATTCTGAGGCATCCATATCAAACATGGATCATGCAGTCAATAGAATGTAGAGAGGTTAGATTCTATAAGTCATTTTTCCCCTTCTCCTCGTCATCCTAAGCACCAAGGAAAAAGGAAGAAGATAAAATGTCTCTGTATATGTGACTAGAGAAGCTAGTTCTCTTCCCAAACCTCTGAAACAATTCCACAAAAGGACCTGATCAGTATTAATCCTTTTCACTTCACGCTTCCTGCTTGGTAACACGTTTAGTTGGGATTATTAATTCATGCAAGTCACTGAAAGAGCATTTGAAGAGACATGGAACAATTCAGAAAAGAGGCAGGGGATAAGATCTCCTGCCCTTATTTTTCATTTAACTGTCAGAGTAATTCCTTATTGATCCCTGCTTTAAAGCAAGTCAATTTGTTATGGGTTAATATTATTTACTTCTTTAAAAACACAGAACTAAAAAACCCCACAACTTCTCTATTGCAGGTCAAATGGCACTTAGCAGAACTGAAACTGGCTGGCTGTGAAACTGTACGGCCTACACACACTGCAGAAAAAAAGGAAAAATAATTAAAAAATAATGTCAGTTATATGCAGGTATTGCAGTTTGAACTGACATTTCATGGGCCATCTATGGCATGATCTGCTCAGCATGGTCCTTGGGCTGTACTTCGGTATTCAAGAGATGCCTGCTTTGGAAGGATGAACGGACGGTTCGATTCATTAATGGCTGAAGAGGGCGAAAGTTGTCTACCATTCTCTTTTCTTCTTCACCATCTGAAGTAAAGAGCAGCATCCGAAATGCCTCCAGCTGAGAATGAGAAATGTCCAATTTTGTGACTTACTAACTGGAGAATTATTGGAGTTCACGACAAAACACAATCATTCATGTTTGGGGGGGGAAAAAAAAATCAAAGGTACTATTATATTTGCATTCTGAGAAATTTTAGCACCAACTTCTGGCACTTCTTTGTCACTGGCTGGTAAAGATTACGCCATCATCTGTATCAATGCAGAAGATGAATTGTCAGTCATCTGCCATCTTCAGGCAAGCTAAATCTCAAATGTGGCATGTCTGAGACAGAACTGATTCCCATTCAAATACGGGAACATATGCCATCTTTAAATAAACCTCTCCACCCTTCTTAACAGGAAGGGTGTAAATTATCTTATACAGACATGCATATGCTGGCACCCAGAAAAAAGGGAACCTCAACAAGCAACAATCTACATAGTTGTTGTTCTCAGTGGTTTATAACTGGGGATGACAATAAAGTATGCAGCAGATCAGCTTTTAATGCTCACAAAGGCATTACGATGTTAAGTAAACTATGAGCCTTTCTATGCCATAAAAGAATGAGAAAGAAGAAAAGCCAAGGGGAAAAAAAAAAAAAAAGACAAAAAGTTTCAATTGAAAAGAAGAACGACACACTATGCATTCAGTTCTCTCTGCTCTGTTAACAATCTTCAGTTCTTCCCGTCCTGTTCCTTTATGTGAATTAAAACATTAAGGTCACGTACATGCCTATTCTTCAGAGTTAGTGTTTGTTTGGAGCATGACTTTCTAGATGGACTAGCTCCACACAAAAGTTGTATTAAAAAAAAAAAAAACCACCCAAACCCCGTATTTTGCCTCATGTCGTTGGACTCACACTTCATTATTAATCAAAGCCTCAAAAAACAGGGACAATGCACAGGTAACTTTCTGTGCCTCTTAAACCATGAAAAAATAGTAGATTTTTTTTTGGTTGTTCTTTTTTACTTGCTTTGCAACAATCTCCAAGACGACTTCTTTGCTGTAATGCCCCTCAAAGTACTCCACTTCTTTGAATAGACAAAGAAATCCTGAAAACTTCCAACAAAAACTGCAATTGTAGTACAATTTCAATGTGTCCTCCTTCTGACCATTTTCTACTTGTCCCTACATCTACCAAGGAATACCATCACATTGAAACATGAAGTACTAAAATTAAAAGCAGTGGAGGGCATATGGTGACAAGTTTTGGTTGGTGTCAGAGCAGATTATAGACCACGAACTCCTCCACTTGAAATAACTTCTGTAATACAAACATTTGCTGAAACCCTGTTTGTCTGTCCTTTTTAAAGGGGAATTAAAAAAAAAAAAAAAAAAAGGAATTCAAGGACAGTACAGCCAAACATAGAGTAAACATGCCTACAAAGGCCCAGTGGGGACTCACTCTATCTCTCGCCATCAGAATGGCATGTGAAGGACTCAGAGCCACCCACCATCCCTTCTGTACCTTCAGAGCCCACCCAAGGGAAGAACAGAGGATTAGCCCTTGCAGTCTCTGCAAGATCTCTGTGCAAATGCACGTGGCTATCAAGAATATGCAGAAAAGGTCAGAATTTGGAAATTCACAAAAGCTGCCCTTTCTCCTCCCTCCCTACCACAAAAAGGGCTGCATCCTGGCACGGAGAGCAAAATTATGCAGTGTTCCAATAAATAACCTCAGAAGTTTTCAAGGGGCAGCTTCCAGCATAAAACATTGTTTATCACAGATCAAGATAAAACTTCATCTGAGAGCTGGAGAAGCATCTTTACCTGCTTACAGAAGAGATCTTAAGTCTTTCAATATTAGCTGTTGTTAATGTCAGGATACCTCCCCAAGCAAATACTGAGTGTGAAGCAGCCACTGGTCTCTGTGTATTCAGAGAGAATTACTGGTACTGGTAAGCAACTAGTTCTGTGCATCTTCCCCCCCATGGCAGCAGGCAGTCAAACAGGTATGGTAAGCATGAGATTTACCTGATTCTCATCAACCTCGATTGGCTTCTTCTTAATAATCCATGTGACTGATTCAGTAAGTGGGGGAGTAGTCAAAGAGCCTGCGTAGGTCCAATAATCAGGGCATGAAGGTATCAAACAGGAGGGATCAAAGACATCAAACTCGACAACAGTGTCCTAAATCCCAGAAATAATTTATTTTTTAAAATTGTATTTTGACAATAAACTGATAGAAGATTTAAAGAGATCTTAACAATGAGATTAAATACTGTACGTGTTATGTATGCATATGCGGAATTAGGTATTGTGAATATTAATAATGACCTACTGTCCTGGTTTCAGCTGAGATAGAGTTAATTTCCTTTATAGTGGCTGGTATGGGGCTATGTTTTGGATTTGTGCTGAAAACAGGGTTAATACAGAGATGTTTTAGTTATTGCTGCACCAGTCAAGGACTTTTCAGCTTCCCAGGCTCTGCCAGGTGCAGAAGAAGCTGGGAGGGGGCACAGCCAGGACAGTTGATCCAAACTGACCAAAGGGCTATTTCATACCATATGACATCATGCTCAGTATATAAAGCTGGGGAAGAAGAAGGAAGGGGGGACATTTGGAGTGATGGCGTTTGTCTTCCCAAGTAACCATTATGCGTGATGGAGCCCTGCTTTCCCGGAGATGGCTGAACACCTGCCTGCCCATGGGAAGGAGTGAATGAATTCCTTGCTTTGCTTCACTTGCGTGCGCAGCTTTTGCTTTACCTATTAAACTGTCTTTATCTCAACCCTCGAGTTTTCTTACTTTTGCTCTTCCGATTCTCTCCCCCATCCCACCCGGGGGGAGTGAGCGAGTGGCTGCGTGGTGCTTAGCTGCCGGCTGGGGCTAAACCACGACACCTACATAAAATAGTAATTTAAAACCCCATGAACTTGTACAAAATTGGTAAGCTGGGTTTGAGGCATAAGAGGCAGCTAGGAGTAGACAAAATTTAAATATTTCTGTTGTCCCCACAAGCCATTAGGAATTCAGTGCAAAAGAACCAAGGAGTGCAAGGAGCAACTGACTACATCTTTGTGGGAGCTAGAAACAAACAGGAAAAAGAAAGAATAAGTGGCGGATAAGTTCAGGTAGTTCTGCCAGATATACTTAATAGACTGCAAACAACAGTGCTTTTACTTTTCACCACGTTGATTTTAGGCAGCGGGGAAAGAACTAAAATTTTATTTAAATCACATCAAGTATTCATGTCTCCAGAATGTGCACTCCCACAAGTGAGATACTAGACAGCGTGTAGGAGCTTCAGAGCCCATGATTTCCTACACAAACATTTTACTCCTGGGGTATTTCCAGGATATACTGGCAATGCAGGAAAGGAAGATCCTGTTTTTCCTTAGATAGGCTCCATCAGTTCCCCACTAAGAATGAGAAATATTAAAGTAAAGAATTTTTCAAAAATAGGGGGTTGGACGAGAGATTCTAGATGGGAGCTTTGACCCGTCATGTGAGCGAGGAAGGTGCAAGGACATCAGAACAGGTATTATCTGACCTTCCTCCTCCTCCTCACCAGGGTGATGTTCCTCAGGGTTTGGTGCTTAAGTCAGTGATAGCGCTGGCAAGGCAACAAAGGTTTTCAAACGTTTTAAACCAAGTGCTGATGAGTTGCTGGGTGACCAACACCCTTTGGAAATGAGATCCCTTTCAGAGCAGCCCCCGTGCAGCTTGATGAGCCTAATGTTCGATACAATTCTTTTTTTTTTTTTAAGACCTTGACTTTAGTTTCTTTCAAATTCATATGCTGTAAAATATTATATTCTCATAATGATGTATATTCACAGATTTTTGTAGGTCTTTTTGGCACTGAACTGACTTGTTTGGCATTTGTCTGGCAGAATTTTCACTACGCTGCCATAAATGTTTTATTTGGATAAAAAAAAAAAAAACTTTCTGCGATAAATAATGGCACAGCGACTTCAACTGGATGTGCTTACAAGCCAGCAAAATTCTGGATGTGTGTTTTTTGTGTGTACTTTCAAAAACGAACAGGCACCTGGAGGGGCATGAGCTGCTTCTGAGCACTATCAGAGACACAGCACTCCCTCTCCTGGCAGAAGTCAGAAATCAGCTATGAAGAAAGAGTCCCATTCCCCACGCAGAAAATTTACAGTGTTTAACTCCTCGTCAAAGATCAGACAAAAATCAGAAAGCCTTAATTCCACACGAAATAAACTACCACTTTACACAGCACAGAAAGCTGCTTCCAGTTAAACAACGTACAAAAACTAATCCAGTGGCATCTGCTTTCATAGAAGCAGAAGGGCAGGCTTCAGTGAGGGCAAGCATTAAACATGTGCATGCTCTTCTAAGGGGAAATCTCAAGAACATAATTTCTTAAACCATGAGGTTTGGAAAGCTTAAAGTATACGATTCCTCCTTCAAAATTAGCTTCGCCCCCCCCCAATCAACAATTCACCCAAGGTGTTGATCAGGCCCCCTACTGACATTTAAGGAATAAAGCATTTATTAGTGTTTTGCTATTCTCAAAGTCTTCTTTATGTTGAATGACTACATTAGCTATGATGAGTGATAACTGGTGGGACACTTAAGAATACTTACCTTGTGTTTAACTGCTGGCAAGGCATCAACCAGTGTCTGCAGCCCTTCATGATGTGCTCCCAGCTGCAGAAGACAGGTAGGAGTTAGAGAATCATTAAGCTGATATTCTACATATGTAGAAAAAATACTTAATCAGTATTTTTTGAAAACAACAACAATAACAATCTAGAAGTATTTTGTCCTAAATCGATTTTAACAAAATGAAAATAAAAAGGCATCATTACAGCTTATTACACAAAGTGAAATACCTTTAAAAACACTCCAATAACAGCCAAGCCGTTACCTTCCATTACAGCTTCTTCAAAAGTTGGGTACACAACGGCATTCCAGTGTACTAAATGCAACTGAAATATAAATGAATGAGAAATCAACACATGCACAGAGCACAGCAACGATATCAAGAAACTTGACTTTCAATCTCTGCTGCATTTGGTCCTTGGCAATTTGAGACGCTGCAGTGAGCTACCTCAGAAACCACACACCACAGAAATGAGGACCAAAATGTTATTGGAAAATAATGGTACTTCCCTTCTTTTTTTTGCCTTTTTTTAAACAATAGCTAAAGACCCATAAACTACATTTCACACATATGAAAGGGATTTTGTTCGTGGGAGACTGATTACAAGAATTCTAGTTAAAGGCACAAAAAAGCTTAGTATACCTGGAACTAAACACCTAACAGCAAGAACAGAGCATGCTATTCTGCTAAGGAACATTCTCCTGCACACAACATAAGCTTCCTCTGCGTTGCTCCCAGTCCAATACAAGGGTTCCATTGCGGGGTTTTGTGTATTAAATAGATAGCCAGCACCAGTCCCAAAACTTAGTCATACAGTCTTGCTGTTAATAAATATCTTGCCAAGCTGACAAGCATCATTATGAACGCATTTACAGGAGATGAACATCTTCTCAAAAATAAGCAATAATAATTTTTCAAATTCTCCATCTTTGGCATACAACTATGTTATACCTGTCATACTTTCCTCTCTGAGCAACTGAATCCGTATTTTTCCCTGTTGGCTCCATCCTTTTTATTGACTCTCTTTCTGCCTTAGTAGTTACTTAAGCACAAAAGTTTTGCTACTTTAATAATTGCTTAGGAGTTGAAAACAGAAAATAAAGGTATCATTATAACCACTGTACTACCATAGAACTCTGCTGTACATTATTCGAACAACCTTCAGAAACACACAAAAAATTGTTGATAACTGGAATAAACTTTCTAACATTAGCCAAAGCTCTGGGGTCACACACATAAGACAGTTATTGTATATAAAGTAAGCAGGACCAGGCTTCTTGAGTTACAGGTATGAGTGTGAGAATTAAATAATCTTCCATTTTCTCTTTAAATATTTTTTTAAAAGACTATTTAGTATGTGCTTTGTTTCTCTGCAAGCATTTAGTAATAATAAAGTGATTTTAAAGCCGTAAGGATTGGGAGATTTGGAGGTCCACTAGAGACAGCAGCTGAGATGCAGTGCATTCACCGGACTTGCAAGAAAACAGATCCTACACCTCATGTGAACTCTTAGCTTACTGCAGCTCAGAGGTAAAGCACTTTAATTTTTTTAATTGATATCTGAGCTTGCACATTTACCTCAGTATTTGCTGTCCACCTGATCTGCACCACATTAGCTGGGACCTGGGAGTTCATTAAGACCTGATTGTGCCCTCAGTCTGCTTTCTGTCTCATCCTTTTCCCCTTTAAAAGGAGGAAGGACAAGCAGAGCTGTGCCACTCCATCCAGACAGAGCTGGAATAGCAATGATACTTTTCTGCCTGCCATCGGCTTGTCCGGCAGCTACCCCCGTGGACATTCAGGGAGAAGAAAACTTTACTGAAACCTTCACTAATGGGGCCAAGGTTCAATTTAAGACTGTTGTTCTCCAGAAAACACAGTGAATATGAACTTACTAATAAAACAGTAGATGAGCTGTGGCACCTACCAGGTCTAAGCCTTAACAGTAAACTGTAATTCTTCAAATTGGGAGTTATCTAGCATGCAGTACAGTCACAGGCAGCCTGAGACCTAGCCTCCAGTCCCCATAAGCATTTGCATTGTTCAGCATTTTATCTCATACCTCTGCCGGGTAAAATTTACTGTCAACTGTGTGCTCTGAACCCCACTCATTTATAGCTCCCCAATGGAAGTGGAACTGCTTCAGCCTGTATTGGTTTTCCAAGGGACCTCCAACGATTACTAAAAAACAAAACAAGACATACATATTAATAAACACGATTTAGAATTGTCCAGACAAGTAACACAGCAAGATCCTGCTTGAAATAAGTTCGCCCAGGGAAGAAATCAGGTGGAGCAACTATCTTACTGAAGCAGTCCCCTATTGCTTGGCTACTTTTACAGTTTACTTTGCTATGACAAAATTGTTCAAGCAAACACATCACTGTTTTTCCCTGCAGTCTGAATCAACTATATCAAATTGAAGATGATAAGCTAAATAGTCTCCTCCTCCATCTCCCCCCAAGGGAATTATTGGGTTTTTTTTCCAATCTACATCAAGTTTGGCAGAGTCATGGTAATTACATGTTACGTTCTATGCTCTTCTCTTTGAGCAGGCATACGAGAACGGCCTTACCAGAAGAAACATGTATGATGGCAAAGCAATTAATACATCTATTAAATGACATCCCAGCAAAGCCTCAATAGCCATGAAAAATATTGACATTTCCAATGACAATACAAGACTTCAAAAATCCAATTTTGCCAGAAAAATCAGTACATTGTGTCAAATGTTCATCTCTGCTTTTTTCAAGTTACAAAAATCCAACGATACTATTCTGCTTCAACGCAGCTTTCAGACTGCATAACCAATGTTAAAAGATTTCCTGCACAGCCAGAAATATGCTAGCATTGTGCCTACCATAAACTGTTCAAGCTACACTCCACAAAGCATCTAAAATTACAGTCTGCCTGTGGACAAGATTCTGAGTTTCTGGAAGCTTTAATGCACTTTTTAGCCATGCGTAAAGGTAAACATTCACTCTGCTCTCCTGATTTCAGAAGGCCTCTCATCATTTTGCAAATACATGAATGAAAAAGTCTATGGTTAGTTTTCTGCATACTGTTGGGTTTTACTCATTTCCTCCTAATTGAACCAGGAACATCCTGCAAAGTCTTCTTGCTAGTTACTACCTCACAGCATCTGGTAAATAAGAGACCATAATTACTTCCAAAGGGTTAACAAGAAATATGTAGCTGTAGAGACCCATTTGCTGATTTTTACTTAACTGTACGTCATGGTTAAATTTTATAGCAAACCACTGTATAAAGTACATAGTCCCAACACTACTTTTGAAAAGAAGTTAATCGCTTTAATGCTAAGGAGAAAACAATGAGGCATTAAGAGCTTTTCTTGTCTTCCCCCCCCCCCCCCCCCCCGAAAGCCAGCCAGCAGTTTTGAAATTCTAAGTAGATAGGCCTGCTTGTGATAAAAGAGTAAGCTAAAACAAGCTATGCAAATTGACATTATTAATTAATTTCATCCACTGCCGCTGAGCTCTTAGCATAAATGCAACACTGACCATCACTAAAAAAATCACAATGGAGAAAGGTAACTTTCAGGGATGGGATGAAGATGTGGCCCGCACTGCCAAGTCTTTCAGAATTAATGTTTCTGCGCTCTAACGCTATCCATTCCTGATTACATGATGATGCAAACCCACAAGTGCCTACATTCATGTTAATAATCACATTCACTTGAATGTTTAACTCAAGAGTAAGGTTAGGCACAGGCACACATATGTAGAAAATCAGGTTCCTATAGTGGACAGTAGAAAGTGACAGGAAACAAAGAGGAACTTACGGCATTTTTGCCATTTCATTTCCCCTCAATTTACCAGTCTTGAAAATTTCAAAACAAAATAGAAGTTTAAAGGAACTCTAACAACAACCAGAGGAAAGAATCACATCAGCTTTTTATTGTAGCCCTAGTTCTGTTTCAGTCTCATTTCCTTGCAGCAGATGGCATACATGCACACAGACAGGACCACGTTCTGTACGTACCTTCCCCACACCCTCTATCTTCTTCATCCTCCTGCTCTGCTGATAAGCAAACACCCCACGGCAGCACTACCTTCATCTTTTGCCCAAGTCTTGTTTTGCCTCATCTCAGGAGTTGGGCATTTTTGTCTATCCTGGATGCATGTTTCATTTTGTCTTTTTCATCTTCTGTTTCAATTTTGTTGCTTTTTTTTTTTGTTTACTCATAAGCTTCCTTCTCTGGATTTCTATTATTGTTAGACAGAAGCTGGCAGAAAGAAAAATCAGAAATAGCAACAGTAAAGACAGAAAGGTAGAGCAAAGAGGCAGGCACTTGAAAACCTGGCCATTTATACAGCAACATCCCATGATCTGTTGTTTCTCTGCCATTTTGGAGTCTTATCACTGATCATTTAATGCCACTTCATTAAACGTGTCACTTCATGTCACTGATCGTTTAATGCCATCACCCTTCATTGACTTTAATTCCTTTGAGGAAGATGATGATGATGATGAAAAGGCAGCCATCCAGAAAGAGGCAGCAAGAATGCTGACACTTAAAGATTTACCGCAAGTGTTCAGTCTTAGAGGTGAAGTGGGTAAGATCTTTCAGAGCTGTGATGCGCTCGGAATAGCCAGCCTCTGAAAGGCCAGCACCCCTCTAACTGACAGTCCTGATGATTCCATGCTTGCCTCTATGTCACAAAAACTGTCCCTGTGTATTTAAATGTTGCATATTTCTTAACATTCTGCAGGCAGCTCCCCTCCATTACATCAATTCTTGCAGAAAAAAAATGACTTTCTTATCCATTGAACTGCAAACCATTACACTTTTCAGGAATGCATCCTCAACAGCGGGGTATGGCTGTATAAAGTAAAAGACTGCTAAATTAAAAGCAAAACCAATCTAAAGTTAGTAAGTTAAAACCACTGATGAGCTAGCAAGTGATGATTCCATCTTAGTCTCTCCTCTAACCCCACCTCACTAACGCAGTAACAGTTTGTACTGTAAAAACAGAAGGGCGTTACTTGGTTTCTTCATTACATATCATAGCGCTCAAATGAACAAGGGCAAGAGTATTCTCTGGGTGGAAACTAATATTCTGGGTGAACAGCTATAAACAATTAAAAAAAAAAAACAAACACCCAGATGTCACACAAGCCCCTGAAAGCTCCATGCATTCCACCACTACCATTTTTGCTGCATTGTTTTATCAGCCTCATTCCAAACATCAACCAAAAATACCGGTATCGCAGAGACAAAGCATTTGTTTGTTAACATGCTGAAAGCTTCCTTCCCAAGAGCATTACTAAATCCCTTATGAAGTTCTAGCATCTCTCATGGTAAGCAGTCACCTTAAATGACTCTAAACAAACAGGTTCAAACTTGCCGAGGGTCCCTCAATTTTTCCCTCCAGGACAAGTTGAGTAATTGACATGAATCATGTGCTTCACAATATCCCTGACCAACTGCTACCAGTTCACCTACCTTTACAAAATATCTTCTTTATACGTACCAGCAATATCCTTTGGTAAAGTCAGCTTTTAAAAGGAACAGTGGACAGAAAAATCTGAAATGTGGTAGCAGTATCTTGATTTTAAGTCACTTGACTCTATTGAGTATTTCAAAAAGAGGTCAGAGTGCTTATTCACATTAAATTGCTGGAATGAATAATTTGATTTCACATGCGTGGACTCCTGCTTATACTAAAACAACAGGAACACACGCACCTGCTCTCTATGGTAGCAGCTCAGTACTATTTAATTCTCCAAAAGCTTATTGAGATAAGTATGTATGCTTTCCAACTGAAAGTCATTTTGCTGCTGATTATTTCAAGTGCATTAAATATATCTGTTAACACCGCAAAAGAGATAAGTGGCAGATTAATAAAGTGTAATGATGGAATCTCATTTCAAATTAAGTGGATACATATACGTATGACTGAAGATTGACTCATGTAGACAAAGCTGTGATATTACGAGACCTAATCAAAAGGCAGGGCATTAAGGCTTGTGCAATAAGAATAAGTTTCAACCTACAACGGAGGATTTGTGCACAATGTCCATGGTAATAAATACATAGTAAAAGTGAGGCCTATATAGAACTTCTGCATTACAATTCCTATCACTGTAAATCCACGTTTAGCTAAAGCATTCTTTTACTGTACAGTCGTTTTCAACATGCATCCTGAGGTTTTACATCATACAAATATTTCTCCTCTCTAAGCATTACTACGACATTAAATAGCTTTTTCTGAGTTTTGCTTACTTGATCTATCAGTAGAATCATCAAACTCAACCAGGAATGAATATCCATTGTTCCAGATGTGAAGACACGTTGTTGGGTCATAGTTGATTTTCAGAGGCTTCAGAAAGGGGTCATAAACACTGTCTCTCCACTGGATATTGATTGGAGACTGTCGGGTGCCTCCAGGAATTGTAAGTGGACTCTGCCAAAGTGGATGCACTGGAAGATGATGAAGAGAGTCAGGCTCTAATGCACGATACAGAACTTCCAACTAAATACTTCAGAACTTTTTGGCAAGAGAAGGTGTTTTGGCATATTGGCTCCAAAGGCTAATTCCAGTCAGCTGATGCACAGGAAAATAATAAAAAAAAAATAATACATTCCAGTTGCATGAAGCAAAGCCACACAGGGAAGTGCAGTAATTTGACTTACAACTGTGTTGATACCTTTCTGCATTTGCAAAAAGCTCTTCAAAGAAATTCTGTCCCCTTATTTGCCAGAAAATTGTTTTCCTTCTATTGACAATTGATTTTAAGGTGGTTCTGTTTTACAGCTTTGCCAGAGTCTCCGCACACCACTTCAGCTTTCCTTATACACCAGTACCATCAACTAATGTCAGATTGCACCAGACACAGGATAACGCCCACTAGAAAGCAAAAATACTCTCTTGAAGATGCCGGTCTTCTGCCTACATGTGCTTAGGTGTTACACCACTGCTAAGGGTGTAGTGCTCCCAAAGCACCCGTACCAATATTGACCAAGACTTCCTTAGGCAGTTGGGACCTACAGCTGATTCCCACACCCGTAAAATCCTAAACTACCAATTTTGGGGGCAACTTGGGTGTCTCAAACTGGCACGAGCAGGGCAGATACATAAATAGTTTCCACAGGATTTTATTCTGCTTAAAAATGGAAATGAGACCTGTATGGACTTGGAGAGCACTTGTTCACCTGCTGTCCCCTGACATCAACAACCCACAGGCAAAGATTTTTTTGTGCTTTGCCCATCCACTGAACCCAAAACAGAGAGGCTCTCAAGCACTGTGTTAGTGGTTACTTCATCAGATACAACTGCTTGTGGTCTTTCACAAGTGGGGGGAAAAAAAGTAAAGCAAATCTTTTCACAAGCCACTCACACGAGGGGCAGCTAAACAACCTTCCCCCTCGGTTTCCTCACCAAGGGGCAAACTTTATCAGCCTGTGCAGGTCACCGCACACAGGTAACACAGAGGCGGGAGAGCAAAATATTCTCCAAAAATGCCATAGCTCTCTGTGCCATTTCCTGATGTTTCAGCGGAGGAACTGTCACAGACAAAACCAGGCTGAACTTGGCGTCCCCGCCTCTTCTACACAAACTTTCGAGGCACCGACAGCCCCCTCAGCCCGGGGGGCTGGAAGCGATGGAGGGACATGGGCGCTGCCCGTGCCCAGGCCCCTCAGCCGGGCCCTGGGCGAGCCGGGGAGGGGGCAGCGCGGTGGGCAGCAGGACTGCCTCGGGGCGGGGGACGATGAGCCGGGGGGGAGAGCGAGGGGGGCTTGGGGCAGTGACCTGCTCTCCTCAGGCGGCGGGAGCCACTCGCCTCAAGGGGTGAGGGCAGCGCCGGCCTGAGGGAGCCTGTCCGCGGGCGGCCCCGCCGAGGGAAGCGGCTCCCCCCTGAGGGAAACGGCGCGGGAGGGCGGCAGCACTCACGGGCATCTCGCAGGCGGTAGGAGCAGCAGGCGCCCAGGCTGCACCATCGTGTCCCCCGCCGTGAGGCAGCGGCCGCCCAAGCCCGGCGCAGCAGCAGCAGCATCGCGGAGGAGTCCGCGGAGTCGCCGGGCGCCACCGCCCAGCGCGGCCCGGCCCTTTCCGGCACGGCCCCCCGCCGCCATGGCTCCCTCAGGGGAGCGGGCGGTTTCTCTGCCGGAGGCGACGCGGTGGGAGCGGCCTCTGCCCAGCCGGCAGCTTTTCCTTCAGGGGCGGGCCGAGACTGGCTTTTACCGGCATTTTATCGTGTGACAACGTTAGAGAAGAGACCGCAGTTCCCTATGGGTGCATGTTCGCCATTTCCCATGGTGAGGCTAATCCCTGTGCCTGACACCAAAAATGTATTTCCTCTCAGGGTGATAGCATGAGGGCTTGCTTACACACCTTAGGGAATTGGCATTTATTCTTGACTAGTTAGTTTTGCTCAAGTAGGAGGTTTTGGTTTCTCCTAGCTGAAGGTGGGCTGGAGCGTGATCCCTCTCCCACAAGAGATGGGTGGCCCTGGCGCAGCAGGGTCCTTACCCCAAACTGCACACAGAAAAGTTAGGAGAAGTTAACATTATGGCCACTCTACCCAACTGCATCGGTCCCAAAGGCTGGAGGCCAAAATAGGCCCACCTTGGGACAGTAAAAGGGGCCGATTCTGTAACCACTTGAGGCAGGCCTGGATGAAACTCTCGTTAAAACCTTGGTTACTCCTTGCATCTTTTCTGTGTTACAGCTGCCAGTGAGGAACACAAAGCAAAAAAGGAAAGCCTGTAGAAAGCTGACAGTGTCAGTGAAAGCACAGAGATAAAGTAAGTGTCCTTATTTGTGCCGGGTCCGTTGGGCAGCCAGGAGCAGAACACCACACCTCAGCTCCTGGCCTTCATCTTGCCACCTGCTTTGAATCATATTTCTTGGCTACTCTCTTAAAATCATTTTGCAAATCTGCATTTACCTTTTGGGGATTTTTAATCTTGTTAGGGTGAGTACTTTTGAATTTTCATGAGGAACCTGATGTAGCACTGAGAATGTTTTACTGAAACAGAGACAAGACTAGATACTCAACTAGAGTCAACCAAGAAGTGTTTGCTCTAGTTTACAACATTGTGTAAGAAGTCTCCATTGCATTCACAGTATAACTTATTTAAAGTACGCCTAAGTTGAGTAAGAGGAGGTTGAAATCTGGCAAGTGATTTGCTTTGAGTGGCTACCTGATCAGAAAACAAGTCATCAGGAGATGTACAAAGACAAACATCATGTGATCTTAGGATGTTAAACCGGGTTTAAATTTCAGTTTACTTCCTCCCTGCAAAGATATGCCTTCTTTAAAGCACAGTCTTTTTTTGTATAGTACGATTCAATTACAAACATAATGAATTCTTGGTTTGACTCTCAATGTTTTTCAGGATGGCTAATTTACTATCCTCAACATATAGCTTCCTGTAACTTAAAAAGAAGAGATAGGTATTTGATGAAATTGAAAACAGTTGCTGCCCATAAACATCATTATTCATTCAGGCTTAATCATAGTTTGATAGCCTACTGATCATGGTTAGGCAACTATATTTAGCACAGGTCAGACGTGTCTGTTGCTGAAGCTACTTATGAGCAACAGGTAGCTCCTGGTCGTGAGGACAGCCCATATGAATGTCATGCTTAATTGCAGCAGGGAGCTCAGACATAGCTTCAGGTATTTTAATATTGAGCATAAACAAGTGATTCTAGGTTTTATTCTCATCTACTAACAAAACAAGGTTGTCATTCCTTCACATTCCATTCTTCCATGATATATCCTCTAAATACAATTGATAATCTGGGGCAGTTTAGAAGTCATATCTACCAGATTAACTAAGGTATGTATGCCCTATATCACAGTATAGATGCTTACTGTTGCAGAGCATAACCTGGTTTCTGTGCAACTATCACTTTTCTGTATGTTAAAAGCAGTTGGAAAAAAAGCCTCAAACTCCACTGCTTTACACTGTGGCATTAAGATGACCAAACTTTGTGAAGCTTTTTAGGGATTTGATCCTGTAAGATTTTGAAAATGTAAAGTTTATTATAAAGCTACTAAGCTGAACAGAATGAGTCATTTCTTGTGGGTTGAACAGCACAACCGAAGGAAAGTTCTTACAGCGTAGGCTTTCGGAAATGATGGGCTGTTCAGGTGCAAAACTGAAGAGAAATAACTTTGACCTACAATACCTTTGTTTTCCTTCTGAATAATTCACAGAATGATTCCAGGTTTACGTGCACATGCTGTTTCTTACTGAGCATAAAGTTCAGTAAAACTTTAGCATTTAATTAAAAAAAACCCCTTTTATTCTCCAGGGGATTAAAGAAAACCCTTCAAAATATCAGCTCAGTGGCAGTGAGATGGTTTGTTTTGGAAACTGAGACAGAAAGACAAAAACTACCTGTGCAAAAGGAAACATAAGCCCAAAACCTTATTCCCAGCACTTAGCCAGAGTGGCCAAAATCTTCTTTTCTGGACCATTCCAGAAACAGAGTTTCTCCTTGGCCATGTCCCGGCTAGAGATGGTAGTTTATGCAAGAGAGACGTGGCTCGCGTGCAGCAAGCTGCAGAGAACATCAGCAGCCAGAATTACAATATCTCTGACAGCAGCTAGAATGACAATATCTCTGTTGTTCTCATGTTTTTCCAAAATCGTTACGTTTCTGGACCATCTGGGAGGTTTCAGCTATGCTCTCTCTTGTTCCTGAACTGAGAGTGGTTTCTGTGTATAGGGAACACCGCAATCAGAAATCTGGCAATTGGCCTACTGGATGAGTTAAAGTGATACAGAATCTGTGCGGAAAGAGAAATAGAAACCTCACCTACTAGATCTGTTTTCAACTGTGCAAAGTTTAAAAAAAAAAAAAAGGTGAGAATTAAGATAAAACGCAGTTTGCACACTTTGCTTTATGCACACCTCATTTACAATCGGCTCACTGAGGAAGGGTCTAGTCTATTGTTTACCTTTGTTACATGTATATCTATGGTATTATCAGAATAGTTATAGTAAATATTGTAATAAAACAAGCATGACCAAGATGCGAGTCACCCGCGAAGAGAGATCTGCCACAAACAGACCTAATCTGTGCTTGATTTATTTTTTTTTAAAACCTTCCAGGCAGACACAGTGATGCTCCATTTAATTTTATAGTATTTGGAAGCTTCTTACATTTGCACTGGGGTTTTTTCCTACCCTTCCCAGCTGAAGTAGATATATAGAGCCATTCAAATAGTCCTAATCTTTTGAATTATTTTCTATAATTAATTGCAGCTGTGGATGCTTTAACAGGTCTGTTTGGAGTAATTGTTAAAAAGCTCATTTAGCATTGATACAAGTATCAAAAGCTTTGGGGTGGGAGTCAAGATCCAGATGAAAATACAAGTTGTGTATATTACTGGATTATCCTTATTTACAACACAATTTCCAAGAAAATATTTTGAAGGCCACAATTCTATGGTAAAAATCCAAAATAAATTCAGTTAAATGAAGAGATTTACTACCAGTTTACACTGTTGTAAACTTGATTTAAAGAGACAAAACATTTTTCAATGTTTCATTTTAAAATTCCCTTTAATTATCCTGGGGAGGAGAGCGTTCTCACATGTGGGTTACAAAATTAGAAGAAAAAGTATGGAAATTAATTCAGGTCGTTGTCAAGTAAGAACGAGGGGTAAAATTACTCAGCTTCAGTGGATTTCAGTCTTCATGGTTTTAATCTTTAAAAAGAAGAAAAAAAAAAGACCTGTTGAATAAGGCACTTTGATTTGTTTACACAGGGACTTTCAAACAAGCTTCACCCAGCTCTGAAGTAAAACAGGCAGGACAGCATGGTGGGAACAGTTGAGAAACCCCACCCACTTGAAGGAAATATGGTTTTGTCCTAAGTTGAGCAGGGGTGCTTTCCATAGCAACAAATTCTGAATTAGAAAAATAAAAACAAACATATTACTGAAACGCAATAAAGAACCATTTTAAACTTGAAAGGACCATGGCTCTCCTTCAGCCACTTGGATTGAATATTACAGAGGAAATCCAAGATAGGTTGATTTCTTTGAAGCTTTTTAGTATCAATCAAGATTTTGGAGGATAACAGTGATGGTTGGCTGAGGTCCATCATGACAAGGTGTTGAAAGTTCTGCTGAATTGATGTCAGATGTGGACTGTGATGTAGGCCAGTTTATTGATAAACAGTCCAGTGCTTTTTATCAAACGGATGTAACTGATGGAGTACTCTAAGCTCAACAGGAAAGCAGCAGCAGATTGTGAAATGCTGAGCTTTTCTCTGCTTCCAGAATGTTTGGCTGAGATAGGAGCCTGGATGAGAAGGCAGTGGCTGAGGCTAAGTCCAGATAAGGAGGAGGTAATTCCAGTTGGCAAGGTAAAGCAAACAGAGGCTTTATCTTTTCTGTAGAAAAACATTTGCTAAAATTATGCATGCAGGCTTAGTAACTCAGCATGGAAAGGGCTTAGAAGACATCTCATGGACAATTTGTGTAGTTACTGCAATTGTATGTGCAGTCCTGGAGATGGCACACCTGGATTGTGTGTCATTGCTGTGCTTATGCAATTCTTCTAAAAAGACTTGAAGGATTCCGCTTTTCTTGTAACTTCTTCTAAAAGGATAAGAAAGAAAAAAGCCATTCGGGTGTGCTCTGGCAATAATTACTAAGGTGAGGGTATACTCCATAGACTTAAAATCCCTATGAAAAGCATTTCCAGCAACTCCCTTTCTATTGTACTAAAAGGTGTCTGAAACCATGGCCTCCGTGTATTGTGACAAGATACTACAGAGCTTAGTACAGACATCCACTGCGGTAGTCCACACGACCATAATTTTTATATATATGCCATGATTCTCAGCAATGTTTCTACAGTTCTTTCCCAGTGAATTGCAAAAAAATACTTTTGTCCTTGTGGGAACACAAGGGGAATCCAGAAGAGGCACTGGGAAGGGTCAGCCTTTGAATTGTTTAACCTATGTCCTCACAGCAAATGTCCGAGTTAACTGCCAAGTGCAAGCATCGCCACCCAGCTCGGTGAGAGACTACTTCTGTGTGTGGGAAGGGTGAGGGGAGAAAGGTAAGAGATGAAGTTCGGGGAAATGGTGAACTTTGCATTGAAGACATTACCTAAGAGCTCAATAGTCCAGTTTTACTGTTTCTTTGATCAAGTTTTTGTTACTGAAAGGGCTGTTTGTACTGTCAGCTGTGAATAGCGGAATTTAATCGAATGTGCTTTTCACTTTGAATGCATGTTGTGCACAGGGTCTAGCCACCAGATGGAGGAACCCACAGGCTGGCTTCTTCGGAGTTAGCGTCTATTCACTGGCAGCCGAAACCAGCCATTCCAAAGATAGTGTTTTCCTGAATCAGTTTGTTTTGGCATTTCCTGCATGAATGTCACGGAGTAGAGAAAGATTTAAGTAATAAATAGCATCTGTCTTAAATGGAAAAGAGGAATGTGCGTAAAAAGAGTTAGATAGCAATTGTAGTTAATTTAATCAGCAATGGTCTTATGATGGAACAGCCTTGTACAATCTCTTTCTGGAATGTTTGTTACCATGAAGGGAATTTTCGTTTCTCAGTAGTTTCCCATGGACGAGTGTCCACAGCAAAAAATATGGCATCATTTAGCCTCTTGCTGGAAGCAGATGGACCATGGGTAACCATAAAGTAATTACTTTCTCCATCACATGTGGAGACCTAGAGATCTCAGCTTTTCTCCAGTTTGCCTTCGTAACTCCACTGAACAATTTCAAATAATTTTCCTAGAGTAATACTTCTACTGATGAAACAGAAACGTAACACTTAATTGTAATATGTTCCATTCCTGAAGTTTTTAATTCTGGGCCATAAAAATTGGTGGTATATTAATACTGAATAAGCAGAAGAATTAGGAACTGTGTAGAGGGATTCTGTGCTGCTGATTCATGGGTTTCATTACTTTTATAATAAAGGATGTTGATTTATATTGTCTGTGTGGCTTCTGAAATGTGAAGTCATCGGACTCGCAATGAATATTCACTTGCAATCTTAGTTTATGTCTTCAAATATAAAAATAATTAATAAATAATAAAAAATGAATACAAATACAGAATAATGACAGAACTTTTTAACCACAATTAAAGTGGATTCTCTGGATTCCCCCTCTGAAGCAGTCATTCATATCACTGCACACGATGAGCAGTATTGCATGAGCCCGAGCATTGCTCTTACTGGTACCGGTTTGGGTTTAGCTGTTGAACCTGCAACACTGAAAAAGTTTGCCAATAAACTGCAGATAAAGGAGCGATACAGACATTGCTTGTGACTACTAGAATGAATGCTCTCATATGCATACATCCTTGTGAGTGAGCGTACATACAGTTGTACAGCCTAATTAACACACCTAATTAATATGAATTCATTAGAAAAGCTACTATTACATGCACCTAATTAATATGAATTTGTTATAAAAGCTGCTATTTTATAAGGCTGAATCATTGTTTCTCTAAACATTACTGTAGTGCTTTTCTTTGAATAGATAAACAATGTCTTTTTTTCTGTTATTTTAATGGGAAAAAAATGAAGTTTCTGAGCATGCCTGTAAAGAAAAAACTGGTAGGGAAAGAAGTAAAAGTTTAAGAGACTTTTGAGCTGTACTAAGAAAGCTCTGCGCAGGTCAGAAAAGGGAAAAATACTGTCATGAATGCATGTGTGACTCAAATTTTGCATTAGGAATTAGGCTCTTTCTTGTGGTTGTATCACGAGTAAAACAAATCAGTGCTAATCTTGCTTCTAGAATTAGGCATCTTCTCTAGATGTAAAAGGCACCTTTTCAAAATGAAGGTGAAGTGCTGTATTAACAAGTTATGCTACTAGATTGAAGTACCCATCCTGTTTTAAGCTTTCAGAATACAATTCACATTCTTTATTCTGAGTAGCAAAAAAAAAAGGAGAAAATTCAGACTGAGAACTCTGAAAACCATGACAAACACTGTATCTTTCTAAGAACTGCTCTGAATTATTTCTGATGTGCTGAGGAACAGGGAAGCTTGTGTGCTGTGTACTACATAAAGCTTCCATGTCTAGGAATATATACAACACAGGGCACATTGCACTCGGCAGCTAATCTGCCAGGTTTTTTGAAATGCTAGTCACTCAGTGGCAGAAAATATTTTGGCGTCATCTTCAAAAATGTGTTTACAAGTGTAGAGCTATTAAACACTGAACGTTACTGAATATTTCTTCTAGCTTTCAATGTAAACAAAGCCTTGTGCTTGTCTCCATTCTGCTTTGGTTTGTATCTGTCACAAAATCAGCTGGTTTCTCATCAGTTAAGTAAATACAAAATTTGTCATTTGATAATTTAAATAGAAGGGAATCACATCTCGGTATTCAAGGAGGGATCTGGCTGTTTTTTGGGAAAAGTTAGTAAGCTGAATACATTTACTGAGGAAAAAAAAATAGGAAACAAAAGGATTTCCTAGATGTAAAAAAATTACCATTGTTCTAGCTGATGTTATCCGCACACAGGCGAGTAGACACGCAGTCTCTGGCTGGCCTCATCTTATTTGTAGAGTTAATCAGTATTTTAAATAACTAAATCTTTGACATCTTCCAGTAGCATCCTGCATCTCAGGAAGTGATTCACTGGAGTTCTCCTATACACCACATTTGGAGGGTTTTGTGGTTTCTATTAGGCCTCATTTTCAAAATTAAACATTGTAGTGTCTATGAAATTCAAAGTCACTCATAATCAATTTGCGTTAAATATGCTTTGAATTACACTTACAAATACAGTTTTCATTGAAACCAGTCAAAACCTTGCAGGACAAAATTAAAAATTAATTGTTGTATGGTCTGTTTCTTCACTGTAGTTACAAGTGAAAGTCACAAACAACCCAATAACACTGACACAGCAGAAATAACAAAGACCAATGTTTTAATCCTGCACATGGAGATAAATCATGCAATTCAATAAGGTATTCCTCTTTCTGGTTTCTCTCATTCTATTCACTCTTTTTTCTTTAATCTTTCAGTCACATTCTCAAATTTCCCTTTTTGGTTACCTGATACATAAGAAAGAAGAGCAACACTTAAATACATTTGGTGTCTTTGTACCTCTGCATCTCTCTTATGCAGGTATCCACTACTGTTTTGATAAAATGAAATACACTTACATGCATCATTCCTGTTTTTACGAGTGCAGGCGGCCAGACTGCAGAGTCGTGCTGGCACTGCTGGTGGACTCCAGATAGTTTTCAGCTGCTTGTATAAAAGCGCCAGGGCATTTGCCTTCACACTATTCATTGCTATCACCTTGGCAATTGAAATCCTCAGTTTGTCAAAGAGCCAGAGGAGCTTTCCAGTCCAGCAAGCTATCAACACAAAGAGGAGGGAAAAAATCCTGTGGATATACAGCTTCAAGATAACTGAGGGGTCTCCAGACCTATTTATAAAAAATTTGAGAGCACCCTCTCCTGGTTGGAGAGGTGGAGCTAACCAAGTAGTTAATTTTCAACTTGTCCCTGGACTGGCTTCTTCATTGGCTCTACATTTTGTTGGAGGGCCGGCTAGTTGATTATTATTCTACATGTGCTTTCCAGGTTCTTTCTCATCGGGCTCCAGGAACACCAAAGGGTTACAGAAACCACTCTGTTGTATGCAAGGAGAGGTTTCTTATCATTTCTTCACGCATACATTCTTTGAATTTGAATAGTTGTATATTTGAATACTGATAGCTAAGAATTGCTGTCATTAGCAGCTGCAATTCTGAGGACTGGTGACTGCTCCAACTGAGGCATTCACAGAGATCTAGTAGATGTACAGGGCTTGCCCAGGAGAACAGGAAGGGGAGCAGCCTCCTGCAGAAGAGCATTTTAGCTCCAAGCACGTAATACAGTACCATTGCAGCCTCAAGGTGAGGAATTTGTTCTTCTGAACTATCAGATGTCCCATAAGAGACATAATTTTGTATAGACAGAAACAGACATAAGGAACTATCATTACTCCTCTCACTCACATTCCACTTGGACCCAGCTGAAGTTTTGTTTTGTTTTTTTCTCCAGTGGGGAGAGCAGATTGCGATGTTTTCGTGACCTATGCTTTTTAGGGATGAAAGCATGAACGATGTTACTCTTTTATTATTTCCACATGCAATTCCAATAACTTTGTTATTTTATGTGAAAGATCTGTGAAAGATCTGTATAGAAAGCCCATCCTTTCATTTTCTTTGGGATGTTTGCTCTTCCTCCCATAGCTGCAATCCATGTAAATAGCACAGACACAGGTAGCTTCAGAGTTAGAGCTGTAGTTTGTCAGGCCAAGCACAGAAACACAGGCAAGCAATTAATCCTCTAAAGACTTCTCATAATGTTACAGATTATAATAGGCCAAATGGGAACAGAGAGCCATTAGGAAAGGGTGCCTGGGCGTGTCAGGGAGCAGCAAGGGCCCGCTGCTCTCCAAGGAGAGGGGAGTGGGGAGCCAAGGATGACCCCAGCAAAGGCAGTGCCCTCACCAGCAAGGTGCCATCCCACCGAGGCTGAGCACAGCAGGCAGAGCTGGCAGCTGGCAAAAGGGTCCGCTGACAGTCCCAAACACTGCAAGTGACAAACCAGGTCCAAGGTCCAACCAGAGAGCCCAGACAGGAGCAAAAGGAGACAGGGCCAAAGACAAGCAACAACAAGGGTCCAAAGTCCTTCCTAGAGACAGAGCCAAAGACAAACCTGAAGACAAGTGCCCGAACAACAGAGCTTAGGGGCCCAGGCTTGGGCTTAAGTGGGCTCCTGGCCCATGGGCAGGGCTGTGGGTGAGGCTTGTCAAGGCCATTAAGGCTTGTTAGTGCCCTCAGGGTCATGACAGCACAGAAGTGTTGTGGAGCCTTTAATAATTCTCACAGTAGTATTTACAGAATCCGTGTGATTGTTTTCCTCCATTAAGTACATATTTTGAAAGCTACAGAATCTATCAATGACAGAGCAAGCAGAAATGATAAGGCTATTAACATTCTGCTATTAAAAAATTGCCATTAAAAGCCACTCCTTTCTTAATCCATAAAATTACCTGTGAAATATTTTTCAATAGTTTGTTTTGGTTTTTTTACTTAACAAACTGTGGTGTTTTGAATAAGAAACTTACTTGTTTGGTGAGATTTTCATTAAACATATGCATGTCTGTCATCTCTTACCACACAGGGTGTAAGTGCAAGGCTCAGGCTGGGGGAGTCCTCTTTAGTGTCCTTAAGTGGCAAGCTTATCTGTGCTATTTACTATTCCAAAACCTACTATTTAGGAGAGTCTTTCTTAATGCTTGTCATTTATTACCCCAGCTGCCTGCTTCAGAGTATGTAAGAGCAAGTCATTGTCAGCTAGGAGTTCTGCCCGAAGAACTGCAAAATCAAACTTCTGTTGTTGTTCATAATTGTGGGTAGTTACGTATGCGGAGTGTGGCTGTATACAATGGAAATGTGCTTACTTTGTTTTCACAGAAACTAGAGAAGTAAAAATCTAGAAATTTCTGGCTGTTACTGCCCCTCTGACTTTTGCTGTAAGTGCTTCCGGACTGGACAGAGAGGATCAATATTTGTTTTTTTTTCTGATGCTTACTAGAGGGTTGCCAGTACTTACATTCTGGTTAACTTCAAATGATTGCTGTTACTTGCAGAGAGAAAATTACCTCCTCGATTTAGTGTTTCAAGAAATCCGATTCTCCTGGCATCATGCTTGCAAGGGTGTTTCTGTCCTAATATTGTCTCAGCTGCAACATTGGGAAGTCAAAACCAATAATTCAGAAAAAAATATAGTCTTACAGTTTTACTGTAATCAAAAAGGTACAATTAAAGTGATTTCATAATTAACATTTTCCTCACTTAGTTATTGTTGTATAACAGCTGAGAGGACAGTCGGTCAAGTAGTGGGAAGCTGCCTGGGATGGTATTGCTGCTGAGAAGTCCATGTGAAACCCCTATGGAATAGCTAAAACTATCACCTAGGGCAGCTTTCACAAAGCAGTCAGGTCATTACTGGGTGGCCTTTAACACTCATTTCTCTGTGGATTGGCTCACACTTCCCATGTTAGAGATTACTTCAGCCTAAGGGAAGCTTTTCTTTGGTGTCCAGATTTTGCTAGGACACTTAGTAATGCGACGGAGCTCACCAGCCTGCTAACCAGCTCTACTCCCTTCAGTTTTTCATTGTCCCTCTTGAATTAGGGGTCCCCAAACAGGACAGAATATTCCAGATGTGTCCTCACAAGTGCTGAGCAGTGGGGAATAGTCACTTGATGTGCTGGCCGTGCTCTTTCTAATATAGCCTACTATGCCATTAACCTTCATCACTGCAAGGGTGCATTGCTGCTACATGTTCAACTTGTCCTCCAGGACCTGCAGTGCTTTTCTCCAGAGCTTTTCACCCTAGCAGTCAGTCCCCAGGTTGTACCGAAGCATGAGATTATACCATCCCAAGTGCAGCACTTGCCATTTGCCTTTGTTGTACTTCATGAGGTTCCAGCTGAGCTGGCTTGTCAGGACCGCTCCGAGTGGTAGCCCTACCGTCCTGCCTATGACAAACGCAGTGTTACATGGAAACTTGCTGAGGGGACATTCTGTCGCTCTGGCCACTCTGATGAACGTTTACACTTACCTCTCACACCTGAAAAAATGGGGTTACATTGCAAATAATTTTAAACGTGTCTAAATGGATGCAGGTCCAGAACTAAGAGAGGGTCAAATTCTGCTTAGAATAATAGCATTAATGATACATTAATGCTATGTAACATTCTGTATCTGGATTTCTGAAAAAAATATATGAAGGTGGGGACTACGCACTGAATGAAAAAGCAGTTCTCAGGCAATCCTCAGTCTGAAGAAAAGGATAAAATCCTCTAAAATCAGTAAGCGTGACGAGCTCCCTTTTAGGCTTTTGATAATCCCAGTGGATTAAAAAAGACTGATGATGATAATGGTACCTGACCAAGTAAATGTGGTCTGTGGCAAACTTGAATAAAGCTGGGCAAGCCAGCAAATACTGGGCAAAGATATCAGCTGTGTAACAGGTAAAAGGGCAGCAGAAACAGCTGTGAGCGTGATCCTGGGAAGATCACAGTTGGGCAAAGTGCAAATACAGAGCTTGTTCGAATGGCAGATTTCTGAGAAGGGGAATAGCCTCCTATCATTTTTTTTTCCATGATGTATACAGTGAGATGGAACACTATGTAAATAAATAAGAGAACATTGAGATCATGCCTGACCCTTCTCACCTTATTTCTCAGACTGACAAAAATGACCTTACAAGACCATGGACTTTGACCAGCTGGGTGACCAAATGTGTAACGATGTTTTTCTCTCTGCTGTGGGAATTCAAGGCCTTTTCTTCCATCCTCATGAAAATTAGGAGTGTCTTCATTGAATGAACCGGAGTTTACTCAGCATAAAACAGAAGCGAGGTCAGAGTCAGAACAGAAAATGTCGTGTCTTGCCTGAAGTCATAGAGCTAGCTGAAGGAGATTCAGGAGCAAAACCCACTTGATCCTGATGTGTTTTCTGTAATAAAATCAAAGAACAATTCTGAGAGAATTGAAAATGGACATGATGTCTGAAAAGTAAGTGATGAGGAAGTATGTACTTGGAGGAGGAGAACTGACCAGTTTTCAACAGCAGAGAAGTTGTCTGTTGATAAAAGGAGAAATGCTGCAGCAAGTTTACAAATAGCATTAATATTACCATTGTTTAAAAAATGTATTTTATATAAATTTTAATTAAGTGTCACTATGTCACAAGATAGCGCATGCTACGTTCACAAGGATGTGCTTGTGTCCCTCTGCAGTTAGGAGAGTTAGTACATAGAAAATGAATAAAGTAACTCAAACAGAAACTGAATAAACAGGGGAACTTCAAGTACTCTCTTTGTTTTTAATGGCATAGGATGTGATCAAGGATTTTATCCATGGGAAAGAAAATTATTCCTACGGAGTTCTTATGGCAAATACTCTGGAGTTACTTCTGTGCCCTGATCACATCTTCTGTGTTCTTCATGCCTTTGTTTCTATATTCTCATGCTCAGCAGTGAGTATAATTATGAATGCCTGTCACTTGTTTAAACAAATGCTTTGTTTGGCAACCTTTGTTTTCCTGCTGCTGATGCAGCTGCAAAATTGTGTGCACAGTGTGTTAATTTTTTACCTTTGATGCTATGGTAAGTTTTTTTTTTCCTAACAAAAAAAAAGGAAACCAATGAATGAGATACCAATCTCTCTTGATCCACACAAAACATGTGAAAGCAGCAACTTCCTTAGGAAACAATGGTAAATGAATGCTGATACAACGGTAAAATAAGCTAGATATTTCCTGGAACCAAATGATTCTTCGTAACATGACAGAGAAAAGTTAGCACATACATAAAATACAAGAGAGAGAGAGACTAAAAAAAAGAGGATGAAAAAGGTGAGGAAATAAACCAGCAAAGAAATATCTTGTTATTTTATTTGGGACAACAGACTAACGGGGCATCAGGATATATTTTCTTCTATAAAATTAAAAAAATGAAATCGATATATTAGCAACCTGAAGTTCTTACTCATTTTTATAAGGGGAAGGAAAATAAGAATGGATTGGATGTAGGCACTTGAGCAAGTTACCATGGTTTAAATCAGAATATAACTTACAGTGTATCAACTTCTTCCTGGTGCTTGCTCATGGGCAAGTGTCTTATCCCATGGTAAAGTGAAACCTTCATTCACTAGAGGGGGAATTACACTGAATTTCATTACACGATTGCAGAAATACTCAGGTGAGCACATTTTTGAAAGCTCATAAAGCTTAGAAGATTGTGAAGCACAGGCAACAATTATCCTTGGGTAAGTCATTCATGTGTTGGTACTGTAAATTAAAGAGTAAAAGCCAAATTTGGGCCTTCTGATTTAAGCACAAAGGAGGTCTCCGCTGTGAGGTTGTGAACAGAAAGATCCTCTTTCTTCTGCTGTTTACTGATGTTTTCTGTCATACTTTATGCTGCGTGAAGAGTATGTCATATCTGGCTGTGTCAATCTCAAGGGGAACAAGGGGTAGGCTATGATAACAAGAGTCTCTTCATGATTTATTGGTGTAATTCAAAATTTTAAAAGGAACGGCCCCTGCTTTGGAAGAAATGATAGGGAAAAGAAATCTGAAATCCTATCTCTGGTAAAGAGGGAAAAAAGCCTTCCAAAAGGGAAGTTAATGGTATATTCCCGATTGCTGTAATGATCAGAGCGGACTGACTCGCTAGCAGAAGGTAGTGCTGCAGCCCTTCTTAGTGATAAATGCCTGTATTATTTTTTTATGATGTTGCACGCTCTGATCAAAGATGTAGACATCAGTTGGATCCTGCCAGTATTTCCTGCAGTTAATTTGACGACCATAGGTGAATAGTATAATTGCTTTATGACAATGAAATTTTTTCTGTTTTGTGTTGTTTTAGCTGAGAAATTATTTACTGGCTATACAGAGAGGAGCGGGATCTCACATCCTCAGCAGAACGTGAGTTAATAATCTCTGGGAGAGCATGTACTGATGAGAAAACGGGACAGCTTTTACATTGGATTTGGTTTATGATAGCAAAAGCTTTTATTAGCAACTTTCCACAGCAGGTAAGTACGCTGATATTTATGCCACTGGTTTTCTAGCTGGGACCTGGCAATTGCTCGAGTGCAGCAGAAACTCTTTGACAAATCTGTTGCAGGGCAAATCTGTGCAGCAAAGCGTGAAATTATCCTGTGTGAAAAGTCAGTTTATAAGTAGTTTAACCTTTGAACTTCCTAATCTGCTTGTGAAGGAAGAGAACACAATAAATAAATCAACAGACTCAGCTGAACAGTTACAAATCTGGAGGCAGAAGCAAGGGTTTTCCTAACACACCGGTTGTTAATTCCCAGGCTCATAACAACTCTTTGATACTGAAAACACCAGCTTGAGAAGTTACTACGAGCACTTTCGAAGAAAGGCACGGCGCATGTGCCTCTGTCAGCATAAGTTTCCCTGCCTGAAACATGAAATCCCTCAAGTCCCGTTCTCTGACTCTCTCCATAACTCCTAGACAGATGAGCAGGAGGAATTGCTGGTCTCCTGGGGTCTGAAACACTTTCGAAACTGGAGCTTTTGTGACGTGCACCGTTTAATTTCATACAGGTACAAAAGTCCTGCAGTGGACACATTGAGTTTGAACATGACAAAGCTACAGAGCTTGAGAACAGCGTTTCAAACCACTAGCCCAACAGCTTCATTTAGACATAGGTCTGTAGATGTCAGGGTAGCCAATTACAGCTGAACCAGAGTGTATTCAATTGCATGTCATGACACTGCAGAACTGAATTAAGCATCTCATTTAAGGAATATTTTTATGCAGAAGTCTGAAAGTCACCGCTGGCTATGCTAAAGCTGAAAAATGAAGTATGATGATGGTCTTGTTTGGGCAACACTGTGATATATAAGGATATAGGAAAATAATCTAATCTTTGTCTTCTTGACTTCTTTCAGAGCTACTTGCATACTTCCTCCGTGCTTCCTTTTTGTGCTTTTGCATATTTTTGTCATTCCCAGAAGGTTAACAGAAGGTTTTCCACCTTCGCCCAGTCATTCTGTTCTCACACCAAATGCAGGAACGAAGCAACAGAAGGATCAGTCTGATGAGCTAATTTAGCAAATTCCCACTTGCTGCCTGTTCTTCAGCTGTGTTCTGAGCATGGCGACATTTTTCTCCTTAATGTGACAGCTCACATTCAGATCATCCCATTTCAGTGGTGGAAGCGCTAAGGAGCCATTTGAGCAGGGAGAAATTTAATGGCAGGACCAGAGAAAGGAGTAGGGAAAGGGAACATGTCAGTGCGTGAATGGCTCAGTGCAGGCGTTTCTCGAGGTGCAGATATATGTTTAATCTGCTGGCTGACAATTCCGCTGGCCAAATCTTGTGGCTACATCGCCTGGCAGGTCTGGAAACGCTTAATAAAAAAGGGATGTGACACTGGAGTTTGCAGTAGATGCTGCCGGAGAAGGAATCGCAGAGCTGTGCCCAGCAGGACGTGATGGCAGGCTGCGGGACATCACCGCACAAGCCATACGGCTGCGTTGTCTGAAACGCTGGCAGGTCTGTCACCGTCCTGGGGCGCACGGCAAGACCCTGCTGTGGCATCCCGGTCCGAGCAAGAGGGTTTTGTGGAGCCCTCAGGGTTGTGGCAGGGCCGGGGGCGTGCCTCAGGGTGAATAGGGGGGAGAAAGAGGGGAGATTGTGTGGATGTGTGCGGGTATAGTGCGTGTGTGTGGGTATGGTGTGTGAGGCGTGGGGGTGTCGCCTGTGGGGTGTGTGGTGCGGACTACAATTCCCGGCATGCACTGCCCCAGGCGCGTGTACTACAGGTCCCGGCCTGCTCGGCGGGGGCGGCAACGAAGAGCCGACGCGCTGCCCTCTGGGAATTGTAGTCTCTCCCGGCGGCGCGTCGGTGAAGGGCGGCCGGGAGGCCGCGCCCCCCGTGCGCCTGCGCGGGCGCTCGGGGCGGGAGGGGGCCGAGCGGGCGCAGCGCAGCGGCGCCTGCGCGCTGAGGAAAGGGAGATCTCTCGCGAGGAAGGACGCCATTATCGCAGCCGCTCGACAAACACCACGAGAATTCGGCACCGCACACGGTAACCGCGGCGCCCCGCGGCCGGACGGCTGGGGCTGAGCTCCCGGGGGGCCTGACGGCGGGCGTATAGCCCCGGCCCTCACAGCCTTCCCGCTCCTCACAGCGCCGCCCGAGCACCCGGGCCGCGAGGCGGCGGCTCCGGGGAGGGGCCGGGGCGGGGGGGGCCGCGGGCCCCCGCCTCCTCACCCGGACGGGGCGGGGGGGGCGACCGGGGACTCGCCTCCTACCGCCGCGGGACGCCGGAGCTGGGCCCTCCGCGGGGGGCTGCTCTTCATCGCCTCGCTCCCCGCCTGCTCTCTCCGCGCTCAGGCCTGGGGAGGGGTGTCACCCCCTCGCTGGGGCTCCTCAGTGCTGGCCCCTTCTCTTGCTGCTGCTGCGGGGGGCCACTGGTCACCCCTGCGGGGCGTGCGGCGTTTGCGGTGGAGGGTCTGGGCTGTCCCTTCCCCGGCAGTGTCCCCGAAGACCGTGCCCTCTCTCTCCCCCACCTCCCCGAGGCTTGTGTTTTCTCGTTTTGAAGGACGGGGCAGGTTTGAGCCTCCCCTCTCTCGGGTCGCGCACACGCTGCACTGCAGGCACGTTTTTGGGAAGGGGTATCGCTGAGGGCACTCCCTCCCCCCCCCCCCCCCCTCCCTCCCCGTCGTAGGAGAGTGTAAATGACTGGTGACATTGGTACTGCCTCTTCCTTTTTTTCTCTGCTGCTTGCAGGTAGCGGTAATGGAAAGGGGCTGCTTCTTTCCACATGCCTGCTAGTGGCGGGGGGGAAATAGTCTCCTGAGGTGCTGTATTGCGTGCGGGGTCATTTAGTCATAGTGAGGGTTTTTCACATCCATATCAGGGTTGGTGTTTTCCAGTCTGTTCATATTAGTGATCTGCTTGACAGCACGCTCGGCCTTCCCTTTTTCCTTATTTGCAATTCAAGTGTCTCTTTTTTTTTAAATTGTTTTTTTCTAAATCCTTGTACAGTGGGAAGTTGTGTACTTAACCAAATATAGTGATTTTGTCCTGCTATGGGACATATAGTTTATGTATCAGTTTATTTTCAGAGCTCTCAAGGGAAGGTTTTTTTTTTTTTTTTTTTAAAGTAAACAAGTTTGGAGGAGTATTAGCAACTGAGTGATTGCTTCAGTGGAAGCAGCTTTCAGATTGTTGTAAAATGATAATTTAGAACGTTTTTTGCTACTTTTTTTGCCTTCCGTGTGAGGTTACCTTAGGTGTAGTACCCTGTTGATGTTGGGGTTTCAAGAAGCAAACATAAAATTGGTAGAATTTTGAGTACTCAAGCCAGATCTTAAAACGACAAACAAAAAACCAAACAAAAAAGCGCCTTTGTCTTAATAATTTCATAGCAGTGCCTCTTGTAACAATGTATTTTCTCTGTTAGAAAGTATTAAGATATGTTTAAAATGGTTGTCCATAGAAATCGACCAGAACAACAAGAATTTGCTTCTGAAACTGTATGAGCTTCATTCCGTATATGAAATGACATCTTGGCAGTAGCTGAGTTTTCAGTAATACATGAAAAGATGTTACAAAGAAAGATGTTACTAGTTAATTTATTGAAGAGAGTAAAAAGATTGAGTTTGGATTTGGGAAACATTCCATCTCCTTCAGAGGATGAAAATATTTTGTAACTTTTTTGTTTTGTAATTTATAATCTGTTTTACAGTAACAGTAACTGGCTTTAATGTCGTAATTATCCAGCCATATTTAAGTTGTTGTGTGGTTACAGGACAGGTTTTAAATTTTAAGGTTCTTTTGGAGGAGTAATTGATTAATAACATTTGGAATAATTGAATAATAACATTAAGAGTATGGTAATAATATAGTGAGCACTAATTATCAATGTTAATAGTTGAAAGGTTTCCATCAGCACGTGTTCTGCTAAACATGTTTGAAAAAGGCTTGTTTCCTGCCTGTGCTGTTTTTAACACAGTACAACATACTTGTTCTGATCAGGTGAAGAAAGATGAGCTTATAGTCATAGCTCCGTGTAACCAGAAGTGCTACTTATGGGTTTACCTTGATTGTGCAAGGAGTAGTGCTGTGCCGTGGGATTCAGGCCCACATTAATTACAGTAATATGCTCACATCTGCAAGGACTTGAGGTTGTCTCTGGTCTTTATCTTGAGCTTTTCCCTAAACTTGTAAAGCATCATTTGTGCAGGAAGAATACATGCCTTTATTTTGTCAGAACTTGAATGTCTTCATATCTTTCATTGAAGAATGCCTTGAATTGAAAGTGCTGTGATGCTCCTTAGAAAGCAAAGACTCTCCCAGTACATTCGTTTTGAAAGGACGAGATGAGTATTTCTCTCTGTGCACAGAAGCTCTTGTCCCAGAGATCTACAGAAACTGTTTATGTGAAATGAGCAGAACAGCAAGAGCTACTTGTAGGAGGAGACAATGCAAAGCTAATGATTAGAAGTAGAACAACAAAATGTCTATGTATGCGTAACTTTGCCAATAAAATTTTTTTCACAGATTTGATTTCCTTTAGTTTGAGACTTTATATTTAGTTGGTAACTATTGAAGTAATTTTATTTGTTTTCTGTTTTTTACATATTCATTAAAAGGCTAAATCATAATCTTTTTTTTTCCAAGTAAAAATAAAAAGAATAAAATGTCTTTAAAGCCATGTCAAACACTTGTTTCCTTGCAGTTTTAGGTTTTTTAAAGCTACTGTTAAGTGCTTAGTTTTGCCTACCACTTGTTAGACTGCGTGTTAAGACGTTAAGCAAAAGTGCACAAAAGGATTAACTTCATAAAATCCTTTGCGTTTGGGACTTTAAATAAAATGATTTGTAATGTCGTCTGTTGAACAAAATTATTTGATCTTGCTTCCTGTTTGTAAAACCCTGACTTAGACCACTTAAGGGAAAAATACAGTAAGTTCAAATTTTCCTCTGAAAATTGGAGCACCTGTATTTTATGATGAAAAAAGAATGTGTATCTCCTACCCATGGAATGAATTCATAGCGACTGTAAAGTTAAACACCCCTTCCTTCCCTGCCTCGTAGACGCAAATGTGTCTGTTACATGTACCAACTTATCTCTCTTTAACATCCTATGAATATATAGTCTTGCAAGTTTAAAGGTGGAGTTACTTTCTTTTTTTTTTCTAGAGGAGGGAGGGGGAATGGCAAAACAGGGTCAGACTGTACTAATGAAAGTATTTCAGAATGTGAAGAACTACTTGCTCTATGTTTTTTCTACTGAAATTATGCTCTTCAGTTTGTTTTATAAGTATTTTTGGTAAGAATTTAAAAATACTGGTATTATCCCTGTGTTGTAAAACAGTGCTAATGTCTGTTTCAGCAGCTTGAGTGCTTCCTTTTTCTAGATAGCTACAGGAGGTAAATCTATTAGAAGACTTTTGAGTAAGCAGATTACTTGTTGTATATTTTATGTTGGCCATCATGCTTTTTGATAGTGGAAGCCTGTGCCAACATTGGGGTCTGTCCTTCTCCCCCCTGGAATTGCTAGATCAGAAAGTTTTTCCAGCGTATATAAGATTAGCAGTGCATATACTAGGAAAAATAAAAAATGATAAAAAAAGATATTAGTCCCTTTTGTTGTCAAAGATTCTGTTTTAGGTAAGCCAAACACATAAGAGTAAAGCATTTTGCACAAATTTCCCTTGAACTTGAGCCAGGTGCTTGGCATACTGGTCCTGGGGTGTCTGCTGTGTTTAGACTGAACAACTTTCCGAGGCAAAGCCTGTAAGCGATAGAGCAAAGCCTCTTTCCTGCAAAGAGGAAGTTAAGACTGTCTAATACTGTAACCTTCCAGTTTAATCCCTTCTGTCAGTGAAAAGCGTGCGCTAGGCAAAGGTGTCTCACAAAGCACACCAAAGGTGGTCAGGTTGAGGTATATGTCCAATTCCCACACCCTGCCTCTGCATTTATTTTCAGTCTCTCTAGAAGAGCTAGTTCTAACATGGTGAAGGAATACGATGGTTAGAGGAAAACAGATTCTGGCACGGTGTCCGTGCTCCACTACACAGACCTGACAAATGATGTATTGTGGGAGAGCGCCCCATGACATGCACACAATGTCCTGGAGCTGAGTAGCGGCTTTGGACGTAGAACAGTTGAGCCAGATGGAAGTGGCTTCTCAGCAGTGCTGTTTTGTTGCAAACGAGCATGGGGCAAGATGTTTTCCTCAGCAGTCTCTTCTGGTTGGAATTTCACTGATGGGGATTTTCATCACGCAGTCCTAGTCCTAGCCTAGCATGTTGTTGGTAATATGATGTAGTCATGACGTTGGAGCTGCGCTTGTATTTCTCAGGGTGTGCATGGCTCAAGAGTACAGCTCCAAGATGCAGGGCTTGGTTACTGTTGCTTTCATTTTTATCTAGGCAGTGACAGGTCATTTCTGCAGTGTGTCTGCTTCCAGAAACACAGACAAGCAGTTCTCTGCACTAACTAAAGTTTCTAAATGATCTTTTCCTTGGCTTTAAGTAGAGAACATTCTGATTCTTTTTTACTGAAAAATATGGATGTTGTTAAGCTTGGAGAGATCTGTGTCAGAACCAGTTTTTAGTTTGATCAAAACTAGACTTATATCTGCCTACTGCTGTGATTTCAGTTTGAAACTTACTCTGAATTTAGTGATCTCTTTAACTCTTGAGAGCAAATAATAGTCTCCAACCTAAATCTGATGTTTATGAAAGTGAGTAATTAGATATTTATTAATTAAAAAGTCCAGTTGTATCCACCATAACTTAAAGAAATAATTTTTTTCACTTCTAATGGTTTTTTCTTCAGAAAGCATGAGATTGTGTTGTTTTATGTTTTTTCCCACATTTTGGATAATTTCTAATAAAACAAAGAAGAAACTAATTTAACACCAACACCCACCCCCCCCACACCCCCCCCCAATTATCATACACTTTTTAGCAACATATTTAAAAGTAATCACTTTCTGTTTACACTAAATTGCAGTGTTTGGTCTGTAAAGTGAAGTAATATTTGCTTTGGCAGCGTTAGTAATACAAGATGTGTTTTAGGAATTCAGTAGTTTAATGCTTCGGACAGAAGTCTTATCCAGGTCCTTTTATTTCCTATATAGTATGGTTGCTAGCTTATTCTTCACTCAACCTTTCTTCTAGGTCTCTCTCTAAACCTGGGATAAATGTTGTTGGAAGGTTTGAAGAATCACAGGCTTTTCTGGTAATGTAACTGTTAGCATGTGCTCATTGATGCCAAAATTGTGATAAGCCTTCCTATGGAGTCAGCGAGTCTCATGGCATATTGGTGTGCCTTTTCCCAGTGAGGCAGAGCCCAACCCCACCGAAGCTTCCTGATTGCGAGGGCTTCTGAAAGAGGGGATCTTCATGGAAAATTTCATCTACTCTAAAATTTGTTCTTTGGTAAACATTTCTTATTAAATAATTGCATTGAGTTAATGGCCTTGCCATTTCAGGGGTCATTTAAAGTTTAAAGTACTGTCTGTGATACTATTCATTAAGCTGCTTTCTGGAATACAGAGAATTATTTGTTTTTATGAGGGGGAAAAAATTACTTTGTGATACTGAAATGATTGGACAAGAATGAAAAACTGGGCTTTCAGAGGTGTAAGTTGAAAACTATGCTAATTTCCTTCAAATCTCTATTTCCCATCTTTTGATCTTGACTGTATACTTGCAGTCTTGCAAAAGGGAAATCAACTTAAAGTAATACAGATTGCATAGATTTTCACAAATATCCAACGGTTGCACAGTAAAATGAGAGAATTAAAGTATTAAGCAGGAAGGAAACTTATGGGATAGCTACTTAATATTGAAATAGTTAATGAAGTTACATTAGAGATACGTGCAAATGCTTTTATCAGGTATAAATTATTATGTAGGTGGTCAATACTCAGAAGCTGTCATTTATTCAGCAAGTTTTAGCAAGTATTTTAATATTTAAAAAAATTTTCACCTCCTTCTCTCTCCCAGTAGCATCTGACAGTATTTTAGAACTGCTATTTTTAGTTGCAACCCTTTTATTATGCTATTTATTTCCCACTTTTCAAAGGGGATTCAAATATTGACTGAATAGCTGGTATCTAGATCTGTTATTCTTCTCATACATATATTTCTTAAAAAATCCTTTTGAGTTGTACAGAAAGTATCTCAAAGACTTTCTGACCAACACACAGTATTGTTAGCTAGAAAGCAGACATGTATCATGTACAGTCGTGACGAACCTTTCAGCTCTTTGGCATCCATTTCACATGGGAAATTAGACTTAAAATTTATCACAATTATTTCAGTCTATCCCATTGAGATTGCAAAATGTTTTAATATCACTACACTCCCCCCCCCCCCCCCCCCCCCAAAAAAAAAGAAACTCAAATTTGGTAGAAATTATATTCTCCAAAGTCTTTTGTCATGTGCAAGTTTAGGGTCAAAGATCTGATGATAAACCTTGCTCCAGTCTACACATCCTTGTTGGGGGAAAATGTGCTCCCTTGATCCTTCGTGAAGTAACTTATTTCATGAGCATAATGCAGATACCTCTGCTGCAAAAGAAGCTCATCTGAAAAAGACTACGTTCCGATATCTGTAAAGGATGTTTGCACTGCTTGTACCCTTCCTCCAAGGGTTTGATTCCTGGGACTCGAAGAAGACTTCACAGCTCTTCTCAGTCAGCTTCTCAGCTACCTCTGCAGATCTTCTGAATAGCAGTGGTGAAGCTCATTTGCCATGTTACTTTGTCTTGCCGCTTGTGAAAATCACAGCGTGGTGCAAGAACTTTGGGTGATACCTGCTCTTGAGTTAGTCCTAGGTTGATTTCATAGCTGGTGATACTTCAGCTACCAGTGTGTTCTGGAATATGGGCTTTCCAAATAAAGTTCCCCTCTTCCTCCCCCCACCTCAGCTCTTAATCACTTCTCAGTAAAGGCCCTATGAGATGGTTAAAAATCACTGTTGTTTCCTCTCTGTTTGCCCTGCAGGAGGAATAATACCAACTCATTTAAAATAACACCTTTTATTCAGGAACCAGGCAGATACTGCACCTTGGTTTTTTGGGGAGGAAGGTCCCCCCCCCCCCTTTTTTTTTTCTTTCCCAGATGGGAAAATTGAATCCTGAACAGTGTATAGGGTGATCCCTTGATGGACGAGTGGCACCCATCATACTAGACCTGTTGTTGCTGAAGTCTGTAGACTACTGTGGTTTCTTTCACCTTAGATGAAGCATAACATTTTAATGTCCTTTGAGTTTTGTGATGGAAAATAGGAAACAAAGCACTTGAATTCAAATATTTAAGTACAATGTTTTGACTGCTGTATAATCCACTTACATTGCAGTATTAAACTTCAAGCAGTTTTGCTCTTTCTCATATACGTAATGTTCTGGTAAGAGCTTTCTGCTTGTGGACAACATGACAATGAATTGGGGTGCAGTTGTATTTTTGTTCCATTCATTTTTCTTGTTTGTTCGTGCTTCAATTAGTAATAGCGCTAGTGTAGGTTTTGGGTTTGATTTTACCTGTTTAGCAGGAATGTCATTTTGCTAGGAATGTATGAAAGTACTCCTGAATAGGAAATTTACAGGGCCGAACTTAGTCTCTCTTTCTGAGGACAGTTTCTGGTGTCGAAAGGTCTGAGGGTACAACCATCTGTATGTGAAGACACAGACACAGTGAGTTAGGTGTGGTGTTTTAAGATACACTTTGAATCTGACATTGTGGAGCTGCCTTCATTAATTGGAGTACACTCTGCAAGCGTTCAAGTCATGCTGATAATCTCACCAAAAGTATGTCAGTTCCCAACATCTGCAGGATGTTTTGGAGTTCATTGAGGCACAAAAGAAAAATACTTTAATCAGTATTACGGTTTTTGTAAAGATCTAAGATCTGCCCTGAATAATTCTGATTGTGTTAGGCAGTGGTTTGAAATTCCTAAAGTCGATATGAAGTATCACAGAAAAATAGATTAAGAGGTTATTAAAAAAAAAAAAAGAGGAATAACTTCTAACTTCAAATGAAGGTACAGTTACCCAAAGTTCAAAGCGCATCTGGACTACCTATCTTAAAAAAGTTCTAATTATGGGTAGAAGTTCTTTGAGGCTGGGAGACACTTCTATATAAATAATATGAAACTAATTCTGGAAGTTTGTTCTTTGAATTTAAGTACTTGCAGGTTTTTTTTGAGCTGTTATCAATAAAGATTCTCCATCTAGTGGATGAAAACAATAAAACAACATGACTGCATCTGGTTCTGCATACTGCATTTGCTGTCTGGGCAGTTCTTGTTTCATATTTGCTGGGTTTCAGCCATACATACAAATTGTGCCTAGCATTAATGACCTGTGTCCTGAATAATTACACCATGATGCAGAAAACTGACCTCTGCCTTAAGGCGCTGAATCTGCAAACGCTTATGTATATCCAGTCCATATGGGTAGTCTCATGAAGTTCAATGGGTTTATATGTCTGTAAAATTAAATTGAGACTTTTTTGCATGTCTAAGCACCTGAAAGTGTAGTTGTAATAGGTGTTAATAGGTGTTAACACATCCTTCCTAGCTCACTTGGGAATAATTACATCAAAGATGTGGCAGTGTGGGTGTTGGCATATGACAGCAACAAGTGGGTTTATACAAGGTCCCCAGAGAATTTGTGCTTGAGTTGCTGGTGGATGTGGCCACACACTCAACGCTGTCGTTCCTTCTGCCAGAACGTGTTCAGCTGGTACGAGTACGCTGGAAAGCAGGATAGTGGTATTTCTGTTTTAGTTTGTTGTACATTGTGTTAGAATTGTGGCCAATGGCAGTGTATTAGAAGAGTTAGAAAAAGGCATCCAAAGAAAACAGTGGCTTGTACCAGGTGGAATGAAAAAAAAAAAAAAGGGAATACTTCTAGAAGCAAAACAATAAAACAGTAATAATAATGTGAGCTTTTGTAGCAATATTTGAGAATTTCTGCCTCCCAGCAAGATTCTGTACTCCAAACAAATTTCAAGATCCTTTATTCTTGGAGCAGCAGTTTCATTTTTTCTGTTGCTATCTGTATTTTAAGAACTTGTACTGGAGTCCATCAGCATAGCATCTCTGAGAGTGATATTTATTTTATATATCTATCTCCAGAATGTTATGGCTGTTGCCTGTGCTTTCACAGATAAGGAGGGTTTCTGTTGTGTTTTGGGAGGATAGACTTTTTTTCCTGATCTTTGGCTGAACCAAAGACACCTGTATATTGTTACACTAATTTTTTAAATTGTTAAACTGAAATGCTTGTGTAGTTTTACTACAAAATTTATTTAAACCACAATATTTTTACTTGCCTTTAAAGGTGGATTGAGCCTAATGATGAAAGCTAAGAAAGATCAGATCTTCTCCTTTATAGTTTTTAGTAATAACAAAGAAGTGCAAATTCTGATGTGTTTTTTTCCATCCTCCTCCTGAAAATAATTTTCAACTTCATATTCTGCTAAACTGCAGCTTCAGAGAGTTGGAGCATAAGGGAGGCTGGTAGCTCTTGTATTTACAGTGCATTTAACCCTGCATGCTATTCAGTTGTTGCTTTTTATTATGTTATTCCTCATCTGTTACAGGGCATTAACATTTGCACTGATGCGGCTTGTTGGGGAATTATTAGTGTAGGAAGGCTCTGTTCCAGCTGCCAACTGGAGTGACTTTATCTTAGAGAGAAAGCCAGACTTTGGGAGTATAAAAATGTTGCAAGTCACAGAGCAAGACTAAAAGCATTGTCAGGTTCCAAACCTTGTAATACCCGTGAATAACTTCATGTATCAAATTATATGAACATTTCCCATTTCTTTCCAAGGGACTACACATGGAGATTGTTTCTGCGAAGACACGACAGGCTTCTCAGTGCAGGAGATCTGTTGCCCGGTTAGCCAGGGTTATAACCTGAGCATGCTGGTTATTCTTTGTTAAGACTATCATGTGAAAAATTTTGGTTTTGTACTTGGAGTGCCTTTTTGCTGGTTTTGCATAATTTGCTTCCAGAGTGGATTAAACTGAACTGCACAAAAGCATTCTTGGTGTGGGTTATTCTTTGCACAGAGACTTAAAGCTCAGTGTCCTTCTGGGCTGTTTCCCTGAAGGGACAAGTACTCAGGGAAGTTGAACTGACTTAACTAAAGCAGTAGAGTTAATGAGTATTATGTCCTCTATGGATCTTCCTTTTCAGAGGGAAGATGATCTTTATACTGTTATCCCTTTACAGCATAAGGTCATTTTACTTCTGCACAATGTTGTCCTCACAGAGGATTAATACACTTGCATACATGTATAAAATACATTCTTATCATTAGGTTTGCCTTTGGAGTCTAGCTGGTTTGCTGTTCTGGAAAACTTTTATAAGTGTCAGCAAATCATAGCTCTTTGCAAGATTTGTCCCGTTCATGGTAGATATTAGGCTCAGAAAAATGCGTTGATTGGCTAATGGTGCTTGTATAAAGGAGAATATGTATTTGTAATAGAAATGACATATTTGAAAATTGGCCTCAATTGATTTAAAGGAAAAGTGAAATGAAGAGGAGGAAAAACATTTGGGGCTTTTGGGTTGGGCAAAGTAAAGTGGCATCCCTCGGCTTTTTTCACACAATCAGAAGTAAATGTTTGTCATAGTGCAAATTGAAGTATGAGAGAAATTTTTTCATTTATCAATAGCACTGAGAAATATTAGCCAGGGGAGTGATTAGCTGCTCAAATAAGAGAAGTTCAATTAAACACGCTAAGTAGACTAGAGCTTTGGAAATTGTGGTTTTGTTTTTTTTTTTTTTAAATACAGTGTTTACCCTCACTAATTAGTATTAGAGAGAAGATTTATGTTTTGTGCATGTTTCTATATGTTAACAAGGCGTTGGATGTTTTTGATTATACACTTTGGAATGATGCCCTGTGACTTTGTAAAGCCATCAGATATTTCAGTAAACAGGTTTGTTTACAAGGGACTGCTCAGAAGAATTATTCTGAATTAATGTTTTAAAATAGATTAATTAAATTGCATTAAAGTTGTGTGTGGAAAAACTAATCTGGAATTCAGGTGAATTTAATTTAGTTGCTTACAAATATTAATTTACTTAATTAAACAAAGGCTACTTTAATTCTGTGTCAAGCATATCAATTCTGAGTAAGAGTATTGGCGGAGATATTTAGTGCACTTTATCTAATCTGCTTTAAATTTATACCTTTAGTTGTCTCTGATTAGTTATTTCTGAGGGTTCCAGTACTAGAGCCACCTCCTAGCAGGTGGTTGCAGGAATGCTCTAGGCTTTTTGCTCCCCTTTTTGGCTTTGTTTCTGGATATGAAAAGCCAAGAACAGGGAGGGGTGTTTGTCTTTACTTTCAACTCATAATACATAAATAGGGAAATTAATATTTTTAAGTTTTGAAGGGTGATGAAATAGACTGTATTTATTATTGGAAGATTTAGTTCTGTTACTCCATATCAATGCTTGTTCTGTCTTGGAATCTTAAGACTGTTTTCTCAAGTTTTGAAAAAATATTTTTTCCTTTGGGAGGTAAGAAGAACTAATGCAGTATGTTTGCTATGTGTGATTGTTTCCATTATTCACTGTGATTAAAACATGAGACAATTTTTAATTTGTGCTGCTTTATCCAACAGGAGTGGGTTTCTGGTGGGTTTATTAGGCAAGGATTACCAAAGGAGTGTCTGGCTTGGGGTGGGGAAAGCGTGGACAGTAAAAGGGCTGATCTGGGAACTGGCTACATGATGCAAAAGGTCTGAAGAGTTAGAAACATTTGAGGTAACTGAGATTTGAAGGCACCCAGGGCTGAAGTGGGAATGGAGGTGGGAGGAAATCCCTCTGATAAACACTGTAACCTGTTTCTCAGTTTTTGCGTTGGGTAAGAGTTGAAGCAGTCTCTTCCAGCCCCAAGAAAGAGCCCTCTGGGAGAGGTGATGAGTGCAGTGTAGATCTACCTAAATAGCTCAGCTGGAGTCAGTTTGAGTTTGCCTGGCCAAGGCCTCCTGTAGTGTCTGTGTTAATGAGAGATTTTCCATTGTCTGGTATAAGCTGTCTTCCCATACCCCTCCCCCAGATAATGGCAAATTGACTATAAAATATTGCTCTGTTGATCCAACTTCCATGTGCTGGTTGGGGGAGAAAAAATGGGCACATTTCATGTCCCTGTTGTAGTTTATCCTCAGCTTCCTGGCTTTCTGTTAATAGTTCTTTCTTATAGCTTAATATTTGTTCCAGGTAATATTTCAGCATCAGCTTCTTAATGCCAATGTACATATACTTAATTTAGATTTAAGGGGGACTAGGGTTTCAGCCAGAAGAAAGAAAGGAGGGGAAAAAAAGGCTGGGAACATATAGCAAATTTCAAGAAAAGAAGTGTTTTACGTGAGGAAATGCTGATGCTGGTAAATACTTCACTGAGTAAAATATGTGGAAACTGTATTGGCAAAGTTACTCTGAATTTGTTGACTGAGGCTTTTTAAAGCTGATAAACTAATCTAACTCTAATCCTGTTAAATTTTATCGGGCTTTTACCCTTGGTTCTGAAAGCAAGGTTAGACCACTGCTAAAATTTTCTATTATAAATTGAAATTCGGAATTTGGAAGAGGGGCACTTTGTTCAAGTTGTGATAGCTGCTGTGGTTGCAGTACCCAATGTAGCTTGCTTGGGCATTGCTTTCCTCATCCACCTATCTAGTGATAATAACAAATTATTTGTTTTCCCCTTATGTTTCAATACAGGAGCTCACTGTGTCTGGTGACAGCAGAATTATATTTTGTTCTGCCTGTTGAGAAGGCAAACATGTGTTCCATCAGGATGTTGGCTAATTGCCTATGAGCTGTGTCTGACTTACTGAAATTGTAATAAAATTTGTTTAAATGGAAATAAATACTAATGATATGAAGACACATTGCTGTGTATGTGTAGTAGCTGTTCTGCCAATCATAGCTTGGTTGTTATGCCCTTGTTTCAAGGCTCTGTGACAGAATATTTTGGTATTTCTTTTCTGATGTGAGGCTGAATACTTTCAGACTATGACCGTGAGAGGTGGAGAACAGATGTCAGAAGTGTGAAATTATTTTTGTTTGCGTTGAAGAAAGGTTTAATTAATTTCAGTGATTTTTATAATGAATTTTGGAAGGCTAAATAACGTGCGTCACTTGAAGTGTTAAAGTGGATTTAAACAAAAGCATTGCAAATCCTTTGGAATGTTTTATAAAATATTGATGTATTTGTAGCTACAACTGGTTTAAATGTAACACGTGAAGTATCAGTGAAATCTTGAGTTGTGTAAATAGACAAAAGTTTTTAAAAGTTGTGTTTTGTTCTAGTTTGTCCTTTTTTAGTGTTCGGAGTGGCGGATGTCTTCCTTCAAGTTGAGGGCAGGGTTCTTAATATTACGAGCAGTATGTAACATTATGAAACAGTAACTGTAGCACAGCTGTTTTATTATGTTAAGCCTGGCTGGTTACCAGGATTTCTCAGAAATGGCAAATATAATTTGCCAAAATGGCATCCACATGCACTAATGTATTGCCAGGTTTTTTGGGCGTGCTGCCACAGTTTGTGCTGTCCCAACAGTTTTTCACCATGATCAGAATTTCAAATGACTCAGTATTGGCAGTGCTGGTATTTTGAGTAAACAATTCTGATATGTGGGGAGTCCTCCGTTTGAGATGGGCTTTCACAGTGCTCAGCGGTTGCTCAGGCCAGTCTCAAAATTCTTCTGTAGGTTGTGTTGCTCTCTCCAAAAATTTGTACTCCACCTGTCTGGCTTAATGGCTTTCTTGCGCTCAAGTGGAAGAGGGAAAGAGGAAAATCTTTATGCATAGTTGGATTTGATTCAGTGTCAGTGTTAAGGGATGAATTACCATTTCATCGGTACACCTCAAATTATCTCTCTAGTGTTTTTTGCTTCAGGTTAAAAAGGAAAAAATCGGCTGATCTCTTGGTATTCATTGTCCATCCTTTTGTAAACTGTGGGAAAGCACAGATATGAATGGTTCCAGTGATTTTAATTCAATTTTACAGGCTGAAGGTTTCTCTTAAAACACTAATAAATAACCTTGACAGAGAATTCCAAGGGAGCAGGCCTGACAAATATTTTGGCTTTAAAATCAGGACCATGTTCTGAAAATAGTTTCATCAGAATTGAGCTGTAGAAAAATGAGGTAAGTTCAATAGCCAAGAAAAAAAGTCAAGTTTTGCTTCAAGTCTAGTTGTAATTAGCTGCGAGGAAGCTCCCTGTTCTCACTGAATGTTTATGAAGATTGTAGAAGTCTGTTAAAATTCACTTATGTAAGGATCCTGTATGCATATAGATCTGTACAGAATGCAGTAATTGCAAATCTGATGTGGCTTGGGAGCTTCATATGCTTTTGTGACATCAAGACTAAATACTAAAGTCTGATCACTTCCAAGAGCTAAGTAATAATTTGTAAATTAAATCCCTGCAATTTAGGAGTGGTCTTGTATGCTCTTAAAACTTCTAAAACAAAAAATCAATTTAAAAGAAATCACTTTATTTTGTATTTTAGACTTAGGAGCTGCCAGATCTCTGAAGCTAAATCTTCTCTTTATCCATTGGGAAAATGCAGAAAGGTGGATCAGCAAGGAAAGCTTGAGCTCTTGTCTCAGCCCTAGTACAGAAATATTACTCATGGAGGTGATGCAGATAGTTCAGTCCTTGGCTCTTTGACGAGGCTACCGAATAACATAGCAGTTGATACCACTGGATGATCTCTTTGTGGGTTGGTTGCTTCTGTTAGGAACTGCATCTCCTTTTATAGAAGAAGGACAAAATAAATGCAGTATTGATATACCAAGTATATCTATATTAACACTCTTCTTGCTGCTGTTTTTCAGGATTGCATGACTTGTAAAATTACTTATTTGGGGGCCTGCAGTGGTGTTTGACTGGATATTGCTGCCTGGTTCTGAATGATGTCAGAACAGGATTTGGCAGATGTTGTTCAGATTGCTGTTGAAGACTTGACTCCAGATAACCCAGGTATGGTAGAGATGGTAGTGATGGCATGAGAAAGATCATTTATAGTATTGCCCATTAACAAGGTGGAAATCACTGTTGAGCGTTTCTTAAAAATATAAAGCAGTGCTGCAGATATCTTTTCTGAGAGGCGCTTGTTAAGACTACATACCAAGTTTTCAATAGCTTAACTTGTATATCTTCAATACCCTTTAGATCAGATTATTTTTTTATTTTACTTTTCTTTTAAAGGCTTTGTTGCCTGGGGCTTTTTTTGTGCAGAGGTAGACTAGTGCTGAAAACTTTGAATGAAATATGGCCTCCTGCAATATTTTGGGGTTTTTTTCCAGACCAAATAGGTTTTAGGCTTTCCCTCAAATGAGAACTATGACCCATCTATTACCAATTGTTGTTTTACTTGTAAAATAGTTTCTCTCATACATTATTAAAATTCTTTGTATGTATAACAAAATGACAGTAAAATTGAAAAACACTTCTGAAAGCAAATATTGTGATATCCCTTGCTTAGAACTTGACCTACTAAGCGAAAGTGTGTTGAGATCAGCTATAAACATTGATCCTATGCTGCTATGACATGTGAGTAAGTGACTGAAGGAACAGTAACTACAGTTATGGAAAACAGAAATGCATCTCAAGAAACTTTTTTCTGATGCAGAAAGAAAAAGTTACTTCAGAAATGGTCCCGAAGAGTTGGAGGAGAAGCTGGGACCTGCCTGTCCTAGCCTCGCTTGGTAGCTTGGTGTTCAGGGTTATCACTTGTGGTACAGTCAATCTTAAACAAGTCTTCCTTTGCTCAGTTTGGTAAAGGAACTCAAACCTGGTCCGATCTCAGGTGATGCTCTGCCCATGAGGCTGTTCAGGGCTCTATCTCTTGATTTTACCAGCCAGGCCTTCCAGTTCGAAATTCAGTTCTTTTTTGGTACTGTTTTCTTCAAAATGTTTACCTTTAGGTGGAGGGCTATTAGAACCTATAGGTCTGCATATGTAAATATTTATTTTGGAAGGTTTGCAGGATTTTGTTCATCTATACTGAGGAAGAATAACCCGCTAGCACACTGCGTAGTGGGTGTAATCCTGTCTTTGTACAGAACTTCATTAGTACTTTTGATGGTTTGAGGGCTCAGAAGCCTGTAGAATCTGTGAAAGCAGAACAGCTAATGTGGCAACTCTGCTACCTCGTGGTAAGTTCCTAATAAAAAAACCCCAAGGTAATGCTTGAGTATTACAACCTCAGTGCCTTTGAAACAAAGTCTTAGATTTGGGTAAAAGTTTTTTGAGAAGCAGTAAGCTGTTGTCATATATTTAAGAGAAAACCCAAGTAAGTGTAAAAGAATACATAAAATATGTTAATTAAATGCCTTTTATATTTTTTGGTTTATCCATTTAATGTATTTTTAATTTGAGCCTTGTCCTCTTGTATCATAAATTATGGCAATGCTTATTTTTCTTCACAGTTGTGTTGGAGAATCATGAAGTGACAGATGATGATGTAGAGCCTGCTCTGAAACGTCAGCGTATAGAAATTAACTGCCAGGATCCCTCTATTAAGGTTATGATAATGCCTTTTTCTGTTTTTATTTGTAATACCAATTAAGTTAGCTTTCTTGGGGAAATATACTAAAAGAAAATAATGTAAAATAAACTGTTTATACATAATACTGGAATTATTCATAGCCTTCTTGTAAGCGTTTGTTCATTTTTGTGCATAAACTTAAAAATCTGTATGATTGGCTAGTCTTCCAATATAAAATCAGCAGCAAGACTAATTTTATATGCGATATAAAATGTCATCAGAATTAATTTCAGTGACTCAAACATCACTATTGGTACATTTTTTGATAAAGTGAATAAAGTTAACCTAAAAGATAAACTTGAGCATGTATTTGTATTACAATTTGTAGATACTTTCAGCATGTTTTAAATTACTATTTTAAGCTAACAACATTCTTTTAGTAGTTAAGCCGTATTTGGTTCAGGCTCAGTAGCTGAGGCCTTTTTGTACTTGCAGAACTTCCCCTGCTGTTCTCACTAGTGTGCTTTAGTGTGGTGGGTTTTTTTTTGTCTTGGAGCATAAGTATCTGAGTAGTATTTTACACACGTTAAATAGTATGTAACTGTATTTTTGAAATGGTCGTAGAAACTGAAGCTCTGTATTGAAAGAGCACCGGGGGAGCAGCCCTGTAAACCAGCTTGACTAGGTGTGTCAGTTGTAATGGAGGGCCACAAGATGGCATAGTTGCTGTTTGCGAAGGAGAATGTGTGTAACATTACCCTTTAATGGCCTGTTTTTCCCAAGAGAAACCGAGTAGAATATGCTTTCTTTTGAGTAAAATTGCTTAGGAAAACAGATTTTTATTTATTTGCTTTTCTTGATTTGCTGTTCAGGAGACAAGTGAGAGGCATTAATTGTCTCTGAGGTTATTTGTGTTGATATAATTTCCACTGTAATCATCTGAATTTATCTGTTTGGGCAGGAAAAAATCTTATTTAACTGTATCCAGGAGGATGCGTTCATAGATTTATAATCCTTTTGTTTTTACATGTATCAAACGAAAGGCTTTGGCATGTAATTTTAAATGATTTTTGTGGTGTATGAAATCATACTAACAAAGTGCTTAGGTGAAAATGTGTTTGGCTCGGATGCTTTTGGCTTCTAAATAAAGATCTGGAAGACTTTGAGAATGCTAAAATGCTCCTGGATGTCATCAGTTTTGTACGTGGCTGAATTTTGTCACTAGGCACACTTCTAGTTCCTTTAGAATTGTTTTCCAGTCACATTTATCTGGAGCTTCCTTATGTGTATGTTGCTGAAGATAAATGCCTAAGTCTTTAAAATCAGTTTCTTTTGCATCCTCCCCTTTCTAGTCATTCCTGTATTCCATTAATCAGACAATATGCCTGCGGTTGGATAGCATTGAGGCAAAGTTGCTGGCGCTAGAGGCTACCTGTAAATCATTGGAAGAGAAGTTGGATCTTGTCATGAACAAACAGCATAGCCCCATCCAAGTCCCCATGGTGGCAGGTTCTCCTCTTGGCGCTACACAGACGTGCAATAAAGTACGATGGTAAGAAAAGAACAGATTACTCATCAATGTGCTTTTTAAAATAACGTAAATCCATTTCTTTGGCGTCAAGCTCTGTAGCTTTCTGTATAGCTGTCAGGAGCTTGGTATGCTGTTTATGAATGTAGAATTGATTTGTCTTGAAGGTAATTTTTGTACCAGTTTCATGATGTTACTTAGAATGAGACACTGGTCCATGGACAGTTTGCAACTGTTTCCACATTTCATTTTGACTTAAACCAGACTGATTCATCCATCCTCTGGAAAAGTCTCATCAGCTATTTTAGACTGGTTTTTTAGACTTGCTTACTTTTATTTATGTGGCTGTTTTGAGTTAATGAGCTCATCATCATTCTAATTGGTTCTCATTTTACTTTTATTCACCAGAAGGACAATGGAGTTTGGTTTATGGGCTTGTTTTCTAAAGACTCTTGCTAGAATAATATCTGTGCTTGTTTTGGGGTTAGAAGTTGGAGATGGAAAATCTGTTAAGTAATCTAATCCACTTTGATGAAAGAGCAGGTTTGACCTGCAGTACCTTTATGTATGAGTTGCCTAATATGGTTTTAAGTATCTAAATGTTGATGTGCCTGTCATTTTGCCATGGAGATGATTCCAGCCAGAGAAATATGCTTATCAAAAGACTCTTTTGTCTAAAAACCTAATACTTTTCTAAATAATTATTTTTTATTCTCCATTACAAAGGTGTTTAGGCAACTTTTACATGTCATACCATTCTAGTCAAGGTATACTAACTTAATTAATCTTTGTTAGTCTGTTTTTCCATCTTCTGAACTTTTTCAATATCTGAAAAATATTTTGCATATATTTTTGATATGTTATACTCGGTGCAGTGTTTCAGGTGTACTACTCTAGAGCTCTATCGAAAAAATTAGTTCCTTGCCTTATGTTGTGGGATTCATCCATGTGAGATAAAGGGGAAAAAACCAAAACCAACACCCACCACAAACATTATCCTTTTCTACTAGGCCACTACTTGCTCCTGCCTGTATTTTGGTTTGTTTTTATTTTTTTTTTTTTTTTTACTTTATTTTCAGTATTGCTATTTTTATAATCAGTATTTAAAGTAAAAATTTATCTCAACGTTGTAATTGCATTTTATTATAATATCTTTCAGTTCATGCATTTATGAAACAAGATAGAGTATTACCTTACTACCATAAGGGTTCAGCGTTGGAGATTGTTACGTGAGGGATACGCACTGCTCACGTAGCTGCACGTGTTGCACAGTGCAGACTGTCACCTCACAATTGTTCATTGAGCGTGATTACTTCTGATGAATGTAGTCTAATCTTTTCAAAAGATACCTTATTTTTATTTTAAAATCTAAAATGATACAGAACCCAATGTGTTTCTTTATCTCTGTTTTAAAAGTTCGAATGTCCTTTTTATTTTCAGTGTAAATTTGAGTACTCTCTGCTCCTTTTGCTGTAACAGTCACCTGTCTGGTTAGGAACAGTTGATGTCCTCAAACTTTTCCAAAAGAACTTTCCTTTTTGGATGTCCAAATAGAACATTTGGGCCTCAGTTCAGAATTCCTTTATTGGTCTTTGTTCTTGTGCTGGTGATAAACATCCTGAGCATTGGTCATTCTCCTTTTCCCTTTTTCCATTTAATTTTTCTTTAAAATAGGTGTTGTGTCTACATTTACCTATGCTTTTGAAGGCTTCCCAGTCATACATTGGAAAGGTCAATTATGGCTAAGTTCTATATCAAAAGAAATAAAGTACATGGAATAACTATTTGGATCATAGAGCAAGTAACTGGAATATTACACCAGTGTTTTTGCTAAATACACTTTATCAATAATTATTTCTCAAGGAACCTTCTTTAAATCTGTTATTAATTTTTTTGTCATTATACTAGAGATCTTCAAGTTCTTGTGCATAAGCTGAACTTCTTACTGTGGTTTGTGCACGAAAGACTTCAAAAACATTTTCAGAAATACATGGCCCCTTTGGGAATCTATTAATTCATGTTCAGTGAATGCTTTCCTCTGTAAATTGTACTATTTTGAGTTGCTTATGGGATTTGTCAGACCTGAGGCTGTTTGTTTTTTTTTTTTTTTTTTTTTTTTAAATCTCTGTAACCATTGGAAATCTGTCCTGTGTGTTAATGGTGAGCTTGGTGTTTAATCTTTTGTTTTGAGTGTACAAATTTATGATGATGGCTTCTCAGACGGTCTGAATTTAATTTAGATAGAAGTCTTGAAGACTGTAAGATTCTCTGCCCCAAATATTAGTGTTGGTATGAGGTTGCACATTATCAAATGCATCTTGCCAATAAAGCACTGAGGGCTTTTTGTTCTTTTAGCAGTCTGTGGCCTATACAACTTAAAAGAAAATAGTTAGGGGTGTATGTGTTTAACTTGGCATTAGTAACACTTCAGTTTCACAGTGATAGAATGTTTCACTGAATTCCCTGTGTCTCATTCATAAAAACCTTTATCACTTGTTGATTATTTCCAATTAAAGCCTGCATGGACTGTTCTGTTGTATCAACTCTCTGTACCGTTCCCTCTTCCCCTTATGTTGCAGATGGCAGTGGAGAGCTGTCAACAAGAGTTAGTATTTTGGATAGTGATTTTCAGATTCTGCATCTGAATGAGATTCTTCAATATCCTTCTCCTTCTGTCACTACAGTAATACCTGGTTTGCCACTCCTAACAAAAACGCTGCAGTTAGCAAGAGCACGTCAACCAGATGGTGCTACGCTGCCAGTAAAGCAGACTCTCCTTTTTTCGATAAATACCTTAGGGTTTGTGATCTTTTCTCTTCCACTCTATAGTGAATTTTGTTTAGAGTTTTTCTGGTAATCTAGTTACTTGCATTAATTCGGTGCAGATTTAACATAATTTGTTTTACAGCAGTACGCACAGTAAAGTGTATGAATTGTGCATTATAAATTCACACAGTTTGATTGCTTTGTGCTATTTATGCTTTTAAAATTAAATTGATTTCCTAAGACTTGTCAGTTTGAAATATGCTTAGGTCATCATGCAATGAAAACAAGGACAACTTGGACACAGGAGCTTTATTCTGTGTCATCTTGTGGTGGAATTGTGTAGTTACGGCGTACCAGGTGAATTCACAGCTACGCACTATGGCCTGCCTTGACTATGATGTGGAATTTTATGCTGTGTGCAGCACTGTACACTGGCTGCTTATAAGATGGAGTGATAAAGTATAATCTGTCCATACAGCTGCGTTAGGGAGGCAGGAGTCTAACTTTGTAACGGTTGTCAGAGATTTACGTTCAATGTTAAGTTGTCTTTTCTAGTAAACTTAACATGTTGATTTATTGGGATAACTCATACCTTTTTTTGTGCCAAACTGTTGTTTTCAGGTTTTAAAAATTCTTATTAGGGAAATGAAGCCGAAGTTTTCAAGGAGACTTGCAATAAATCAGGAACCACCCCACGTTATTAGCTCCCAGGACAGAAATGCAGTTCATTTTAGAGTCTCATTCTGCTTTCTGTCTCTTTATTAAACACATGAGGAATGATATGTGTGGAAATCTTCCAACATCCTTTTCTGGATATGTGATTTTTGAGGCTTGCTGATGTTTCTGGGAAAACTACAAAATGTTGAATTCAGAAATTACAGTACTGTCAACTGCTCTTGAAATTTTGCGTAAGTACATCTTCATGAAAGCTGGATTGTGTTCTCAGTTCTTTTGTTCATACTGTTTACTCTGATCCGTTGTTATGGTACTTCATTATATACTAGCTAATTGCAGTGCAGATAAGGAAGAAAATAAAGGGTACGTGGTGCTGTGTAATGAATAATTTGTATGAACAGTTGAGATACAGAGGAACAATAGGCTAACTTTTAGATCTCTAAGTAAGAAGTTTAAGCTACAGCAAAAACTACCAGGAGAAAACTTCTTTTGAAAGGAAATAATTCCAAATTTGTGAGATATAAACTGCTTTGGGGGAAACAGCAATAGGCCATAAACAATATGGAAAGACTTGAAGGTGTTGTATTTCAATAAATCATCACATGAAAAGCAGAGCTAAACAAGCATAGTATGTATAGGTTTTTGTCCTATGTCCTCTACCTTTTCACTGGATGAGCCTTGTATTTCCTGTATGGTCCATGACGCTCCCTGCTGTGGGATTTGAAATCTTCCATGCTATTCCCATGATAGCAGAATGTGTCTCAGACCTCTTTCTTTTTGTCAGATTTGGTCATAAGAGTGCAAAGTATTAGTTTGGATTGGAAAAACAGGAAGATGTTAAATCTCATTTTCTTTGATGCGAAAAAAAAATAGAGTTTTAGAAAGTATTTTCTCCATGTTTAGTGGCTGCTGCTTAAAAATATGTAGTTGTCAAGAGTACCTACAAAGACATAGTGTTAACACGTTTTTTAGAATTTATTTCTTGGAAGAAACGTTGTCAGGTTTCAGAACTAGTAGAATGGATGGCAAAAATCCTTAGATTGCACAGAGTTATGTTGAATTATACAGAGCTTGAAAAGAGCCAAGAACAGTAGCAAAATAATGTAATAAATTAGTAATGGGAGTACATGTATCGTCCCAGTGTTCTGAGCTTTGTCCGGCTTTGTGCAGTGTTAGTACACTCCTGCTTTTCCATCCAGGAAGTGATTGTCTCTCTTCCTCTGTCTGCAACACTTCCTGGCGGTACGGCTATTAAAAACCTCTAATTTCTTTTCTTTATGAGGTACCATGCTGGTCAAAAATTCCAGTAGCTGCTGAAAGTTTCTTGGATAGGAGAATTGGTGCAATGCCTGATGGCCTGTCAGTATGGCAGCCTCAAATGATAAGTTTGAAATTTAGCATGTGCCCAGGTCTTGAGATTTATAAATTGATGAACGCACAGTGTGACAGTGTGACTAAAATCTTTTATCCGTGTTTTGAAGAAAATATTTCATCTGAAAGATTTCAGTCCAGAAACAGTGTTATTTTTGTCAACGTCTTTCCATTAATCATTTTTCTGAGTGGATAAGCCCAAGTATAAATGGTTAAGGTTGATTGCTTCAGATAACATAGGAATTTGTTTTGGTTTCACAGAACCCTCCATCATTTGTTTTTATGGGTATTTTCTGCAAATACTACATTGTACAATTCTGCTCTGTTATTTTGGAAATTTTTGTTGGGTAAGTAGATGTAATTGAGAGCAGTTTTTAAAATGTATTAATTTTGGAGAGGACTTAAATTTAAAATTGATATTTTCTTCATACTTAATAATAAAAGTGTTTCTGATGAAACATGGAAATTAATAGGTAAATTGAGTTTTATTTTGTTCAGATATTTTCCTTGAGCATTTGTTATGGTAAAGTTGACATACAGACCACATACATCTGGTTCTTTACCATACGCGTTTGTGGCTAACTGATTAGGGGTACTGATCACTAAGTGTAGAGATAGAATTGCATATATTTTTGTCTTTAATGGGAACTGGAGAGTTAAATGGAATTGCAGTGTTTAATGCACTCAGTTACTGTGCAAAGACCTAATATGGTATCCTTGAACAAGACTTGGTAGTGGATTGGACATTAGCTTTTTAAAATGGAGGTGCTTCAGATAGTCTTGTCTGCAGTTAATGTGGTGTTGGTAGGTTCAGTCAGCTAGTTTTAGAAAACAACATTTGTCTTTTTCCATCTTAAGATATAAACCAAGGTTGTTTTTACATGCAAAAGAGAAGGCTTGATGCAGTTGTGTACCAGATGGGACGTACGAATATGCTTTATTTTTGTAGGTGTAGATCGTTAATATATTTGTTTTATCATTAAGTTTAATCAACAGGGTGTAATAGGTTTTGAAGAACAGGATTTGTTCCTCTGCTTTGTTTGTGGTGTGCCAGTTGGCAAGCCTTTTGGCTCCAGATTTCCCAAGTTCCAGATCTGTGTTTCTGGTGTGTGATTGTTTCTTTGTTTACAAGTGGTTTTGTAGCCAAATAATGCAAGATTGAAAACTGAGATGATTTTAAATGCAGTTGGGGTGGAAAGAATTGTAGGATGACTGTTCTTCTAGATTTAGCAAAACTATTGTTGCTCCTGTATAAAGTCTTTAGGAAAAAAAACCCCAAACCTGAAGAAATATAATCAAGGTATTGGTATAAAAAACATAATAGCTCGCTTTCTATTTTTTTAATATATATTTTCTTCTATGAGTTGCAAAGCCCTTGACCAGCCTAATTTCATGTTATCAGGTATTGAATATATTTTTCATTTTTGTTGCATTTTTATCATAAGGATTTCTGTAGATTATAATAAACTATCCTACTATACTAACCCAGGCTTTTAAAAAGAATAGTAATTCTTCAGTTCTTATTGCTAAATAGTGGCTGTTGAGTCTTTGCTGTGTCTAGTTACCTCTTTCCCACATTTGCTGCAGTTGATACTATAACTCATTAGGTGATGTAAACCACTATCCAAGTTTAATTTATGGCTGTTCTTCCTTTTTTTTTTTTTAAATTCAGTGATAAATAAATTCATATTGTAAACCTTCGGGATTGTTACTGTCTTTAACTGAAGTTAAGAGCTAACTGTCCCTTCCTGGAGACAGTTAGCTCTTCAGACCTCTTCCCTTCAGACCTCTTCAGGTCTGAAGACCCTCAATTTGCAGGACGACTTTTTCTTTTTTTTTTTTAAGTAGCCAGTTCGAAACAAAGCATGTATTATGGAATATAGTATCCTGAAAGATGTATGGTACATGGTTTATTTTCAAGTTGCAGGTACATTACTCTGCCTGCTGTGAGCCTGATCTCATGCACTGCACTCTAGGCCTGAAAAAATATTTCCCTGGAAGCAGATTCAGTCCTCAAGACAACTCAGCAGGCAGCTCAGCAAAAGACGTAAAATTACGCCATGTTTTGGGGGGTGAGAGGGAGTGGAGTGTTACAGATAATGTCTTGAAAATACAGTCAGCGATTTGCAGTGTTAGTCAGAATGTTTTATAAAGGTTTTGTTTGGAGAAGCTTTGGAGTTCATCAGGTTTTCAGAAATCCTTGTCCCTTTCTATAAGCAAGCCAGGTTTATTTATCCTTCAGCCTATCTTATGTTAGAGCCTCTTTCTGGGGCCTCATCCAGCAGCGTCTTTAGTGCAAACCTGTAAGTCTGGGAGTGGCTGACAAAAACGCAGATGAACTTCTGTCATTGTTTTGGACCGGACCCTGTGGTATCAATAAACTAACAACCTTTCCCTGTCACTTTCTGTCACCAGTCAAAGGTACTGTGTGCAAACATTTATTTTAAATTACCAGTTCAAGTGTCATGTCTGTAGCTTCAGCCAGTAAGAGTTCTGTTTAAAATTAATGGGTTTGTTTCATGAAGAATTGGAGAGGATTGTGCTGCCCTTGTGTGAATAGCTCTCACATGCAAGTCCAGTCTGTTTATGTCTGGGCATGGAGGGTGTTGAAGAAAAATGGCACAATTGTCTGTGATCTATTTTCATCATGTTCACTTCAGGTACACTCGCAATTAGGGAACAAAGTAAATGTTAACGAAATGTAAAGATCGTCATGAAAACCTCATGACTTCAGAGGATTTTACCCCTTTTTTATGAATTTTAAAATTTTGTTTAGAATCTCAAGTTTTTTAAAGAGCACACAAATATAAGCAAAATGCTGATATTTTGATCAAAAACTTCTGGTAAAGTGGAAGTGTGACTAAGGGAGTCAGAATTTGAACTGCCATGCATGCCTTTTGGGGCCTCTGTTCAGTTCTGCTATCTCCCATGGTTGTTTTTTTTAAATCCTTACTGCAAAGCAGGTGATCAAGGGGTTTTACACATGCATTAATGTATAAACACACACACGAGCACACATGCTCACTCACTCTTGTTTTCAAGTTGAATGTGTGAAGTATGTTTTGTGTGGTTTTCTTAAATGAAGGAAGTTAGCTACTGTCACCTTATAATGCCAGCAAGTGATGAGCAGTATTTTAGTCTGGAAGAATTGTTGTGACTGGAAATATATAAGTGGATAGATGAAGAACCCAGATACGTTCTTGAGGTGTAGTAGACGTGTTTACCTGAAAATCAGGGTTCTGTCTTGCATTCAAAAATTCAGTTTATGAAACTGAACTAATCAAATAAAGGAATACTTTGATTAGATGTCAGCCCCTCTTTCTTTATCCAGGGCTGCATAGTGTTAGTTTCTTTGGCTGCGGTATGAAAATAAAAAACCTTGACATCTTTGATTCCCTGAAAAACGTGACAATACTTTCCAAAGTCTAATTTGTCACAAGAACTTGCCAGCCTCAACATCTTGAGATTGATTCAGGTCCTGCATAGCAGTAAGAATACAGATTTACGTCTCTTTATTTTACCTGCATTGAAACATGAATTTCATGTAGAAATTTGTACCTGCTACGAATTAAGTGGACTTCTGCAATTCATTATACTTAGGATCGATACAACTTTATGTTGAAAATAGTTTAAAAACTCTCATGACTGTGACTCTTATTGTTATTTGCTGTATCCTGTAAGATCTACAGCAGCAGTGCTGCAAACAGTGGTAAATTTTGCTTCGGACATTTATGCTGGGGACTTAGATATTTTGAAATTAAGCTTGCCCTGTTGGCTGTCTGCCTGGAGTTTTGTTACAGACCACCAGCAAGTGAAGATTTTTTTTGTTACAAACCATCAGTTTGTGAAGATTTTACATTTACTCCCTTCACTATTGGGAGTTAAAATTCACACAGGACTAAGGAGAAATGGCATCTTGGATTTAAGAAGCTTGTACAGCAGTGTTCTCATTGGAATTTTGCATTCCATTATTGTTGCACTAAGATATTGAGGAGCCAAGTGTTTGGTAATTTGTTGTTGGGATTTGATAAATTCAGAAACAATGTATAACTTCCAGATAGCATTTAGGTTGAGAGTGCAAGGTCAGTTATGGAATTAAAATAACAATTTAATACCAACATTTCATCTGTGTTTTGGAGAGTTCAATACTTCATGCATGTATGGGATGCATGAATAACTTAATCTATAAAACTTTTCAAACTGACCAGGATTTGAACTGTGTTGATTCATTCTCCCAAGTCCAATTTTTCTTAAGTTAATGGTTTCTGATGAAATATCATTTATAATAGTCCAGTGATTCAAATGAGAGCCTAGCAAGTAGCAGCTGATAACTTATGTCTGAGAAATGGATGCAAAATGTGTGGCTTGGATCTTTTTAATTGTGGTGGTAGTGTTTAAAATATGCCTGTGAGGCTTAAAGCACTAGAAATAATCTTTTAGGAAGGTATAATTTTCAATTCTTAAATATAATGCTAGCTAAGATTTTCAGCAATGTACACTGAAAATAAAGTGTTAGATAATAAGCTTCCTTCGAGTTTTAGACAAAGGTTTCAGTCTTGTAGATGTGTTACAAGGCTTAATATTTTACTATTTGCCAGGTAATCATACAGTAAGTTTTCCTGGTTGTTACTCTTTAGCCCATGACAAATGCAAAATCCTTTAAATTAGGAGGTTTAAAGCGTTGGAAGTAATTTGTGCTTGCTCTGAACCACATGTGGGTAAACAGTTTATTTATTCCCACTTAGCTAATACACAGGAACTTTGTTCTGCATCTGAGACCTTAGTGAATACTTTTGTTTTCATTTTGTAAAGAAAAACCTTATGTGAAAGTTATGGCACCGAAACCAGAAATGCAGTTGTGTGAAGTCCCTTGTGGTGCAATATATTGCTATTCACAATAGCAAGCTAAGAAACGAGAGAACTGAATGAGCACAGAATTTGCCCCTTGTGCCAAGCCATTTCAGAAATCAACATCCTTTAATTGTAAGGGTATCTGAGAATGAAAGAGAGGGGCGTACATGGGGATCAAAAAGGCTTTGAGTTTTATACGCAGATTAGGGGGACATTTACTAGTGTAATTAGTGTCTAAGAACATTTAAAACCAATTATAGTAGTATTAAAATGTGGGTTAACCTACCCCCTTGCCGAATCCCATAAGGTCATGTTAGGTGAGTTCTGGGGAAAGCAGAACATTTCCTTTAATTCTGTGGTTCCATGAGCCTAGCCAGCTATTGCATTCAAGAAATAAATGTAAAGGGTGCGTGACTTGATATTTGGTTCAGGACAAATGCCTTCATATGGCTCATGCTTTTCCTTTTGCCTAAATAAACAATTGAAGGGAATTATTGTGTTTAATGAAAGTGGACAGTTTTTACCTCATGAATGTTGTAAAATGGATGAAAATTATTATTAGGATTACATTTTAGTGAAACTCTAAAAATCTTAATGTATTTGAAGCAGTGCACCGGATTGTGGAAGCATATGTTACATACTATATATTTTAAGAAGTAATTTATCAAGCATATAATAAACAGAAGGGGGCAGAAAAGCCTTATATATTCATTTGGATTCCAGTTTTGAGAATTTAAATTTTTTTAATGTTACAGTCTCTGGAGATGCTTGGGAGTTTGAAAATCCAGCAGTGAGAGCACTCCCTGAAAACTTTTCCTGTAAGTTGGGGTATTTAATTCTGTGAGTGCAACAAAACGAATGAATGAAGAGGAGAGCAGGTGATCAATTTGTGATGAAAGGGGGCAAGTTTTCATCTTCCTTTGGAAATGACAGAAGTTTAAGTTGTATTTAAAAATAATTTGCATACCAGTTTACACCAGATTGAAGTACCAGTAGTACTGTTGTTAAAAGTTGCAAAAACAACGGGTCTTGCTACTTATGGAAAATAACACATAGTAGTATCATTTTAAAAAATAATCTAGAGTGTTTTTGGAGAGTCCTCATTTTACTTTAAGGAGGTGGAAAAGTGCTATAGATGGATGCAGAGCTTCAAAAGGATGAAACAGCCTAACATCTAGTAAGGTCTCGGCAAGGTTGGTAAGATGGCAAAGAGCCAGTCTTCCATCTGCTTTATTTGGCAGCAGATGCTATTTAACTGATACATTTCCAAACGTAAAAAACACACTGTTTGGAATCTGAATGTCTTTCCAAACAGAATTTTTCCTTTTTGTGGAACTGTACATTTTTGCATATCTTTAGCTCAATCTCTGTTCCATACTGAAGGGTGGAGTATGAGACAGGAAATCTGCTCCTAATAAGTTTAAAAATTGTATTCTTTGTAAAAAGTGGAGAGTGGTGTTTCTTTAACATCCCTTCAGGGTATATGGAAATTAAAGATTCAGTACGAGCTCTCAGAGTAGCAGCATCCTTGGCCTTTCTATAAAAATGTGTGTGTGGTGGCGAGTGTACATAACTGGTTGGGTAATTATGAAAAGCAAGAAAAACAGAGATACATGATGGAAATTATTTACGAACCAGCTCTGTAAGAGCTGTGTGTTTGAGTTCTGTTTGCAGAAACCTAACGTATTTATTTGCAGTTTGTTATCTGGTGACCATCAAGGCTTCAGTTACTGTAACTAGTGTCTTGAAAGCTAGTTTATAATGGTGCTTCCTTCTCCCCCAAACTTCTAGTGCCACGAGTCAGACTTATGCTGTTAGATATTAGAATTTGTAAGAAAACTTGGAAAATAAATCTAGAAGTAGCTAATTATATAAGAAAGGATTCAAAGTCTCTACTTTTGTTTCATACAGTGTTTTCTAAACAGATAGCAATTGCTGTTGTAGTACTAAGGCTGCAGTAGATCATTTCATTCATAGTAACTGTGTTCAAGATCAGTCAAGCCTACATATTTTGTAATGGAAAATGACTGTCCTTCCCTTATAGATCAGCCTTTCTCATTTCATGCTTAATACAATCTCCAGTAGGTTGCAGTACTACTACTGAGCTGGTTCAGGAAGTTAAGGCTCAAAGAAGGGTAACAACTGTAAATTTCTTTCTGTACTGTCTGGAAAAAAAGATATCTTTGCTGTTGTATTTTTATGAGTACATTTATCTTTAAAGAGGCTTGTATTAACCTGTTAATTATAAGTTATGACCTGTCCTTTTCTTGTACATAATCAAAAGTAGAAGACTAATAATTAATGCCATTTCTGTTACAGTATTTTTCAATCCTAGTTGTGTCACCCATGGCCTGGATGTACTGGGTTTTGCTGCTTTTGTGTATCTGCTTAGGCCAAAAGGTTCTTTGGAGACTGTGTTTCGCTGTGCATTTAATTTTTACGGAGTTTCAGTTGTGTTTGAAATAAGAGATTTTTTTTTTTTTATTTAAAAAAAAAAAAAAGACAACAGGGTGTGAAGTTGCTTGTGTACCCATACAGGTGTTGTGAAATCCCTGAAGTAACAATAACAAGCTTGACTTTTTAAGTGGTAGGTTCTTTGGGTTATTTGTAGCATTATCTAGCTGTTGGTTAGTTGGTGAACTAGTTGGAAATGGATGTTGTAATTTATGAATGATTACACTTGATTTTACAGGTGTGTTTAGTTTTTCTCAGAGCAGAATAATCCACAACAGATTTTAGCAGCTTTTAAAATTGGTTGATAAAGTTGGTCTTAAAGCTAGTAATTCATGTGTTTCTGATTGTCAGCCAATTCAGAGGTGCTCTCTGTAGGTAAGGCCGAGTACAATAAACTCTATATAGATGTATTTTGTAACTTGGAAAATGTCTGGCTCTGACTTATTTGAGCTGAAAATTTGATGTTAATGTTCTTAAACTGTTAACGGTATGTTTTAATAAATGTTGCATTTGCTTTATCTTTATTATAAATTGATTACAGCTTTCTCAGTTTTCAGATCCATGAATCTCTCTCCAGTGATGGCTGGTGTACTTTGGCTTGTCTTTTTACAGGACCTAATCATTAGTGCTGTCTTTATAATGTCTGCTTTTATGTGATGTTCCAAATGCAAAGAATCCAAAGATAATTTTTGATGACTGAACTCTTACTGAAAATGATGGATAACACAGCTGCTTTTCTGGCAATTGGCTGTGACTAGGCGAATTCACGGTTTAGGGACATGAAAACTTTAACTGTTCAAGTGCCCATGCAGCTCTCGACCCTACAGCAAGTGTCCCACTGGTCTTCATCTTGGTAAATGGTTTGATTGTTGGTAAGTTTGCTCTATCCTGAGAGATGAGGAGCTGCATTCATCTTCTTGGCATAAATCCAATGTATTTTTGCGTATGCTTTGCCGGTTCGTGGTTTTGTTCATGTATACTATAGTGCAAATTCATAAGTCACTTTCCTTATTCCTGTTTGGATAGGGAATCTTAACTGTGTGTGCAGAAGGCAAAGGAAGCAGGTGGTCATCAAAGGGAAGGAGCATTTTAATATTATCTTCCTGAATAGCCATGAAAAGATCCAGAGAGTGGCTGTTCTTACAGATGAACACAAGTGTTAGTGAAAGATAAAGAAGAAAAAGAAGTAAGGAAAACACCACACTTCTGAAATGGTATTTTTCTATATCATTTGAAAAACATTTAGATTTTCTTCATGGTAGGGCTAATTGTAATATTCCTCCAGAGCCCCCACACATGCACGAGCTATACATTTAAGTTTTCATGTTCATCCCCAGCAGTAAACTGGAAAATACTAGAGTTTAAGCTCTCTTTCCCAGACTTGCTTTCCTTTAGGCTGTGTTTGGCTGGAGACCTTTAGTACAAGCAGTCTGCCAGCAGTAGCTCCAACTCCTGCCTTCCTGATCTCCTCTCTTTCTGCATCATCTTCTAATATGTACAGTAGAGGAAGATGAGAACAATATCCTCAGGAACCCTGCCTTCCAGATAAGCAGCACACACTCCACGGGTGTTGTAGTGACCACAAAGTATTGTATAGACAGGAAACAGCAGTTGATGTGGATGTGGCTAACTTAATGTCTCTAAGCTGAGCTCTGTCTCTGAGCTCTTATTTACCTATTTGCAGGTGTTCACATGTGCAAGGGAGGCTCAGAAATGGTCTAAACAGAGGACTCTCTTCTTTCTTTTCTTTAACTGGTTGAGCACTGCTATAAATATTCCATTAACTGGTCTACATTAGTGTGTCTAGGAAAACAAGAAGAATAACTTCTTGTCTGAAAATTTCAGTCTGAGTTTTTCCACAAGTAATTTTTATCCATTTGGAGAAACGCTTTTGATCTTGTACCTTGTGGAGGATAGAAATGTCAGTTAGTTCCTTTTGCTTTATTTTTCTCTCTTTCTAAATGAAAACCTCATCTGGGAAGAGGAGGAGATGATGGTCTTGGTATTGCCAAAATGTTCTTTTATGTCATTGGCTGCATTCTGTGTGATTGATAGGTTATTGGCAATGAAAAACCAACAGTTAAGACTAATGGTCATATCTATGACTCACACGTTTTCTGTACTGAAAATTACCTTTGGCAGCAAATTTCTTATGCAAAATATAGAACCTCCTTTTATATTTAAAAAAAAACTGGCAGAGACTAAGTATGCACGCTTGAAAATCATTATCTGGTATGTTTATTTTTTTAGAAATATTTTCACCTGTAATTTAACAGATTATTTGGTAAACTGCATTTAAAAAAAATCCCAAAATATAATAATATCTGTAGGGTGCATGCTTTTTAAATTTTTTACTAAGTTGTGTCCAAGAATAGGCAAATTACAGAACCAGTCTCTCCAAGTTCTAATGCTTATGGGGAAAGGAATATGTGAACACAAGTGGAAAGTACTGAAGCCTATGCAACAACACGGGGATTCTGAAGCACTCCCCCTGACCCCTCTTAATATTTTCTTTCCATCTCCTCCATGTGTATAGTACTGGCAGCACTCATAGAAAGAATTGCTTCATTTGGGATCTGAATGAATTTCAGAAGCTTTCCTCCTTCTTCTCCGTGGTTTTTGTTTTCTGTATTTTAGTACATAAGTAATGATTAAAGTTGTTTCATCTTCAGTATGAGATGGAAAAACGGAAAAAAGAAATTGGAATAATCCAGTATGAGGGTGCACTAGGCTGTAATAAGTTTTAATGATTTCCGCTGATGGATTTTGTCAGGTTGGCCAAAATTTTGACTTTACATAGAATTCCTTGTTTAATTTTGTATATATTCAGCAGATTTCTTATTGTTGTCTCTTTAAAATAAATAAATCTGAAAACAGAGAATAGAACATCTCACAGGGAAGTTAATGGGGAGCACATTCCCATATCTGCAGGGAATCTTGTGGATATCTGTTTCTGCTGTGTACAAATTGGAGTCTAAGACAATCCTGTGAAACTCTCCTTTTTCAAGCATAATGGCGCCTTTTTGTATTGGTCCCAATTGTTGTTTTGTTTTTCTTCCAGATAAGTAACGGCTCAAGTTTCACAGCATCAGCTCTGAAAAATTTCTGCCTCATGATGCCTCATTGTCAGAATTTGTCAGCAAATTCTGTAGCCATTCATGTTCCATGTTCCATGATTCTTGTTCCATGTAGAACATGGGCCAGAATTATAGTTTCTTGGTTAACATTTATGACGTTTTGAATGGAACGGTTACCTCATCCTCCTTGTGCAGACTGCTTTTGAAAGCATCATTCTTCAGGAGTTAAGCGTTGAACATAAGAAATTCTTTCTCCTTTAAGGCTGAAAAAGAATTGAGTGAATTTTACTGGAGTCTTCGTGTTAGTAGATACAGAACACAGAAATAATCTTTTATCCAACACTAGTGATTCCTGGTAATACAGAAGAAACTTCATTCAGTTATTTTCAAACTAGATGTAGAGTTCCTACTCAGGCAGATTAATCACAGAGGAAGGTTCATTGGTGGTTGTAGATTTGTTGTGCTGTGGTGAAGACTTCCAAATGCTTATTTTAGCTGTTCTCTACCACTGTGCTTTCTGTGTGACTGTTTTCTCTCCAAACTGCTTTATAGGTTCTTTGAGTCCTTACAACTTGATAACGGTTCATTTCCAAATGTAAAACAACTGATGGACAGTTTGGTGGTAGCTGTTGCTTGTTACAGAGGTTTTCCTTGTGTATGTGGTGTCTGTTTTTGCCTTTGTGCTGCATAGCCAGGAAAATATGTGTCAGTAAAATGGTATGTTTAGTTAGTGGCTCCTCCCAAAACAGCTGGGAAGGTGGATTTTTCCTGTTGATAATCCACTCTACTAGCTGGGAAAAGTGAGTTCTTAGACAGGAGCCAGTGTTCTCATGGGTGTGTGTTTAGAGTAAATTTGAAAAAAATGTTTATGCATTGAAGTAAGCAAGCTTGAACATACATTCATGCATTGAAGAGGGAATAAATCTGTGTTGGTGGGTTGTATAAAACTATTTCCTTATTCTAAATTTGCTTAAATTAGCTATATGCCATCCGGCTTGCTCTCTAGATTGTCTTCCTTTAAAAATAAATATTCCTAAAAAAAAAAAAAGGGGGGGGGGGCAACCCCCAACCTCTTCCTTATTTTATGTCAAGTTTTAGTGCTAAGACTCTTTTTCAAATGCAAACTTAATAGGAGCAAAATCCTAAGGACTTTATAAATGCAATTTTATTGCATTTATCTCTACAGCTGAAATTAATTATTCAGAGTGTTCATTAAAAATAAGCTTTGGTAAGTGACATTTTAAACAGGCATTCAGAAGTGATTGCAAGAAAGATCGTGATAAAGAACAATGTCTAAAATGAAGTGTAAAATTCTTGAACATTTTAAACTGGCCTGTAAAAACTTGAAATGTAGCTATTTGGACAATTTGGGAAATGTAACGAGAACACGTATTGCTGCTAGACTGGGGGGCTGCCAACATTGCCACGGATTGGTATTTTATGAAGTATTTGGTGTGGTTTTTTTAAAACGTGCAATGCTGGCATTGAGAAAATAGACAGAAGGTGCCTTTTTTTTTTTTTTTTTTTTAAATAAGAGATGTGTGGGGTTTTTTCCTCTTGATACTGGAGAAAATTTTGAGAAGGTGACTATGAAAGCATCATAAACTCTTACACTCTAGATAGCAACTCAAAAAAACCAAGAGAAAACCCCCATTTATTGCTTAATACAATTCGAACTTCACATACACATGAAAAGCTATAGTACAGTCTGTACTTGTCTATGATTAGACAAACATCTTCCAGAGCTTCTCAAGGTTTGCAGTCCAACAGATCATTGGCAGTCCATGAGGAATCCCATTTGTTGCTAGCAACAGATGCAATTACTGTAAGAGGGAGGCAGGGCATTAGGCCCTGGGGCTTTTTGTATCCAAAAAACCTGTGGTCAACCATTTTAAAGTTGAGATGCGTTTATTGTTAGCTCTTATGACAGTTTCTTATCTTTTCTTTAGGTCTTAATGATGGATATTGTAGTGCTTAAAGTCTTATGTAGACGCATGAATATTCAAGCAAGCAGGCGCTGTATTACAGCTGAAATAAACAGAGTTTCTCTGTCATCAGATTTGTTTAATTTGTGTTTCAACAACTAGCCAAGGAGTACAGTTAGGAAAAATAAATTACTATCAGTCATGTTTGAGATGTTGGACCAGTAAAAACAATAGCGGACTACTTACTGTGAGAAGCAAAGAGAAAGAAGAAAGCCTTCTCTGTCACTAAAATACAGATTTTCTTCTAAGTTCTCTCCTTCTGTTTACCATGAGCACAGTGGAAACAGTCTTAAATACCAAACCATGCCTTAGAAGATTGAATAATGGTGTGGGAATAATGGTAATAGTCTCTGAAAGCAAATTAAATGATAAGCTGCATGCTGGAGACAATTATTTACTTCATATTTACTTTTGTATTATAGTGTAGACTTGGTGCGTTTTTCTGCACAACTCTTTTCTAGTTATTTCCTTCTGTGTTGTCATCATAAGTGATAGGGAAGGCTTTCTGGTTTCTCACACACTAAATGCTTTTCTGGTGTTTGATTTAGATGGTTTTGTATGTGAAATGCACACAAGAAATAGTTTAGTCTTGTTATTATTTAAAGTTACACTCTGTCCCTGTTCTGCTCCGATGCCCCTAGTACCACTCTCATCGCCCCTGGCCCTGGGAAACAATACATGCTTTTTAACTAAGCTCATAATCCAATTTTGCAATAAATACTTTTACATTTTTTTTTCCCTAGGAATTATCCTACTAAAAATGATGCATTACCATGTAAAAGTTGGCCGTAGTATCTCTGAAGATGCTCACTCTCAGACTTCTCAAAACAAGAATTTGATGTCTCTTTGGAGCTGTGATTTACAGACTTCCTCCTGTATATCTTGAGTTGATGAATTCTTTATCGCTTTGCCAGGGGTCGTAGACTTTTATATAATTCCATTGAAGCCATCCATCCTCTGAAAGAATTTTGAGTACTTGAAATGGTACAGATGTCAAATTAGATGGATTACTAGCTTTAGCATTTGATACATAACCGCGATGCTGGGAGAAGGAGCTAGGCTTAGAGGCAGTCTCTAGTTTTAAGTAGACTATTTAAACCATAAGACTGTGTTAATGTATTATTTATAAGGTTTCCTCCTTTACATTCCATTTTCCTCTCTGATTTTTGTCTTGCAGTGTTGTCCCTCAGACCACAGTAATACTGAACAACGACCGGCAGAATTCAATTGTAGCCAAGATGGTTGGGCAGGAAGAGCCATTGAGCAGAACAGCGGATTCTCTGGAAAATATCCTTAGCAAGTTAGTAGTAGTTACAGGAATCCTCCCCCTTCGTTCCCTCCTTTGACAGATCAGTATCAGTCTCTGCAGCAATTTGAAGTACAAAATGAGGAATGTTCTAGGTAATAGTGGGGGGAAAAACATTGAACTGGTACTTGAATATTTTATCAGGCTGATAGTTCTGCCTAGGGAAACCTTGTATCAGCAGTAAAGGTACAGAGCAGTGCTTTGCTCTTGATGGGGAGAGAATGTCTTGGAGGATCTGGGATTAGTTCAATGTTAGTTGACAGCTGACAGTTGAAAGAAAGAGTGCCCATAGCTACATATTTTTTACACGGATGCACGATGACTTGGGAACATGCCAAGATCCTGTATTTAACTAACTGAAGAAGGAATATGCAGCAGCCCAGGAAGGCTTGCTAGAATTTGTACTCTCTAAAGAAAATTTTAAATTAAGTGGACCTGGAGATTCTGGGTAGAAAATGTTCTTAAATCATATGTTTTTATAAATTATTTAAATGTTTTTTTTTGTTTTGCACACTTTGTGCAAAAAATGTGCACAAAACTTTTGGGCCTAGACTTTTCCATTGATGCAAGTTTAGAAAGTGTGCATCTAAAATTTTTTATTTCTTTTGCTGTTTTCCTTCCATTTTATTTTGCTGGATAGCTCTGAGTTGTAAACAGGAGTAGGCTTGTTTGAAGGAGTATGCTTTTATAATACATTTAATTTTGTCAAATAGTGGTTTTAATTCCCTTATAATGACGCTGTTTCTGATCAAGGATTGTGTTTTCCCAAAGTTACGTACTTTTCTTTTCCATAGCGCTGTTCCTGGACGTAGGCAGAACACCATAGTAGTGAAAGTTCCAGGGCATGACGACAGTCACAATGAAGATGGAGAGAGTGGCTCTGAGGCCAGTGACTCGGTTTCCAACAGTGGACAGTTAGGAAACCAAAGTATTGGGAACAATGTCACGCTTATTACGCTGAACTCTGAAGGTATGCTGATCTAATTATAAGGCTACTTGAGCAAAGTAAATGTGGTGGTGGAATGAACTAAGATTCAACTGGAAGCTTCAGAGATCATATCATGGGTCCAACCTGGAATTGTTAGGCAGTACAGCAAGCATCAGACAGGAGTGAATGAATCTGAATCAATCGTTTGGTTGTTTGGTGTTTTTTTTTTTTAATTTTTTAAATTTTTACAGTTTTACAGTCAGAACAGCTAATTAAAATTACTTGTAAAATTTAAAAAGTATGCCCCACTATAGCAGTGTACCTTTACATTTTAAACCCTTTAAATTACCACATCCAACCTGCAGGATTTCCTATTGCCAAGTTGAAATATCGTTTCAGGAAAATAAATGCCTTCTCTGGGAAATAATATCTACTAGACCGTCTCCTCCTGTAACTTACTATGCCAGTCCACTTGTGTAATTCTTATGAATGTAAAATAATTATTTTAGCAACTGTAAACAATTTTTATAACAAAATTCATATTAAAAACAGACTGTTAACAGGATAGCGTGTAGTGTCAGATTTTTCTGAAAATTCTGTAGGTATTGGACACAGAAATCAACTGTAGTGAAATCTAAGAATTTTAGATTAGCTTTATAAAGATACTCTATGTTATGTAGTTGGAAATACTGAAATGAATGTTAGTTGCTATATTTTAATCACAAAGGAGATGATGTAAGGGACACTGAATTTTAGGTGAAAATAACATAAATTATGTTTTATGATTAGTTTGAAAGTATCAGTGATTTTTTTTTTTTGCAGATGTAATTGGAATCCTAGACTTCAATTTAATAATTTCCCTAATTACTTTTAAAACCATATTTATTGAACATTTACGTAAGTGTTATTCTGGATGCGGTAGTTCATATTTACATTCATGTACCAGAGAAGGATAAGTTACTTCAGGAAATTGTTGCAGCAGAATGCACTTAGGAGGTGACCTTTGTACTTAAGAGGTAAATGTGTTGTCTTTTTGATCACTAACATTGAAATGGAAGGGCTCTAATTTAGGAGTGATTCAGTTTCTTCTGCATGATCTCCAGCCATTAGTAAAAGCATGTTGGGTGTGAACAGGTTAGGATACAATTAATGGTAAGGATTAATTCAACATAGCCTGAAAATGAGTATTTAAGAGTGCATTCAAAGATTTCAGAACTGACTAACAATTCAACGAGATGCTTTAAAACTTTGATACTTAGAAAAGTTCGATACTTAGAAAACTTCAGAAGTCAGTCTACTGGAAGTCTCATGCACCGAAGATTGTTTCTGAAAATGGTGTTCTAAGGCATCTGAACCTAGGATTCTTCGACTTCTATGGGTACTCGTACAACATACGCATATTATAAAGAGCTTTTAGGTTCTGTCTGTTTGTATGGTGTGAGACAGAGTTGCTTCCAAAGGGTATTTCATTTTGGGTCAATGTGGAATTAAAGGAGACTGAGACTGTTTGAGGAGTTCCTCTCAAAAAAATAATCAGATTACAGATAGTGCTGATATTTTGATGTGAAAGTACATATAAAACGTACCCTTTGTGGAGTCTGTTAATATTTCATACAGCTCTGCCAGGAACGAAGTTCCTAACATTAGGAGGGTATTTGTTGTATAATGCCCTTTTTGACTTGGTTGTTTGGCACAGATTTGCACAGACAAATGTGATGTTGGCCTTTTATGCCATTGTTGTATATGTAAATTTTGAAGAAACAGCTAATCCATTAATGTCTTCAGATCTGATTTTCTTCAGACCTTTAGAACACTCATCCATTAAAAATCTCTCTGAGATTGATGAATGCTTTGAGAATCAGATTAGTAATCCCCCACACCTACCTCTTCTTGCCCTCGCAAAGATGAGAGGACCATTTGCGCAGAAGGAATGCTAAGTGAACTAGCCTGCAGTATGTCACAGAAATTAAATTATTAATAAAGGAAGTGATGAAGAATAATAGCTCTGTTGCGCAGGCTCGTTTTCTTCATCAGTAAAAGGCAAAAGTTACAGCACCCATCAGCTTGCTTTCATCGTCTGTGACAGAATTCTGAATGACTTCGAGTTGCTCAAAGGAATCTCAATTGATTGTAAAATACGAGGGAGTGAGAATGGCGTACTTCAGCCCTTGTGGACTGAGACTAAACAACGGGGTTTCGGTATGACTCCCATCTGTCGGCTTGTGTCCGGAAAGCAAAACTAAACCCTGTTTATAGTTGGGCTTTAGCTGACTTTGGATACGGCATTGACCTGTGGATATTTTCAGAATTTAGTTAATAGATTTATGTAAAGGCATTGTTTGCTCTCTGCTGGCTGTTTTCAAAGAGCATTTAATCATGTATGGTAGTTTAAAAAAATAGTGTTACTGCCTTTCTATTCCTGAAAAATAATTATACAGAAGCATGGAGCCCCGTTCCTGGTGCCAATAATAGTCTAGAATAAGTTGGTTTTTTTTTTCTGACTTTATTCCATCTCCAGTTGTATGTTCCTCTTTTTGCATGTGCAGTAAGTCTGTTTTCTTGGAGCAGCAGTTACTTGAGTCTTTCTTTTACTTTTCAGAAAACTGAAGGTGCTCATCCATTTTACAGATGCAGTTAATGGGCTGCAAAGTGTTGATTTTAAGATGTAGTATTTATGAACTGAAAGCATCTAGAGATGCTGAATCTCTAATTTTTGTGAAATTTTGTGATCCCAATTTCACTTTGGAAATGTCCTTTCACGTGGGGAGGATAGAAATATCAACACCTGATGTATTCATTGGACTGCACTTCTAAAAGTGGTGTTCATGAAGTAATCTTGCACAACTGAAGATAAAATCCAGCAAGAATAGAATTGGTCAGTATTGAATTACCAGTGTAAAATCAAATTAAAATAGGCTAGAAGGCCTACTAGTAAGTGACTTACTATTTTTATTAGTGTCAGATTTTTGGTATAGAAAATATCAAGTGCATCCTCATTCAGCCAACTAAAAAATAGTGTTTTTTCATTTAACCTGTAATTTTATCCCATAGATATTAATAACTGTCGAAAGTGATTAGTCTGTTGTTGTTTTGAACGTGTATGTTAGAGTGTGTCTTTTCTACTCTAACATTGTTGCAGCCCAAGTGGATTTTCTGGGGAAATTGGAGAAGAGCAGTTGGTATGGATGTATAAACAGTAGAGTAAGTTTGTAACCACGTGCTTTAGATATAAAAAATATTTTCTACAAATGGATGATGATTTAATAATAAGATCAAAGCTCAAAATTCTGTTTTATGAAACTTCTCTTTTAAGAAGATATCTTCCTCCAGAAACACTGTTTGAAAGAATTAAATGCCACTGATCCTCTGAGTGTTTAAATGGGGAGGGGACATCAACTTAAATGTGATTAATTTGCATCTTCAGTTTCTGGAGATCTGGATTGGAGCCTTCATTTAAATTTTAAGTAAAAAAAATAAACATTTTTTTACTGTACTGAAACAAGGTACTGAATGAAGAAGCCCAGGTGTGACCCACTACTGAACTCACATTTCAGTAGAAGTGATAAAGCAGAAAGGTCTTAAAACGGCAAACGTACAACCTTCCAAATAAAACTGTGTCCAAGCTGCTCTATTCTGGTAATCTAAACTGCTCAAGCAATCCTAAAGATGTTAATTGGAAGTGTTGTCTCTAAGGTGTACTTGACTTAATCATCACCCATCTCTTTTCTCTTTATTTTTCTTGAAAAATAAAGAGAAAATATTTAGGAAAAAAAATCCCCTCCTTGTTTTTTTAACACAAGACATTAATGATTTTAAAAAAGGTCCTCGCTTTAACCAAGAGTCATTGTTTCAAACCAGAGGTCTTTCTGTTGTATAATTGTCTTAGTTATAATCTTAGCTAAGAAATTCTGATTTGAAAGAGCTTTTGGAGAGCTCCTCTAATTAAATGGAACTACGTTGCCAGTTGTGAAACTGTCCTTATCCACAGCGCACGTAACTAAATAAACCTCAAGTCTGGTTAACCGTTCTTTTCTCTTTCCCTCTCTGTCATTTGAAACATCAGAGCTATACAGGTAACTCGCGTGTTGTGGTGGAAATGCAGCTAAGCACTTTACAGCAGGAGGTACACCTCTTGTGTTTTCATAGAAATGTTTTCTTTCTCACGTGTAACTTTTAGAAATTTGAAGTACCTAGCTGTCTTTTGTGTAGTAGCTATTCTCTGAATACATGGACACATCTGTTCTAGCAGAAATCTTTTCTGGAGGAAAGAAACCACCAAACATGAGTTATAGCATGACCTGTCAAACTTATAAACAAACCATTTTACTGTGCCAGTATCTAAGCATTTGGATAGACGCTGGCTTTCTGAAAGGATTTGGTAGGTGAAAACAATGTAAATATGATGAAAATGAATGTTTTTGCGGTGTTTTCCTGAGGCACTTTATGCTTTTCCTTTAATCTGGTGGAATCTGGTGTTTAAAAATACAGGGAACTTTTCTTGTTCGTTGTCCTCCTTTTTTTTTTTTCTCCTTTTTTTTCTCTCCCCGTCGCCTGCCCCCCACCCCTCCTCCTCCCCCAGCATGGATTACACATCTTTCTCATTTAATGGAATAAGAAACAAACATTTATCACTAAGAAGTGTTTAAAGTAAGTGTCAACAATTGATAGATGTGTTTTTATCTTTAAAAAGTCCAGTTAATTTTGACATAATATGTTTTTACTGTAAGTTTTGGAGTACAGCATATTCTCAGTTTAAACAAAGTTGTGCCTTTTTTTAAAAATCTTGAACTTTCTAATTAGGCTTAAAAATGATGAGCAATTGATTAATGAAGAACATTTTTAAAACATCACTTGGGCCTGGTGCCTATGTACATGTTATTTGTGTAATCAACTGTTCTAGATCTCCAGGAACTGTTACAAAAACTTATTTGTCCATTTGTGTTTGTGAGGATTTAGTTACCCATGTGTGTTAAATGGTTTATAATGCAGTGACTTCTATCTGTCTGTTCAGCAGTGATTGGAATGGAGTTGATATTTCTCTCAGGTGTATTGAAGCTGTGCAGAATTGCGTGACTTAAATGTCATGGGCACCCTCCAACTTTGTACAGTTCACTGTACAAAGCAAAGATAGCACAATGTAGTACAATGCAAAGCAAGGATAGCACAGGAAGAGACTTCATTAATTTCACTGATACGATTTTGGAGTGGGAGAGCCATTAAGTTTTATATACTAAACATGCTGAATTTTTTTTTACTAGTTACATGGGAATTTGTGTGCTAAATGATGTGATGGCACTATTCTATTTTCAGATATTGTATTTCTTACGCTTTCAGGGTGGTAATAGAAGGAAAAGTTTAGACTGTTATTTTGAGGAGACCATTTTCCTGTGCTTTCCAGAATTCTTGTACATTTATAAACGTCTGTAGAGTCTGAATTGGATTTCACCAACCTGAAATGCTACAGCTGATAATTAGCGTCCTTCTTGCACAGAACTTATTTTGCGAATCGATTCTTTAGGCCTTTGTATCTCTGAAGACAGAAGTACTAGCTGATTACGTGGTAAGGCCTCATGTATAGTCTCTGTTCACGAAAACTTTCATCCTGACATTGTTGCGTTCTTTTGGATTTTGCCTTCCGCTGCAGAAAGTAATATCATGAAGAACATTAGATCCACACTAGTTTTAAATTACAGGAGTTTTAAACCTCTGATATTAAATACCTATATTGTTTTCTGACTTTAATGAATTCTCTAGTACTGGTATGTGGCTGTAATCCTGTCAAGGGTTGGTTTTCAATTGACTAAGCTATAACCTGGCAACCATATGCACTTTCATGCTCACCACAAATCTGTTAAAAAAATATTCTGACATTCTCAAATATATTTGTCTAAACTTTTTAACTGAAGAGTTTTAGCATTAGACAAAGAAAAGGAAGTTGCAGTAACTATGAACAAATAAGTTTTGGTAAGAATGGAGATTTTCAAATGATCAACACTTAAAAGGAGACTTTTATGTTCTTAATAGATGACATCTGAGATGAAAATAACACACTTTTGTCTAGGTTCTAGTTACCTCCTATCTTATTTACTGTAAGGACTCCTCTCTGGTCTTATATTCAGAAAGCTGTTACAAATATGATTTTCCAAACTTGTCATTTTAACTCCGTCATCGTCTCCTTGCATCCCTTTCCCTACTCCATGGCACCCTCGTTACGAAGGAAGACCTTGTCCTTTGCCATCTCCCGGTCACTGTTTAGAGTTCCTCTGAGTTCCTCAGCCGTGGATGACAGGTTTCCTTGCTTGTAATGTTTTCACAGAGACTTTTATGCTTGCTTCTACTTCCTTGGGAGGACATCCTCATGACTATATATACATCACTGTCCATAATACTCACTCGTAAAATTGTCTTTTCTCATGGTGTTTACCCAAAACTTAGCCATAGTTAAGATACTTTCTTTCAGTGATGCCTACCATCTCAATGTGTATTGTCACCTGCCTGCCTCTCTGTAATCTACCTCTTGTCTCCTGCCTTATTCTTGGATTGTAAAATTGCTGGGTAAGGATGTTGTATTTGTTCTGTACTTACATAGTACCTTCTGCAAGACTTGATTCTGATTTAAGGGTGTTACACTCTTGGATTTATAGGAAACAGTCAAAAGTGTGGCTGTTGCTTACTTGTGGTTTCTCATTTGTTGGGTAAACTGCTTGGAATTCATGTATAAAAGATCACACTTAGTTCATCAAGAACTCTTTCTGATAAGTCTTGAGCTTGCCCTAAATAGAAGTTTCAGAATTTTACATCGTTAAGTGCTATTTTACCCAGAAACATGTGCAAACAGCAGAAAGCAAAGAATAGATGGTATCCAAATATATTTATTAAGTTTTTTGATAAATTAGTTTTGCTGTGATCAGGCAGTTTTGTATTTCCTCTGAAGGTGTTGAATTCGTTTTGAAAAACTTCAAGAACTTGCTCTTCAGAATTTCACATTAGAATATTGGTAAAAACAATTTGCTTTTTTTATGCAGCTTCTGTACAGAAAAAAATATTAACTTAAGCAGGTGCTTCAATTTAGCTCAGCAAAGCTCAGATGTTGAATGCTTACTGTTCAACTAAAGGGTAAGCTAAAGGCGCTGTGATTATTCTATACTGGCACACTTCTCTAGGAGATAGATGAGAGCGTTATTTTGCTCAATACTAGATACTGCTTTCAAGATACAAGGGGCTTCAAGATGTAAGGAATATTATAATAATACTGTTCTTACACATATTCAGTATATGGTAACATTTAAAATATTTAATCTGTGACTTACTGTACAAATAAGAGGAGCATCTGTTCCTAAAACATGAATGCACATTATGTTATCCTTTTAAATCTTTCACAATAGAGTTACTGTCCTATCTTTAATATAGAAGGAAAAAAAACCGCAGGATCTCTTGTCTTTGTGGTATAAAAATGTCCATTCAGCATTACCATGCTGCTTTAAAAGCAGCTATTTTTAAAAATAATGTCTATGCTAAAGCCAAGACTTTGAAATTACTAAGAAAGAAACACACTGTCCTTAGTATCTCCCGAATATGTGAAATGACCAGAGCTCCATGAAAGCTGTTTTGAAGTGCTATAAATAAAATGGCAAGATCCATTGATTTTAGACTTTGGTTCAGTGAACTTTACACGTGATATACTGACATATGATGTTTGGCACCATATATGATAGTTTTGTATCATATCTGCTTTTTCTGTGTTCCTTTTACTGCATTTTGAGACTATCAAAAATATAGAATTAGGAATGTAAACATGCGTATTTTTTGAGAAGATAAGGGAAAACTGGTCTACATAGCGTGTTAATTAAAGGATGAATAATATTTTTCCAAAGAAAATTGTCACATATTGTCTCTTCAACTTTGCATCTGAAACAGTCCTTTTGCAACAGTAGTATTAAATAGTGCTCAGAATCTGCTTTCCAAATGTGAATCCAAGCTCTTATTTGTATGTGGCCCAAAGTTATCTGTGCACAGGATTTTCCAGTTCACTGTGAGATCAAATCTTGCATGCTATATGATCATTTGCAGCACTCTGCTTTTCCTGCCAAGCTCCTTATGACCAGATACAGACAGCGAGAATGAACTTTTAAATCGCAAACTTCTTGTACCGTAAAACAATATTAGATGTCGCTGATGTGAAGACACTGATGAGACTTCAAGAGCTTCAGTGACTTGTTAAAGCCAAAGAAAACTATAGAAATTGAATTGCTTTGGTGATGTGGTGGTGGTTTTTTTTTTGTTGTTTTGGTTTTTTGGTTTTTTTTTTGTTGTTAGGGTTTTTTTTTGGTGGTTTTGTTTTGTTTTGTTTTTTGTTATTGGGAACAAACAAATGAACAATGGTTTCTTCCAGGTACCTGTCACTCACAGTGATGTTTGGAATTAAGTCTGGTCCACTGTGTAAAGTTAAATATAACAAAGAGGCAATGAATGAGAAGGTGGGCAAAATCTAAATCAGATTTCTGATTTTCTGACATGAAACACATTTTCTAAGGGTTTAAAAAGCCCTCTAAGTCCATGGATTTTAATTTTCTCAATTTTACCTGGAATTTTTTTAGCTGATCGTTTAAATTACAGATGATCGCGTACTCCTCATTTTCTGCTTCTGTTGAATAAATTCCCTGGCTTTCCGTGAGTCATAAAGTGAGTGAATCTCCTCTTTCTCTCATGGATTTAACCGTATACTAAAACAGAGACCTTATTTTTAACAACCAAGTAGTCTCACTGATGTTATGCTGAGACTTCTGTGCGCACCATAGTATTTGCTGAGACAAGTCTGCTTTGGTGCTGCATGCCCACACGTGTTCTTTCGTGCTGTGTGTTGTCAGTCAGACAACGGAAGAAACCATGAGCGCAGGATATGTTCTCGGAGTATCTCGTGTAGTGTACCGGTCCTCTAACCTTAGGGGCTTACAAGTTAGATGGAACTGTGTCTCTCTTAGCCAAATCCTTTGTGCCGTACAGAAGATTATACTTGGAGCATGAGATTCTTCTGGCTATCTTTCTTCTATATTATACGTGGAAATTAAACCTTTTTTCCCATGAGAGGAGTCAAGCAAAAAACTCCAGTTCTGTGTCCAGGATTTCTGATGTTCGCGGACGTGTGTGTGTTGTACGATTCCTTTTGCCAGAACTCCCAGCGTCTTAACTGCTTTTTGTGGTGGGAGGAGGGTTTGGTGAACATAGCTTTAAAGCTAGTTCTTTAACCTTTCTTTTAGCACAAGCTTTAAATCACACCGCTAGATTTGTAAGTTAACTTATAGCCTGCTTGTCACTCTGTTCCTTATATTTAATGATTAGTTAATAAAGTTGGCGCTCTCTAGTCTGTCAGTTAATCGCTAACCCTGTGAACTCTCGCAGGGGCAAAGGACTCGGGCTAATTGACAGAAGTTTATTTAAAAAGATGATGTTGAATCTTCTACACCTCAGCCAAAATGTTATTTAATTTCTCTAGAAATAGGGGTTTATTTTTGTAGGTTAGGATTTTTTTTTTAGGTTAATTGATCTTTCTGCCTTTGTACTGCAGCTACCAGTCGTTTTTCTCTGCTACAAATGCCAGTTTTGCACCCAGCCTTGTTAGTAAAATAAACACAACTACTCGGAATAATGGAACATGTTAATTCAAGTGTTTATGTGGGCAGGTGTTTCCTTTTGTTTTTCCTCGTTTTAAAGGAGTGATTGACAGCACATAGCGAGGGAGCGGAGCCTAGCTTTGCTTCTAGTCTTACTGCTAATGCTTGCATGTCAGACTAGGGGAGTGCATCCCAATGGAAAGATGTGAGTAACAGTTAAGTGTCTGTCATCTCCCCGGGTGGGAAAACACATACAGATGTCGAGAGCGAGCCCGACAGCCACAGTGACTCTCGTCTGGATTTTGTTCTCTTGACATAGGTTTTCTTGATACTAACCTTAAAGCTCGCTTGTCCTGTTTCCATAGAAATACTTGTTTGCGCAGCAGCCCCAGCCGCCTCTCGTCTTCTCTTGCGTGCCTGCTGAAACAGAGAAACGGTCAGCTGTGTTGTGAAAGAAAAGAATGGACTTAATACAGCGTTGAGAAGCGAACTGGTTCTGGATTCAGTAGAATGGAGATAAAGGCAAATTTTCTGATCTTAAGCGTTGAAGAGGAGCTAGAAATTAGTCTGTCATTGAAATGAGCTTCTGAGCACAGAGAGGAAATCAGATAAAAATGTCAGGACTTTTAACACTGGAAGTAAAAATGATCAAGAGCCACTTCTCTGATGATACAGTATTTGGTGTGAAGAAACGTGAGGAAGTACCCTTTCACGTAGCACTCAAAATGCATTTAAAATGCAGCAAGGCCATTAGGAAAATTAACGAAAAATACTTAAGGGCAAAACGAAAAAGGTGTGTGATTAACTGAGTTACAGATGAGCTTGTGCATTTATGCTTCATTATTTTTAAGAAAAGTGTGCTCTTTGACTGTATTATTCCTTCCCAACCCTTGGCATGTTATTTGTGTTTTGGTAGTCTTTAAGGAATAGAAGCAGCTCTGTATGGTTGTACAAGGCCTAGTAGAGTCCTGACTCTGTATCTGGCTATTACAATGTATGTACTAAATAACCTGACTCATCTAGATTCTATCTAGTTATTACATATAGTGCCTGATAATACACATACAGAACCATTTCAGTAGGCATAAAAGGCTGTTTGAGTGCTAGGAGCTTCAAATGATGCAGCTTTAATCAATAGTGTTTATGTACTTAATTGTTCAGAGAGAACTTCCATCAAACTCCCGGTCTTTTTTTCTCTTTCCTTATTCAGTCTGTCTTCTCCCATACCACACCACTTGTTCAGAGCAGTTCTGCCTCCCTTATAACTGGCACTGTACTTCCTCTTTTCACCAGTTTTTTTGTGTGCCAATCTCATTGTATTAGCTCTAGGCAAAGTGCCAGATGTGTTGGCAGGCTGGTAGGAATTATTTTTATATACAATAAGGACTAGTTTAGCTTTTGTGCCCTCAAGTAGCTGCAGTGACACAGTAGAGTCATGGTTAACTTTAGTCATGCAAGTTCCACTTAATGCAGAATGATTATAAAGCAAATTCCCTTTCTGTTGAAGCTTTTAAAGCAGGAGGAAAATGCAAGAGATAATTGTGGAGCTTGTGTTCATAAGTGAGAATAACAAAATAGTGTCTTTTGTCCAGGCTGTTAGCAATGAAAGAACAGTAGCATGTGGTAAAAACAGTATGTTCTGGACTCCATGCCAGTTAAAAAAAAAAAAAAAAAAATTATTTTGCAAATTGAAAAAATCTTTGGTTCATGTAGGTTGATAGCATTTGTTAAACAAGACTGCAGGTGAAAGGTGTTCCATAAGTAGTAATGACTCTTACATCTAATAGTAATTCAGTGAACTGGTAAGGAAGTAAGATTTTGATAGGATGTAGAATCGTTTACTCAGGCTTCTTAGAATTTCTTTGAAAAACTTACTCATTTATCCAGAGATGTCTTTGCTTTGCCGGCTCTGCCCAAATTTTTATAAAACAGTCAATTTATCTTCAGGAACAGACTGTTGTCTTTCCTGATAATGTTAACGAGACTTGTGGTGAGGCCAGACACAGTGGCATTCAAAACAAGCCATAATTAATCTGAACCACCTTATTTTCCAGATGGCATCTGGTACTGTGAGCTGAAAACAGCTAGTGTGCCCTATTACATAGTTCAGGATAAATAGTAAGGTTCAAATAAAATATATATTAAAAAAACCTGCAAGTGTATAAAATTATATTCAGAACAGAGCATTAAGTTCTGATTTTAACAGAAAAAAAGTTTGAGGGACTAGCTGCTACGTACATCAGCAATAGATATTTTTCCTTACAAATTATTATAGTTGATAATCTGATGTTTATAATGATATATCAGTATTGCATAATCTAACATTTGCTTCATACTTTCATTATTCATTGCAATAAACTTGCATCTGACATGCGGTATGACTCAACCCAAAGGTCATGTTGGAAAAGTGTTTTTTAGTGTTTGAGTTGCTTTTATGTTATATTTTATTGCATACTTTTGGCTTGTAGTCTAGTAAAATGCAGGCTGCTTAACCTATGCCAGTACTTGGAAATAAAGATGCTGCTTGCTCAGTGAAATGTGAAAAGGATATGCTCATCCGTCTGAACTCTGTCACCCTGTTTTGTGACTAGAAGGGTTATGGAAACCAGGAATTAATGACTTTCTATATACTGTGAAACTCTACTTCGAAGCCATTTAATGAAAGATAAATCGTGGAATTGAATGACTTGTTCACATTTTTACCATTCTGAAGGTGTGTGAAACAACAAGGAAATACTGTAAAGCTCTAGTATGGAAGGGCTGAGGGACTCCTAAGTCAGGAAGCTTTGTTTTACTCCACAAAGTTGAGCAAACATAGAAATCAAATCCAAATGGTCTGTGTCAGTGAACACTGAAATAGTACTGGAATGTTGTTCTATCCAGTTCCTTTTAGCGTTGTCAAGATCTGTACTGGAAAATTCATTTTTCTTTGGAATGAGAGTCTCATCCTAGGTCCTGTGTTGCATCCCCCACTTCAGTAGGGACTGGTCATCCTTATGAGCTCTGCTCTAGTTTCTGGTTAGTCTTGAATCCACTAACTTTTGGCATTGTCTGCAGTGATTAATTTCAATTGACTAATTTCAAGTGAGGGCTTAGTATTCCTCTTAAAATGAATAGTTTTTTTTCGCATCAAACTGGAACGGAACTAAAAAAATTTCTTTATATATAAAATGTGTGTATGTGTATACATAAGAGAAGTTAGGTATAGTTCTGCTGCTGCTGACCTTATGCTTGAATAGAAGGGAAGATGCACTTGGCAGATGATTAGTGATTGATTCATTATCTTTATGCTGGGTCTGTTCCTTGGTAGACTGTGTTTAGGAAATAATGTAGACTACTGGCCAGTAAATTTGAAGAAAGACCAAAATAGTGATTGGGATCTCTGGCTACATTTTGAATGACTGTCATTGCTTGAAATCCTCTTTTGAAGTGATTAAGTAAGTTACTGCTCACTATTGATTATAATTTCTTCACTTTATGATCTTGCTTAGACTCATTTTAATCTGATGCTTTTGGGGGAAAAATGTGGTTCAAAGCTGTTAGCTTCTTGAAATTAGCTGTACTTTAAGAATATTATGGGGTTGCAGCAATCTTCATTTTTAGGGAATGACTAACTTGATGAATGAGAACAATGAGAATAGTGCGCTCTTTCAGCTGTTGGCCTCTAGTATGAGACACTTTAAAAAGGTATCTGAGGGCGGGTTAGACATCTGGACTAATTGCACCAGTTCCTCGTGTAGGCCAGAACATTAATGGCAATAACCTTTGGTTACCATTGGTTGGGATTTGAGAATAACTTCTCATCTGTAGCAAATCTTGGGAGCCTATTAGTCATGCTAAATTTTAAAGCAGTTTATGGAGACTACAAAGAAAACTGGAAGAGCTCACGATAACTTAAATGTTGACTGTAACTTGAACCTGTTTCATTCTGTGCCACAATTAGAATTTCCACAATCTCTGTTTTTAGAGGATTACCCCAATGGGACATGGCTCGGAGATGAAAATAATCCTGAGATGCGGGTCCGTTGCCCCATCACCCCTGCTGACATGCTGCACATCAGCACAAACTGCCGCACAGCCGAGAAGATGGCACTGACGTTGCTTGATTATCTCTTCCATCGGGAAATTCAGGCCATCTCCAACCTTTCGGGCCAGGGGAAGCATGGGAAGAAGCAACTTGATCCTCTCATGATTTATGGAATTCGCTGTGAGTATAATACTGAAACTTTTGAATTTATGCTGTGTAGATAAAGCAGAAACTGTCTGCTATTTCCAGTTAAACTGCGTTTTGTAAGAATGGGGTATGTATTGTTGTTGCCAGACAGATGTTTTGCTCGTGTTTGTTTATGAAGGAATCCTAATGGGCTGGTTTGATTTAGTTTGTTGTGGGTGTTCACCAGAAATTCCTCAATCTTGAAATCTGAATTCAGATTTCTTTGCAGCTACGCGCTGTGGGCGCACCAAGTGTTAGTAAATATCAGAGAAATATTACTTTCTCAGATAATGGAACAAATAATAAAACAAATTACACAACCTTAAGTATTGTTCAAGTGTTCAAAACAGTATGGTCTTGAATCATATTTCTTTACTTCCCATTTATGTGTATTATTTCAAAAGACTTGCTGGCATTGAGATGGAAGAAATCTGCAACGTCCAGTAAAGGAGAGATTAAGTATCGTAAAGTCTGTGGATTCATAACAGGAATGCATATGATGCTAATGTACTTCTGTCTGCTCCAGTGCTCCAGTGTGCATGAGTGTTTTGGTTATTAAAGCTATTCTGCAGTAACAAACAGATATTACTTATATTGAAGATGCATTTTTTTGTCAATGTAAAAGGAATCAAATGTGTTTTGCATATAGAATATAGTAGGCATAGCCACTAGTTTTGAGTGAAAAGAAGAATCTGGACATATGCATCTTGTTCATATAGAGTAAGGACATACAGAATGTAGTAGGTATAGCCACTAGTTTTGAGTGAAGAAGAATCCGGACATATGCATCTTGCTGTGATATGGTGACTTCTAGTAGAGGCTTACTCGGTGAATACATTGAGGACAGCCAAGTCAGTTCCAGTATAAAAATATTTTCCAGTAAAGGAGGCAGGTGAAGGCCTCTCAAACAGCCAAGCATCTGGCACAAGTGTTACAGCTCTTGTGCGATACCTTTGCTATGCATGTAAAGAGGAAACAAATTTAAATGTTAGTGTGGAATTGAGAGAGTCTAAAAATGGCCAACTTTACTAATTGAACTAAATTTTAATATACCAGTAGGTGTCACTGTTAAAAGATTCTTTAGTCACATCATATGTAGGTCACCAATGGATTAGTAGAGTGGGAATAATTTGTTATACTAGAGTGTTTTGTATGCAATTGCCAATTTGAAATGCCAATTAAGGCTTAAGAACATAGCCAGAAAGAGCTTATTTTGAATGGTGTTTGAAGAATTTGATGTTTTGTTTTTATGCTTCTGTTAGGGCAATGTGTTTGATAGTTACATGGAAGAAAATGTGAAGAATATTTGATGATGAGACTGCTGTGCTTTCTTTAAACTGAACTGAGCTGAGGAAATACAGTCCTATTGACCTGCTTTTGTTTCTAGTAATTTGCTGGCTATCTCAGGGGAATTGATAGGCAAAACTAACCCCTTCAGTTTGCTGCATTAGGCCAATTTTTGTCTCGTTACCTACCTGAAGCAGAAGACTTCAGGCTGCTACAGCAAATATATTAAATATGTATTTTTAAGGGAGATTATGATTCAAAGTAATTTTGATCTCCAAAACCTTTTTATCAATTGATCTCATCGATGTAAATGACCTTGTTCCATTGTGCTTTTAAAACTTAGATTTTTATTGATAATCATTTTTAGAAACATGAAGAAATGAATCTTGCGCCAATGTTAAAGCAAGTCACTAGCAGCCCTTTTCTCCATCGCTTAAACCTGTGAGCACAAATCAAACAAGTGAGTTTATAACTATTGGTGTAGGAAGAACAGGTTTTTGAAGATGTGAGCATGGGGAAGAAGTGCACTCATGTGACTGAATGCTCAAGCTAAGGATTATGTCATTTATTTGAGGCATTCTGACCATGAAGAAATTGGATTATAGAAGTGATCCCTGTAGTTGGAAAAAGTCTGCAATGGCAGAAACGTAACAGCGGTGCATGATAAGCAGCAGCATTCCGAATGATGGACACAGAGACCACTGTCTGTGTCTTTGATGTCTTAAGCACAGTTCAGAAAGTTTGGGATCCAGGTATCTGAAACATATCTTTATTTCTTCTTCATGTTGACTAGTGTGTTGCTTTCTTTTGGTAAGCAGTCCATAACAAACTAGGGATTGTGTATGCCTCTGGAAAAAATACCACATGTGAATCTAACCAGAGTTTACTTTTTTGGGTACCTAAATGTTAATGGTTATTGAGATTTGGTATCAGCAACGACAAAGAATCCTGTGGCACCAAATGAAGAAAATGCATGTAAACTTGATGAAGCAGCAAATTTAATAGTAACAACATTGGGTTCAGAAGTGATGATTTCATGTAATAACCTAATATGTCATCACTGCAAATAATTAAGTGGAAATGAAATTTGATTTCAGTAGCCTGTTCATGAATTTGCTGTGATGTGAGTGAGCATATGGGTGACTCAACTTTCGAGGATGAGATTCTGGCCATGTTCAGTTCGGTGGCAGAACTGTTGAGTTCAGCTGTGCTGCAATTTCATCCCTAATATTTGTCAGAGAGGGACTGGGAAGAGCCCTGCCATGCCATATCCACTTTGCTTTACCAGTCCACAGACCATCTGTTTTTTATTGGTGAAGTGTTGTTCCATAAAATCTACCAAAAACTGAGTGCAGCACTAGCATGGGAACTAAATTAGGTTGTTGTCCTAACAATGTGGTTTGCTTCTGCTCTGAGCAGTAATACTTTGATGCATTATTTTAAACTTAAATGAAAAATCTAATGTCATCAGCCTTGCATTTGCCAATCATAGCTAGAAAAGCTCAAGCCAATATAAAGGATTTTATTTTTCCTTTTATTTCAAGTTTCTTAAAGTTTGTCAGTGGAAAGATACTCATTCCTTTTTTTTTTTCTAGAAGAAAAAGAAAACACCAACCAAATCTGTATTTAATAGAGAAAATATTTTGTATAATATGCAGAAACTATAGAACATGAAGAGATGTATGTTTATTAAAAATTCTTGATGGTACTGCATAAGGTTTACCGCAAGAGAGATGAAAGTTTATCTTTGGAAGTATAAATTTTCACTTGTGGTATAAATTTGCTTGTGGGGTGGCAGTGGTATTGAAAAGAGTTTGGGGGCAAGAAACCAAAATGACTTAAACACACTATATGTCATTAAGTAGCTCATTACTTCAGCCCTACTAAAAACGTAGACATTTTCTGGTGAAATATGATATAAGAACATCCGCAGTTGTAATTTTCTTTGTGTAACAGAACATACAGGTCTCTCTTGAGATTTTACAGCAATCTCCACAAATGAGTTTGAAAAAAGAGAATTCCACATTCAGAATTTTGCATTTACAAGAAACTTTATAACACAAAGGATGATTTTGCATGTCATCTTGGAAAAAATTGAGAGGAGATTTTGGAAGTTCATAAAAAGAAAAGCTATCAATAATTCTTATTCTTTAAAATAATCTAAGTGATTAAATGAAAACAAAATAACATTAGTTATTCCCTGTGTGTCTAACTTTGTTAGTGTGTCATTTCTGTGAAAGCCTCTTGCATCTGCACATGTGTTTTTGCAGACTCTCACCGATCTTTTTTTTTTTAACATATTTGTCAGTTTTGGCCAATTATGACAAGATGATAGAAGATCACTACCTGCAAATTAAATGCAGAACAAGTGTTTGGGTGAAGGAAGGAGATACAAATTCAGTAGTTGCATTAAGGGGAACCTGTGCCCTTAGTTCAGTTGTATTATTGGACACCAGAAATCCTCTTTTGGTTCCATACAGTCGTCTGTTGCTCAGGGAACTATTTATGCATATTGAAATAACTCTCACATTAGGGATGTGATTGTTGTTTAGAAACAAAACAAAAACAACAAAAAACCTCAGTACCTGAAAAACCTAGTACCCACAGAGGGGAGGGCACCGTGGTGAACGGCGTATGAGTAGTGTTATAGCCAGCTTAGTACCATGCTGTTGAATTTTCCCATCTGCTTTCAAGAGTACTTCATAGGGTGAATTTTTGCCGATTTCTGTTCATGAATTAACATGCATTTCATCCAGAATACATCCCTGCCATTTAAATAACACAGGGGAAAAAAGTGTTATCTGAAAATACCTTATGGTAAAGTCTGTTTTTTAACTATATGGTAAATGATGTCTATTCTGTTTCAAATGGCATGTTACTTCACTTTTTAAGACGCAATTAAAAATGTAGAATAGAAAGAACTTGGTAATCAAAGCTTGGTGTTTCTGTTGTGTCATACTATTGCTTCCAGTAGAGGTGGGGCCACCTTTCTACTGTACTAGTTGACAGAGATGTTAATACACTTTGATAGAAGAATGAAGTATAGCTATGTCCTCCTCAGAGGGCTGTCCAAATAGAATTAAGCACTATCCTGCTTTACAACATTCATTGACACAGTACTGCTTGAGAAGCAGACCACCCACATGTGTTTAATAGGAAACACATTTGACTCCTGCTTGATTGTGTAATGTATGTCAGTTAGATCAGTGTATGTATATATATATTCATGCACATTACCCAGACATAATGCAGGTTGGGCCAGTTTAAGCAACTTGTAACTTGTGTCATGTAAAATCTGCGGATCGCAGTAAGTCGCTACTGTTTCAGCTTCTCATTTGCTTTAATCTTAATAGTAATGCAGGATAAACAACAAATATACCACACTTCTGTCTGTCTTAAGCATTATCATGCTTTTAAATACTGGAGGAAGGGTAGTAAGTTGCTTCTCATTGACAAACTGTTAGCTCTAATGTGTCTTACAGGTGCATCTGTTTTATGAGATACTGCAGACTGTTGCTATTGTATAGAATGTTTTATATAAACAAACATTACAATTACTGAAAGTGTACACTATAAATACAGAATGTATTTAGTATTTTCTATTTTTTCATTTTTCCACTTGAAAAAAGCCTTTTTATTGCTGTTTTTTTTTATAAACCACACCCATTTTCCCTTTTATCTCCTTTTTTCCTTCCTAATCTTTTTATACTTTTTTTGCACTCTCTCTGTCTTCCTTTCATTTCCTGTTTATAATTCTGGGCTTCACATGTCTCACTTCTGAATGTCGTACTAGTCACTAACTGTCCAAGTGTCTAGATATATACAACGGTTTAAAACAGTGTTAACACCTAGATGCAACAGAGATGGCTACAAGTCCTGGTTATCAGCAATTGTAGACATGCATCTAGACTTTGGATTCCATAGCAGACTGTTGAAGAACCTCAAGAAAAATGCCAACTTTTTCAAATTGGCATTTTGTCTTATCTCTTTAATACTTCATCAGCACCAGAAACCGATGAATTTCTGTAGCTTGGATTGTTGCGACTGCATTGCTAATTGTTGTTTCAATCCATCCCCCTTGACAGACCAGCTAACTCAAGAATCAGTCATGCTCTGGAGGTTTGAGGGGAAGAGGAATGGGTTAGTGGCAGTGCTCAAGCTAGTAATTTGTTGAGGATCTCTGATGTTTTCTGTTTAACCCATGCTGCTTTTTCTTCATTATATAGAACATTAACTAATCTTCCAAGCTATAGTAGTCTGAAAAGAAGTTGTGTGGTTTGTATCCGCATGGATGAGCTAATCTTGTGGTCCCTGGAAATACTGTTTGCCAACATTTTCTTCTCCTAGTAATAAATACCATGGACTGTAGCTCTCTGGAAATAAAAGTTCGCTTCGGCCTGTTCCTTTGAGGACTGCGGTGTTATCAGATGCTGTAGTGCAGTTGTCCTCAACTGCCAGATCATGGCTTAGAGGTAGGATAAACTTCATTTTACAGGTTGAAGGGTTGAGTTTAAGCAGACAAGGATTTGCCCAGTTCTGCAGCATCATGCTGTGGCAGATGGGGGAGTTGAAGCAGGTTCTCCTGAGCTGTGTGCTATTCAAAACCTCTGCTCTGAATCCTACCAAGCGGACCACCTCCATCTGACAATTTCAGAAAAGCTGCGTTGTGGTTCATTCTGAAGTCCATGGGAGTGGTGGCTGTTGTTAGGGGCAGGACTTGGCAAGAGGGGAGGGAGAGTTTGCAGAGGTGTTGAACTATCTCATACTCAAGAAGAGAATGAGAAGCGAAGTCTGAGAGTTCAGCACATCTTTAAATGGAAAGAAGTGAAAGAAAGCATTTCTGTTGTGCTTTTCTCATATCCAAAAAGCATTAATTTTTTTTGTACAGCACCCTCGGGAACGGCCTTGTGATGCAGCAGTGCTGCTTTTTTCAAACATGTTGTCTTCCTCAGAGCTGCAAAAGTCTGGCTTCGGTTCCAAATAGCTGCTTCTTTGTGAATCAATTAAATGCTGCCACATGGAGGGAAGTGATAACCTCGTTTGAGGCTAGGCAAGAAGATAATATGAGAACCCATTGAGTTTATCTCAGCGCCGCAGTTCTCATAAATGGCATCAATGCTGGCACTTGCTTACTGACTTTATGTAAGCACTGTAATTTAATGCTGGCTGTTGTTTTCTTCTTTCCTGGGCACTTACGTTTATTTCAGTTACTTTCCTGGCCAGTTACTGTTTAATAAACTGAAATAAAGGCAGCAATTTTGGGAAATAAAATAAATTGTTGGCAGTGTGTTTTCTCTCTCCTTGTCACACTTCTCTTGTTGTTCTTGCATTATACAAGTGATGAATTTAATTTTGCATTCTTGAATGTAAGCAGCTGCTTAGCCGGTCAGTTGCAACTGTGATTGCATGTAACTTGATTGTGCACGATGTGCTGTCAAGCATCTGTGAGTTCATAGGCTCTACAGAAATAAGAAAACTAATGCATTAGGTCACTTGGACCATCTCTTTCATGCACGGTTGTTCCATCCTGTCAATACTTTTCCACTTTGGCCAGACTTATTTAAAGTACATGCTGAAGTGTGCTGGTCCTCACTTCTCGAGAGGCAGCTGAAAACATTCAGATAAGTCTGTGAGCATAAAAGCAGTTTTCTCAGTGACTTTAAATGTTGCTTCAGGAGTGTGTAATGAAAAAAGGGGCAAGCTGTGTAATTTGTAAGAAAGATGTGCTCGTTGGGAAAGTTACCGTTACAAATACAATAACTTGGTTGAACAAGTGCTGTTTTTTTTTCTAATGAAAATCAAGGGACCCTTGCACGGATTTCTGAAGTCATTACATATTCATGTATTAACAAGCCCAAAACCCTGATGTCAGCAAGAAGTATTGGACCATTTATAATCGATATGTTGAGTGCGATGTCCAAGGATCATATTTATCAATACTGAAGATCCATCCGAGCTATGAAGTTACAAGTGAAATAGAGGACTCTCTGTATCACGGATGTACTAATCACTGTTGTCTTTGGGCTGATTCCTGCATACATGGAACTTCTCCAGTGTTATGACTGTCTGCAGGGTAGTTACTAGAGTGTGTAGCGGTGTCTCTTTAGGGCCTGATTCAGAGCGTGCTTTACTCTCGCCATCTGTAGAGGAGGCTGGTGGTTACCAGTATCACTCAGGCTCAATCCCTGCATAAATAATATATCCTGGTGAATTTTCAATGGACTCCAGACGAGAAATATTTTTTTTACTCTCAAAGGCCTAAAAATGACAAAATGGAACTTTTATAGTGTGGTTTTAGAAGACATGAAGAGTCTAAGAAAGTATTTGATCCCTGACACTTTGAGAGGAAAAGCAGCTCAGCCACCAAACACAGATTGATCAGCGCAGAAATAATGTACATTCATCTGGAAAACGCATTGCTGCATGCAAGGAGAGCTGTGATTTCACAAAATCTCGTAAAAGGAATTCCAGAAAGTTGCATAGCTTTTCCTTTCCTGGCTTTGAACTTTCTTTTCTCCATTTCACAAGGGTTAAAAAGTGAAGTGAGGAGATGCCTCAAGCTGACTGCAAGTAAAATGTAAATAAATTCCCGCAGTGTTCAGGTTTCTGCGTGCCAGTCCTTTCCAAACCCACAAGCTCCTTCGGAAGGGGAGAAATTTTCGTTGTTGATTCATAAGTGAGTTTTTCTTGGCGGCACGTGTGGTGGCGTTTGCCATCCAGATGGGCTCCCGAGGCACTGCGGTGAGGGCTTATGTAACGGGACGTCTCGGGAAGGGGGTGGTTAAAGCAACAACCCTCCTTTTTCCATCGGTTCTGCTGCCGGTTCTGTCAGATCGCATTGTGCTGCTGTGTAAAAGACAAAACAGCTGTTTAATCAACTTCTCTTGTAAAGTTGTGGCTATCAAAAATGACCTGATGTGTGGTTACTGGCAGCAGCTCCTTCAAATCAGAAGCATTTATTTTGATCAAGCGTTATTGCTTCAATTTAGGTGATTCCATTTGTTTTGAGCACCAGACTTTGATTTCAAACAGTAAGTTGATCCTTTGGCAATAAACACTTCATCTACTTAGGTATGTTCCATTCCAAAACAGAATGATGTCTGATAAACCTTGCAGGATTGTTTCTCCCAGTGAGTAAAAGAAATAGCAAGATCTTTGCTTGCTGACTGTGATCGTAAATGAATGCTCTGACACTTTGCATATGCAAAACTAAAAGGTAAATTTAACTGAAGACTTTAAAGCACGGTATCCCCTAAGTGCATTTTTATTATGCAAAAAGAAGGGAATAGTTATCATGAGCACATTAGGTATTTTATTTGGAAGGAGATTGTTCGCGGCCGGGTATGTCAAACAAGCGTCGGAGTCTTTATGTCCTAATCTTCATGAAAAGCCATTTCAGATGAAAATGCTTGTGCAGTCTGTATGGAATGCTGCCACTGCAATTTTTAGCTGTACAGCTATAGCTATATGAAGTATGCAATCTTGCTTTCATACTGAGACCCAAACCTTGCATGAATATATATATTTTGAGAGGAAATGAAACATAGATCTTTTTTCAAGGTTTTATTTGCTCTGTCTCTTTGGATTTTTGCAACATGTTTTTAGAGTAAGCAATGTGTTTTCTTTTAAAGATGGGGGAAAAAAATAGAAGCAAATGTATGTTATTTGTCCAGTATCATCGCAGTGGAATACCTCTCATGTAATTTGTGAACTGAGGCAAGTCTGTAGTAGGTGACATGAAGACTTTTCTATTTTCACATTATAAAACTTCTGATTTGGTCTAGAATTGTTTTCTTTTGGGGTTGATTGATTCATTTAATGAGTTAGACCCTTAACGTTTTTGATAATTATACTCTGGTTATTAAACAGTTACATTTATGCAGCTGTTGATATTCTGTCACCATCCGAGGAAAGTGATCAAAAGATCTCTCCGGGAATGCCTCACGGCCACTACTGTAACATGCCGCGTGGAACTCGCTTCAATCAAAGTGTGCAACCAGAAACATAAAAAATACTCTATTCCTGTAGCGATTAATTCGCTCACTTCTATTTCACAGCGTATCTCTGGTTCTGCAGTTCTGCTAACCTTTTGTAGCACTTGGCGCGCGCTGCAAGGCAGTCGGAGATTGAGCAAACATACACATGCATGGATAAAAATGCAGTCGTTTCTTGCCAGGATGGTAAATTGGACACTCCACTAGATGGCATGATTGGCATGCGTATGGTTGCCTCCTGAAGAGTCAAAATCAAACAGGTCCTGCCCTTGGTAAAATAGATCAAAATCGACTGGCTGCTTTTCCAGAAAGGTGGTAAGGTGTGTCTGAATGTAGGAGCTCCTCTGTTTTTGGAAGAGGATACGTTGGTGGCGTTTGGAGAGTCTAGATGCAAATTAATTTTATTTTTGATTTTGAAACTTGTGGTAGGGTCCTGTAGACCTGCATGGGTCCTTTTAATTTGTAGAACTAGGGCATTTAAAAGAATTTTAAATTTCATGTTTCCTCTGGTTCTATGATTTGTTAAAAATGAAATATTCAGGCAAATATGCTAAATAAATATTAATAAATATGAATGAAATAGTCTGAAAAATTAGCTTTTAATAAAATAAAATTAGATGTTAAATATTCTGATAAATCAAAGCTAGTTATTATTTCTTTTGAGGAACAGTACATTGCCAGAATGAAATCTGAGCCAGAGCTGCACCTAAGCATCAAGAAGGTGCTTTTCTCATGTCACATTTGCTTTCAAAATGCTTTAAATCCTTTAAAATACAAGACATTCTATCTGAAGCAAGAACAGCAAGAACAGAGAAAGAGAAACCTCATGCCTTTTGGGTTGTACTGCTTTCTCATAACTTTAAAAAAACAAAACCAAAACCAATAAACAAACAAAAAAACTCTCTGGGTGTTGGAGCCCACGTATTTTGCCTGAAGCAGAAAGTCTTCTAGCAGTCACTTGTAAAAGGTGAATGGTCTCTTGCAGTAGGCCTTTGATCTGGTATGCTTGAGACACATGCAAAAATAGATGTGGTTACAGCCGTCTGTCTGCACAAAATCATCAGCTCTGCAGCTTCAGATTGACAGGGAAAGTTTTAACGATTGAAGCAGTGAATAATTCACTTTTGCTTTAATCTGTTACTGAGACACAAGCCTGCGTGTGCCAACACTTTTTATGCTGTTTGGTAGACATTTAAAAGAAGTTTATTTCTGAAATGTTTCCTCAACATGAGAGAGTAATCTGGCATTATTGAGGAAAACTTTCTCGCCTGTTCTTCCAAATGGTTTAGTGTTCTATTTGCGTAGAATTGTAATCAGCAGATTGTCTAAACAGTGCAATTAGCATTTTATAAATAGTTGCTGATTGTAGTTTAACACTTCTTCTGGCTTGCTTTGATGCTGGTACATCAAAATGCACCCTTTTGATCCCAGAAAGTATTCCTACCAGACAGATACTTAATTTGAACTTGGCTTTGTTTTAGGATCTGAGATGAGAAAACATTGTTTTAAATAGTTGGTTTTCTTGAAATAGCTAAAACATGCTGCTTTTGTGTATATTAGAAAGGATTTTCATGCTAAAAGGGAAGCAATGAGTGATAGGATGTTACCTCAACCCATCCTGTTCTTGAACTCGGGGAATTTTATAGTAGTCCTAGTTTGGGGCGGATGGTGCCTTGGTAATTGTAAGACCTGTGTTACTGGGGTTTTGGGGAGTAGGAGTGGGATGCTGATAGGTTGATGTCAGTTCAGTCTGCAGAAATTTATGTCCACAGTCTCGCTTCTATTCCAGTTACCTTGTAAAAGATATGAAAATACAATGTTTAGACTTTGGTTCCTTAATGTGCTGATGTGTGTATTTATTTAACACCCACATCATGATGGCATCTGGAAGCCAGGAGAATTAAGCAATATGAGCAATACACTCCTGGAAAAAACATTTTTTCACGTCCCCAAAGTTAGTCCTTATTCCCTAAATTGTCTAATCACATGCTCACACTTAAGACTACGGACTTCACTGACGTTTTTCACATCTGGTGTGTTTCCTCGAACGTGCCTGGCTTTTTCAGTTGTGTTCTTAGTGGTATTTATGGATTTCCTTACTCTCTTGTCATGACATTTAATTTTCATACTGTAGGTAAACAGTTTTTAGGTATTTGTTGTAAAGCAGTTGTTGTAAAAATAGCAATTATGTGTTTTGTCATAAAGTTACCTAAGATGAGACTCCTCATGATCTCTAGTATAGAGTTGAGCTCCTATTGTCCAAGTGGAAAGGGATTTGATTAACATGGAATTTTGAGGTTTATATATTATTATAACTTAGTTGAAGAGTACAATAAAATAATGCGTTTTCTATGGAATCTTATTTGCAGAAATCCTCTTTAGCCATATCTTCTGCACCTAGGAAAACAGGGCATTTCTTTTCATTAAAAGCTGACAATTGAAAATTTCCTGGAAAAGTTCAGATTCTGTGAACATTTTATAGTGTTTGATTTTAGTATTTGACTGTTTAAAATATTCTGGTTACTGACACGGGTTTAGTAAATCCTTCTTAAGGTATTTGTAGTAGAATAGGATTTCAGTTGTATTTGAGGCTGTTCTAAGTACCCCCTGAATATAGTTTGCACTATAAAGTGTGCACACTCTAGTAGTCTATAAATTTATAGCTGTTTGAAAGGTATGAATATAATAGTTAAACAAAGGAACTGTAGAAATAAAATGGAAAACAGAATAATTGCTTGGTAGCTGAATTTTCCTTCCCTCCTCCCTCTCTCCGTGTTTTTAACAGCTCCCCCCACGTCTTTTTGGATGTTGTTTAGCCTGTGGATGAGAACAGTGTTATGGAAAGCGATTATCTGGTGACATGATTGATGTTCACAAGCATGTGACGTTGGAGAAGCTGCCAAGGTTCTGCCATCCCACCGACTAACGGGGCGAGGTTTCCTTGAATGAGGAGGATGTTGCCCTCCCCTCCTGCATCCCTTTCCCAACCCTAAACGCTTCTGAGTTTTGGAGAGGGAAACTACCTCCCAGCTGTGGAGATCATACCCCCCCCCCCCCCCCCCCCCCCCCCAGCTGTCAAATGAGTAAACAATTACTCTTTTGAAAATTGTTTCAATATGGTCAATGCATGACCAGAATTACGTTTGAAGAATTGAAGCCTGAAGGCGCAAGAAGTAACTTCAGAGGTGCTTAGTTTTTTCCTCCGCTGTTCCAATATTTAGTACAGCAGATTTCATTGTCATACGCTATTCGTTTAATAAAAAGAACTCCAAATGTATGACCCTTATGTGAAAAAATGCATTTTGTTAGCCAAACCCCCAAATAATCGCCCCTCTTCATGATTCTGTGCAGGCAGAATCTGAAGCCCTTGTTTTTCATAATATCCATCATATTCTTGTCAATTAAAAAAAGATTCTGTTCATCAGTTTAATCATATAAATTTTGACTATGACATCCTGTTGCTTTTTCTCTAGACTTTAAAAATGATGTTGAATTTGGAAATGGAAGGAACAGTTAACCAAATCTGTTTGGATTACACATCTAATGTAAATATGTCTTTATTTTATACACGTGGCTGTTAGATTCTCTGGGGTTAACACTTTCCCAAATCTTTCAAAATGTAACAATAACAGAGGAAGGTCTGTGCCATCTCAGTATATACGGCAGCAAAGGGAGCTCTGCCAAGTCCATGAAAAGAATGATTTACCTTTTAATTTTCTAAAGAAATCTGGTATTCATGGAGAATGGGAAGCAGCACAACCTAGCAATAGCCAAATGCAAGCTATTGACATGAAGTTTGTTTTTTAGGAGGCTGATTTTGAGTGCGGTATCAAGATGGAATATTTCATGTCTGGTTTTGATATTGCAAATGTCTTCTCTTCCTCCTCAATTTGTTCTTAATTAAATTTCTTTACAATTTAATGTTTTATGTGGATTTTCGTCTGCTGACTGACTTCTGACCTTTTAAGAAAGAGAGAATTACTTTCTTAGGAACATTGTTTTCATGGGATTTTCTTTTTTTTTTTTTTCCCAATTAGCCCTCTTCTTAAAAAACACAACCCTTTCTCCCCCTATGTTGTACTTTAGAGGCCCCAAAAGTTTGGGAGTATATAGTCATTTCAGACATCATTGCTGACCATCTTTGTGTTTGTACCAGATCACCTTCACTGCATTTCCAAGCTTTTTTTTTTCTTTGAACCACAGAAAGATTTATTTTGCGGTGCAGAAGCAGCGTTCTAGAACGTGTTGTGTCAGTCTTTTTGGTTTTATAGGAACTTTGGCAAAAATGTGCTGTGTTTCTAATCTGGGATATGTTAGGCAAAACTTAGTATGGTGCACCCGTTGGCTTTTCAAGCTGACTTCTTAAATTTTCCTGATGCGCACATGCCTTCCTCCTAAGCTTTTGCTTCCTAAGATTTGAACGTTGGTTCTTGCTTGCAAACTAAAATGATTTCCTCTGCGCATTTCAGAATAGCCCGTGTCGCTGTGAATTCTTTGTGCCGACCTCTTTGTGTCTCAAGCTGCTGCTAGTATGTATCTGGTCTATAGAAATGGCTCAAGCTCTTGCAGTTTGTTAAATAACTGAACTATTTTAAGTCTCTGGTGTGTTTTCATAGAAATCTTTGTTTAGAAAGTGAGGTTCCCAAAGACAGCAAACTTTGGACCCTTAATGTTTAAAACAAGCACATCCTTTGTTTTGAATGTTACCGGCAACCATCCATTGTCCTAAATAAAAAGATCGCTAAAAACACAGTCAGCAATCCTTAGATGATCGGAATCCTGTAGTTCACTCTTCTTGTATAAGTGCATCTGTCTTCCAAAATACTGTTGCCTTTTTGCCAAAGTGCTGAATTATATTGCTGAATGTATTTTTTTAATGTGTTTTTAGCAGGGTGGTTATGTGGCTCACAGATACTGTGCTGCTTACAAATTACAATGCTTCATGCTGCTTTTGACTAGCAAATGTTCTGAAAAAGTCAAATCCCTTCTCACTGCAGTATTTCTGTCATTTCTAATATGGACTTCCCCAAGTTAAATGTCTTATTTGCAGTATCCTTGCTTTAGTGCTGCCTTTCTAACTTTTGTTGGTATTTGACATACTCGGAATGAGACAGCTGAAAGCTCTCCTGCATGTGATCATTTATGGATAGAGAACAGAAAGTCAGCACGCTTCAGTTTTCTAATATTGTTTGCACATGTTTTCAGGATATATCTCTCTACTACAGGTAAATCATGTTTCTAATGTTATGGTGAACTTTTTATCTACTTAAGATACTCCACTGTCGTTAGCATTAGATTTTTCTTCGGTCATCGGTGGACTGTTGTGAAATGCGGTTGTTAAAGACCTGCTCGTAGAATAACATTTTAGATTGTAATACCAACTGCATAGATATATACATCTGAAATTCATTTAACCTTTATATCAACTATCTTTGTACTTAAGGGCTAATTTTTCATGCTTAATTTGCACATGCAGTTACTGTGACTGAGTATGCGGTTAGGGTAAAAATCTGTGCAAACAGCAGGCTTTTCATCTATACCAGTTTTACATCTTCGACCACCGTAACAGCTAAGTAGGAGTTTCGTGAATAAGGGAAAAGAAGTAAGCACACCTGGCTTTGAACATCTGTGCCTGATGTCTTGGGTCTCTCTAGCCTAAAATCTTCTTCTCTGACTCTACCCTGTTTAGCTTGTTACCGATTTTCCGTGCTTTCCTCTGTAGTCATGTTCTCTCCATGAAGGCAGTGGGGTCTCTACCCAGTATTTCATGGCTATTCCTTACCATGTTGATTAAATTATAGCTTTTGTGATCAGTGAGTAGAAGAAAGTATTTTCCTGTCTTCCCTCAATAGAGCAATTTCTGGGACGTTTTATGCCACAGCTCTGGCACTCATCATCTTTCTCAAGCTCGTGTCCTACACGGCTTGGGTCTCCTAGTATGAACAGCTCACAGCACCTGAGACTATCTTGTCCCAAATAATTTATATTGCTTTTGATTTCTCTCTGAAGTAAGTAACATCTGGGAATATCCTGTGGATTACACTGTGATAGTTAAAATTCCTATCTAGGCTGCTTTTCTATGAGAGTTTTCTCAGACCTACAATTGATTCAGTCACTTCTCTAAACAGAGCAGCATACAACGTGAAAGTCATTAAAATGTATTTATGAATGAAATATGGATATTTTTTCAAAATAACCACAGAGCATATGACTGTTTTATGTAGGACTACACAAGTGCTTTTGTACGTACTGACAGCTGAAGTTGTATAAAGAGTTAAAGCACAACTATTTTTATTGGACATTACTGCAAACATTTATAAACCCATTTCTGTGTAGTGCATATTAGTAATAGATTACACTGAGACATGTGGTCTCAGTATTTACAATACAGAATGTGCTTTCCTTTTGCTGACACCTATGGAAAGGAAACTGTTGCACGGCAGCAGATGATAATTTCAGTCTATTTTCCTCCTTTCCTACCCGCCCCCCCCCCCCCCCCCCTTTGGAGGCATAATGTAGGGGTTCTAAAGCAATCTCTAAGTAACGTGCTTGCTGTCACTTGCCAGTGAGAAATCTTGGGGCCTTTAAAGTGCTTTTGAGTTAGCCTTTTGATGCCCCTGTTTTCCTCCTGTATATTCTCTACTTTATTTCAAATTGCTTTTTGAACAGATCTATAAACAAATTATTTAAAACATCAGAAAATAAATGTGTTTAAAAAATGATGATGGCTTAAGAGATACAGTATTCCACTTGACTATGTTAGATCAGTACTCTGCAAATTTCAGTTTCTGAAGACTCTGGGCTCATTTGTAATACAAAGGAAAGTACAAAGCTCTTAGTTTGTGCAAACCTGGAATTTTGTGGCTGTAGGCTTCAAATCATGTGTCTTACAGGAGCAGACCATATCCCGTTCATAGGACTATACAACAGCTTAAGCAAGTACTTCACAGGATCAGGATCCTATTTGAGTGTCAGACAAAAACCCAGTAGGTTGAAAAGTTTATTTTACTTTGCAGGGTATGGAAAACAACTGATACCAAAAGGAAAATAAGAATCTTAGAGATCCTTCAAGCATAGTCATGTTGCATAAAAGCTTATATTGCAGCTTTAGGATTGTTTTTTAACTGCAGTATTGCACATCTAAATCTGGGAAGTTTAGAAGTACTGAAGTTTTAGAGAATGTTAAATGTTCACGTAGTTCTGTTTTAATTCACGGGGTTTGAACCTTTGGGTTTACTTTTTCAAGTGTTTTTTCTGCAGCCCTGAGGTTTATAAATTTCTCTTAACATACAGTCAAATGCTCTCAACTGTTGATGCTTTAAGCAAAGTATAAACCACGCTGAAGCTTACAATGAAATGGTAAAAGTATGTAGCAGTATGAGGAGGACCTTGAAACAGCTGACAATGCACAACATGTTTCCTTCCCAGTTTTAAAGCCATTTGTCCAGATGTTGAAACAAGTATTTCTTGTCATACCTGAAATAGTTGTTTTGCTCCCTCTGTTTCTTGTATAACTAGACTTCCCCTTCGGGTGCAGAGGTTGCACATGATAATGAACCTGGTTTGAGTTGGCAGCAGGACTCAATCTGAATGAGCTTTGTTTCAAAAATACTCAGTTCAACTCACAAGTCAATGTTGTGTTTATATAACAGTTTGGCAACTTAGCACCAAATGCTGGAAAGTGCATAATGTGGCTCTTTAAATGACTTAATACAAGTAGTAACATTTTCAGAAGATTATAATTTTGTATTGCATTTTCATTGGATTCTACTGAATTTTGAACTGAGCTTTAAAAGACCTTTTTTTTTTATAGGGAGCTTTACATGGCTTCCTACTTACCAGACTTACACATATTGTGGAGCACTATTGGTGAGCAATAAACCTTTTCCAAATTTGGCTTTGGAGTGCTGGATCCTTCTGTTGGTCAGTGTTGCACAGCTTGAATGTAATAGTGCAGTTTCCATGGATAGAAGTGTAGATTAGGAAACTTCAGAGACCACTGACGTTTTTAAATACATACTTGTGTGTATGTATGATTACTTAATTTTGTGAATAGTTGTTGAAATCACTTCACTGTGTAGCTTTGGCGTTTTTCGTAATATCATTGTATTCCTTTAGGCAGCGTCAACCATTAGGGCAGCTCTAAAATTTTCAGGGTTGCTTTGTTGTTCACCTTGTGTGTGTGTGTGACAGTGTGTGTCACCTATTCATTTTCCTGAAAATACGGATTTATGCTGACTTTCACCCCTTTGTGTTTCTCTCTAATTACAGGTCACCTATTTTACAAATTTGGAATCACAGAATCTGACTGGTATCGAATCAAGCAAAGCATAGACTCCAAATGCCGAACAGCTTGGAGGCGGAAACAGCGAGGGCAGAGTCTTGCCGTGAAAAGCTTTTCAAGGCGAACTCCTTCATCATCATCTTACAGTGGTTCAGGTAAAAAAACCAAACTCCCCAAATGCCCCCAAACCCAAACAAACCCCAACAGAAAAGGAAACTTAAGTAATAATGCCATTTGTTTTTCAATATACCTGAAAAATATTTTGATCTTAAGTTATATTTACAACAAGTGCATGTAATACCCGCAAATGTGAATATTTCTGTGTAACAAAGGTACATGGAGAAGCCCACATTTCTCACAATTGAATTTTTGGAGTGCATTTTATATTGTTGCATATTTCTTTTTTTTTTTTCAAGTACCATTTATCATTGGCAAAGCAGCCTCTCTATTACAGTGTATGTATGTCTACAGTGCTCCTCAGGGAGTGTATCCATGTACTAAGTGACGCCAAGCATTTGTAGTTAAATCATCGTGGGCCTCCAGTGCAAGCCAACCACCTCCTGGTACATTCGGAGTCCTTCGCAGCCTCATGGGGCTTGTACCAAAGTAGGATGAGCTTCTAATCGTGTTTCATCTACAAATTGCAGTCACGCTCCTGGTTGCAGTGCATTAATGATCCTAGAAAGGGGGAGAGATGTGTGTGTGTGTTCGCAAAGAGAAAAAGGGAGAAGGGAGTCTGTCTCTAAAACAGTAGTAAAATACAGGTCTGCCAGAAATGAAAGTGTAGTATATTCCAGTGTGTGAGAGAGATTGGCTTTGTTGATTTGTACGTTATCTGAATGCCTGGCTTCACTGAGATGCTTGAGAACATCCATCCACGTGTGTTAACTGAAAAAATTCAGCACATGCAGCTTTGTGCTATCATATGGGGTTTTTTACCACGTTCTTTTTTTTGAGTAGAAGGTCAAAATGTTTCTGCAACTGATGCTCATAAGAGGAGTCAAGTGAATAAATCTTTCTCAGTGCGTTCACGCCATTTAGTAGGACGTGCTAAATTTTGTTCCTGAAGTATTTTCCTCTGAAGAAATTAAATATATTGTAGGTGATTCTATATTTCCATATAGGTATGTAGGCATGAATAATAATAACAAATGAAAAATACTGACCTAAGAAGTGTTCTCATAGGACATTTCTGGCTCATGCTTTTAATATAAAGCAGTGTTATGGGACATTTGTACATCATATATTAAAAACAGTGTTTTGGAAGTGAGCCCAAAGAAAAGGAAGTAAGTTTATTTGCCTGCATAAAATTTTTGGTTGCATGTTAACACTAACCACTGTATCTCATGCAAAGAATGCCAAAATCTGCTTTCAATGGAAAATTTTATGTGCTGGAACTGGGAATCATATCCAAAATTCTCAAATTAAAACAACTAATCAACGTAATGATAACCATAAGCCATATATGTTGATGGGATTTTTATTTTCAGTCTCTTAGCAATCAGTATTTTAGAATAAAAATGCAGTAGTAAGTGGATATTATGGGCCTGTGCTCATTAGAGCATACTCCTTGACTGTTGTTGAGATTTATTATTAAAAAATATTAATCTTTAGTCTCCTGGTTTGGAGATTTGGGGAGTCCAGTGTAGAGATGTAAACCAGACTCAGGCTCAGTGAATTCTTGTCTTTGGAAGCCATAAGATAATAAGTTTTGGTGGGGTTTTTTTTGTTGTGGCTAAGCTGAAAACTCAATTTTTCCCCCCCAATTCCACTAACCTGATTTGTGAGTAAATTGTTCCATGGCTACAAAGACACATTAATTAACTCCTGGGATTTTGGCAACATGCTCTCTGAGCAGGTGGGAGTAGCGTGGTACAGACACACCTGAGCTGGTTCTGCAAAGCCATATTAGACACACCTGAGCTGGTTCTGCAAAGCCATATTTTGGGTTGTGTGCCCTGGCCAGGTCATTTAGCTGGAGTTGAGCTGGCCGCCTTTGGTACATCAATCTCCAGGATTTTCCCGGGAGTTTTTATGCCACCTGGGTTTCCCACTGTACAGTCTATCTCATCTCCCAAGTCCCCTAGATAGCAAAGAGGTGACTGCATGTCCTTATAAAGATGTCTTTGGTCCTGAAGATGATGAAGGTCAGCTGAGGCATCTTGGCATGTCATTGGCAGGAGTGTGTAGACTTTGCAGCCAAAAGCAGAGTACTGGCAATAACATTAACAGCTGCCTTTGGTAATGGTATGTGAAAAGGTTCCCGTGGGTTCAGAGTTTTTTGTTAATTTTCTTTAAAATATTGCTCTTACTCAGAATGTCATTGGCATCATTTTCTGGGAGGCTGTAAAGATGTTAGATGAATTCACCACTACATTCGCACCCACTGTGAAAAAGCTCTTAGAAAACCAGACCACTTTTCAGAATCAGGTGGTCCTTTGAAAAACTAATTTGCATTCCAAAATCAGGTGGGAGTGGTATTTCATGTGAAGAAAGAAGAGGCGGTATGAGGAAAACCAGGAGAGCGGGCTGAGAGACTGAATGAGTATATAGGGAAAAGAAAGAGAAGAAAAGATACAAGGGAAAAATGTAGATTCACATGTATTTAAAAAGGTAGCTTTTGCATGACAGGGCTGTAATTCCACTGCTCTGTTCAGGTAACTTCATGAACCGCTCAGACTTTGCCTTTGTGGTTTGACATCCCTGGAACCCCTCAATGGAACTACAGCATCATAATTCACAGGCATCTGTTCCTTATTATATGCACTGTATAGTGGATATAGCAGAATTCCTGCTGCCAGCTAGCAGGAAAGAGAAGTAATATTTCACAGCTCTGAAGTAAAGGAGGTCTGTATTTCACAGTTATGACAACATAGCTGTCAAATACGGCTTTTTAAAGTGTTACATATGAACCCAGACAGTTTTTATGGTAGCATTTGTTTCAGGGGGCAATTTAAGGTGAGCCTTGAACGGTCTGGAATTCAGCTACTTGAGAAACTGTCTTTCCCACTATTGTTAGTTATAGCTATTAAGATCAGCTTCTAGGTGCTTTCTGTCAGGTCTCCACCCAGCTGTGGTTACTGCTGTCTGCAGGAGAGTACCTGTGTTTGGTTTCATGGAGTAATATGTTGCTCCATGTCAGTTCACGTATAACAGGCATTTGAGTTGTTTACCTGTTGGGTGGAATATAGTAGCTGCCATATAATGAAAAAAAAAAAAAAAAAAAGGCTCTTAAAAGATTGTGAATGGCTCTGTGTCCTGTTTACACTGTGAAGGATGCGGGATATGCAGGGTAGTTTCTTGTATAACGTCCTCCGAGCTGTTCTGAGAAGCTCTGGTTTTGGCTCCACTCACTCAGCATAAGACTGTATGACTTCTATTTAAAGAAGCTATATTTATTTAGTTTGATCAGGAAATTTAGTAGAGCGTGGTTCTGTGACTAGCCAGGTTAGGTCACTGAGGACCTTAAGCTAAGTGTATCAGCTTCTCTGATAGTTTAGATACAACAGTGGTGTCACACACATTCAGTGGGAAAGCACTTTCATTTCACATCTTGTAAACAAGCATTTTGGGTTATGCCATTTGGGGGAAAAATTTACGCTCACGCTCACCCCTTTTACCAGGTTAAATATGATAAACCTAAGCTATTTGCGGAAGTACTTAAACCCACTGATTCTTAGCTAAATGGTGACGATTTCCTAGGGAAGTTTTCGGGCTTAGCCTAGAAGATATTCCCGTAGTCTTCAGAAAGCACTCCTTTTTAAGCTGCACTTATTGCCATCAGCAGATGCCTTGAGTAGACGCGTAGTATCACAGTGCCTGCCACGCAGCTGAGCTGTTCTGAAAACATCATTAAGAGGTTTAAATATGATTTCAATGTCCTGAGCGTTCATGAATGAACACCACGTTCCCTATATGAACTTTTTCCAGAGTTTGGTAAGGTTTTTCCACTTCTGAACTTGTGATTGTAGTATTTCATATTAAAATTGTGACCAAGAGGTGCAACAAAAAAAAGGCTCAAATCCCAAACTGTTGTGTTTGATTGGCTTGAAGTAATATTTTTCATCAGCTATCTCTAGGGGCTGATAATAGCAAGATAGCTTTCTGTTATGTCGTAGTGTAATAATACATGTTTCAATCAGCAGAATTTTATTGGCACTTTCTTCAAGTGTTGCAAAGGAGCACTGTTCTTTTATGTGTTACAGAGTATTTTCTTAAACACTGGTATGCTAAAAGTCTACAATAACTTAGTATTTTCTGTTTGGCAGTGAAAATTGTTGAACATCTCTACATATCATTAAAAATAATATTTTTGTTAGTCCTGAAGTAGTCTTAAATCAGCATGGTCACTGCCCTGCTGGACATCCTCCCCTATGAATTAGGGGACTTGATTTTCCAGAGCTGCTTTTTAGCAGCAATTAATTTGCCTCATTTAAAAAAAAAAAAAAAAAAAAAATATATATATAGCAGCCTGAAACTCACCTGCCTGTGGCCTGACTTTGATTTCTCTGCCTCTGAGGAATCTTGAGGGTGGTTGAACAGAGTAACAGGTTGCCCAGAGAAGCTGCAGAGACACCATCCCTGGAGGCAGTCAAAATCCACCTGGATGCAGTCTGAAGCAACCGGTTCTGGTTGCCCATGCTTTGAGGAAGGGCATTGGATTAGATGATCTCCAGAGGTCACTTCCAACCTCATCTATTGTGTGATTTTGTGATTTTATGAGTTATTGCATGCATAATAAATAATTCTGAATTATTTACATCTAAAGAGGATTGCTGTTCTTGGCTTCATTCTTATGTACTTGTTGGACGTGTCAGAACTTTCAGGCTTTTTCTGCTTGTTGTGCATAACAGTTTATGTAGCACGTGGCTTTGATTTGAGTGGTGCAGTTAAAAATGATAACAGATTTCCTCTCTGCTCTGTTCATCATACGGAAAAATTAGCTATGCAAATGACAGAGAAAAGCAGGAGGCTGAGCCCATAGTCCTTATGTAGCCTTACAAGTTTTTGGTGTTGTAATTCTGTGATAGTGTTCAAGTGTTAAGAGCTCAAGAGGAACTGATCTGCAGACAAAAACATGTCTAAGGAAGCTGGTAGGAAAAAATGAATGAATATCTCTTCTCTGTCCTTCACCCCCAAAGATATTAATTCAGATTGTTCTACATTTAATTAACTATACAGCTTTACAGTTGCCACAAGATTTATGGGTTGCATAAAGTTGTTGTAGCAGACTGTTCTATTTAGGCAGAAGTTGGTTTTCCTTATTTTATCCGACTCTTCTGTTTGAAGCTGTTGCCTTGTGTTGGAATTGAGGTATTAATTGCAGTGGTTTGCTCTGCTCTTCTCAGAGCCAACACTTTGGTCCTTAATGTGTGTTTTTCTCTCTCTTTTTTTTTTTTTTTCCCTGAGAAGAGTTGTATGCATGGCTGCCATGATAATTTAGCTAGATACTCTTTTTAAAAACATTAGCAGTCTATGGAGGGAAGGCAGTAGGAAATGAGGTTTTGGGGAGGAGGATTAATCGAAGAGTGCCTTCTCCCTTTCTTTTAATTTCTCTTAAGATTGTTAAAGCTGTTATCACAGTTTTCCATGTTGGAATTTTTAATTAGTTCTATGACTTTGGGATTTATATGTAGATTTAGGCTGAAGTGCTCAGCCTATGCTGAGATGTCACATATAAAAATGGATGTGCAGCCAAATCTTCAAAGCTGTTCTGCAAAATTGTGGAGGCATTTAGCACTGGACGAGTCAGGTTGAGATAATGGTTGACAGTATACGGTTTTATTTCTATTAATTGTTCAGTAATGGTGTTTTTCCTGCCTTTTGTTTTTGAGGACTGCTTTGCTACATCTGGCCATTAATCTTTCCTTGCTAGGGCTACACATCAAGGAAGCAAGAAAATACATCCTAGTTTGTAAGCAGAAGTGTGAGGCTGGGAGGCCTATACACTAGGAAAACAATTTTGAATAACACCACATAAGGAGACTAAGCATGAATCCCCTCTGCTACAGAATCTGTACCTCCTATATTTTCTTCCAAAATGAGAAGCCAGATGCTCAACTGATAAATATGAAGTATAATGAGAATAGGAAAGAATTAGAAAATGCCAAAGGTTTTGCCTTTGAAGTGAGGAATTTTAAAACTGATCTTAGTTGAGAATTAACCACACATATTCTTGAAACGGTTACAAATTACATTTGTCTGACAAATCTAATCTTGCTCGGCAATGTCTGAGGAAGATTAGCTTTGAGAAATGTGACAGAAGTAACTGCTGCAGTAGGGGTGATTTTGCCAACTCTTGAACATTTGTCTGAGAAGACAGACTCAGGCTAAATTTGCTTTGACTCGTAAGCACATGCAGTAAACAAACAGAAAATGTAAAAGGTCCAGTTTAAACTTGGGACAAAGGAATATTTCAGCAGTTGGGGTTTTTTTCCCCTGTATCACAGCTTAATCACCTGTGGAATGGTCAGTGCAGCATCTTCCATTCTGTGGGTAGCTCCAAAGCTATTCCATTTCGTGGAGGGTGCTTTGGGAATGCTATGGATAACGTGCTTTGTAGTAGCCCTACATAAGCTGTTCGGCTCATGTCAAAGTACCCCTTTGTAAGGAGTGCAATGGAAAATTTCAAAGCAAGAGTTCAGCTGTATAGCTTCTCAGTGCCAGGGATTCTCTAATATATCAAAGTTGTAAATGTGAGGCTAGATAGTTTACATGATAGTGATTTATAACTGCTGACATATCCTCTATTCAAGCTGTGTGCTATTCATGTTTGTGTTTGTTTTTAATGGGGAATGTTTAAAAATGGATAAATATTACTTTTGTCTGGTCAGAGATTTAGAGGGGAAAAACAATACTTATAAAGGATGTTTTGTTTTTAGACACGGTTGAATCCTCTCTCTTCTTTCTTCCTAAGAAGAACATCCCCCCCCCCCCAAATCCAACAAAAAATGAAAGAAAACCCAACTGTGGTTGTTGCAGTGAAGCCAGACTGAAATCTATTTATAAGTGACCATGCGAGATGTACAGTATGATTGCATTCCATCTGTCTCCTGTTCCCACCTCTGAAAAGCGTAATAATTTCTGGCATCTGTGAAGCAAAAGATGGTTTACAAATAAAGGCTTTTGGACTTCACAGTTAAAAATGTATTTCAATAAGTGCATATAATATGCATGTAAATATATTTTTATCTGCTGCAGCTCTTATTTCTTTAATACTCTTTTATTGCATGACTTAATCAGAAAATAAATACTCATTATAAATGCATCTTCGTGTTTTCTCAGAAGTACAGCATTGCAGTTTGTGTAATGGTAAGTGTAAGCTACAGGAAAAGTACTGCTAGAAAGTTACTAAATCTGTAAGTGAAACACATCTTACCTCGCTTGTGTCCCACATCCAGTTTTGCTGTTTGTGTATGTGTCTTTACGTTTACACTACGTATGTTTGAGCGTATGAAGTGATGTATGTATGCATATGTGTGTGTACACGCACACATCTAAATGAAGGATTATGTATTTGGACAGTGTGGTTTGACTAGAAGTTGAGTTGTAACTCAACTCAGCTGTTGAATTATGTAGTGGGGGAGTGGGAAGCATGATGGAAAGACAAAATCACATTGGAATGGACTAGTGGTAGCCTGGAAGAAGCAAGATGAATAACAGTGGGCTTTCTTAGCCATTTAGCGCCCTAACAAAATGCTATTGGTAAAATAAAAAATACAGAACATTAATTGCATAAAATATTATTAGGACTGAGGTAATGGAAGTGAGAGAAAAAGTGAAAGACAAAGAGGCTTAGATAAACGATCTTTCTAGACTACCTGTTGACTACTTTCAGTGACTGTGACAAAGCCACTGGCAGTGGAAAGCATGATCTAGTATCAGAATTTGAACAAATTGCATTTTTATTTGGTTGGCAGTGCAGTTTCTCAGACTAGGTACAGGACTTTGCCAATTCTGATTTGTTAATCCCATCCGGAATTCTGTACAGCAAACTTGCATTGTACGACAGTGCAGGAAATACTGGAATCACACAGGAAGCAACCGGACTATATTTAAGAAATTATAAGTTTTCTGCAGTTACCTACTAGTGAAATGTAAGGTATTAAAGATGTATGTCCAGTAGACAGCAAAAACACGTACTTGTTACGTTTTGCTCAGTTACTGCATAAGCATTCTGGTTGTAGTTATTGTATTTGTATATCGTTAACATAATTAAAGCTGTCTAGTTGAACTGTTAAGCAACTAAAGTTTTCCACAAATAAGTAAATACTAGCTTGGTGGTTTTGAGTTACTTTCCAGTTCCCGTGTTTAGACTTAAAAGTCAAAATTATCTTCTTCCACAAACATTTGCAGATAGGATATAAAAAACCCGAATGGATGGTTTTATTAAAGAGCATTTCCATTAAAATATTTGTATGAGTGGATAAAGCTCATTCTTGAAAAACTAACAGTCTCCTTTCAGTATAAATCTTAGTGTTAAGCAGAGGTATTAAAATTTTATGAAAGATGGCTTCCTGCTGTGTTGGTTCAAAAAAAACCAACCATCATTTTATAAAAATCAAAATATATCGGCCATCAGTCATCTGTGAGCAGGATGAGGCCCATCTAGTGCTTATTTAAGCAATACATAAAATCTTGTAAGGAAATGATCTACAATGGAAGTAGAGTGACACTGTTTCTTAAATATTTTCATTATAGCTTCCGGTGCTTGGACAGCCTGAAAGCCCTATCATATTGAATGTTACTACATGTTAGATGTTAATGTGTTTTACGTTCCCTTGTAGCATAGAAGTCATTGTCAGAGCAATAAATAATTTAGAGAAATGGTAAAACACTTAATGCTTCAGAGATTTCATTCAATGTATTTTTGTGGCATAGCAATAGAAAAATGTTAAAATTGTTTACAGGAGTACTGTATGTAAAAAATATTTCTTCAAATACATTATTCTAAAAGCCCTTTATGACAGTCCTATTCTCCAAGATGTCTGAAATAAAAAAGGAAGAAAACTAGGACTGATGCTGAATCTTAGTATGATACTAGTATGATATTAGTATGATATTGGGACATTTTAAGGTTTTTCCTGGCAGTGCGTATTTGAACTTGTCACATGTGCTGCGGAAGTGTCATTGATTAATAGCCCCATTTTTTTTTTTTTCCTGATTCCTAAAAGGATATATGGTATCTAGTGCTCCATTTCCCTGCTAGTGGTATCTTAACCTGTAGGAAGACCCATACATAGCATTAGTCTCTGGTCCATTGTATTCCACTTCACCCTTTCAGTACAGAACTATTGACATTATTAGTCTCTCAGCGTCACTGACACCAAATGCATAAAAAAAGTCATATTTTAAAAAAAAAGTATGAGTGCTTTTATTAAAAAAAAAAAAAAAATTAGTTCTTTTTACTTGCCTTTTGTGTCTTACATTTATAAGAATCTTTTCCCTGCAGCTGGAAAACCTAGAAATGAATCTATGATATGTCTACTTCTAATGCAAGTTGTTACCCTCTTGAAATCATGTGATGGTTTTCTGGTGGCTGTCGCTGTTACCCGAAGATAATACCCAGGTGTCTTCCTTTTTGTAGGAGCATTTTCAGAAGGCCTTACTTTGCAGCATGAGGTAGCGTTTAAATTCATCTAAGTCAAGAAACCAACCTGCCATTTTGAGGTTTTAAAAAAATAATTCCAGGCTTCTGTGTGTCAGTATGAATTATAGATGATGGATCTTGAAAAACAATTGAGAGATATCCTTTATTTATATGATGACTTCAATTTACAGGATGGGTTTTCAAATGTATCCTTGTGGTGGTGGGGGCAGTAATAATTCTCAGCTACACAGGTGCACAAAAGGAAGCGTTGAACTGCTTAGGAAATGTATGTGGTTTTGCTGTGATATGACTTTTACAGTTGCAGAATCTTTAATGTAGATACAAAAGATGCTTTTTTAAACGTATGCGTTCTCGGAGACAAAATAGCCTTTGGAACTCCTTTGGAATTTGTAGCAAATCTACAGGTGAGCAGTGAATAAGAATATTAATGTATAAACGATCAGCATCTGCTTACTGACTGCATTTGTTTTCCACAGTTTTTAAGTATGCATTGTTGCATGGCCACTGGCGTGAGATATACACAGATAATAAAGCTGGATTTTTGTCTCTTTTTCAGAGGCTTCGCAGAGTTCAGTTTCAGCTTCTAATGAGATCCAGCAGAACCAGCCACAAGCACTACACTATGCACTAGCCAATGCTCAGCAGGTTCAGATCCACCAAATAGGAGAAGATGGACAAGTCCAAGTAGTATGTACTCCACTTTTTCTAAATGATTCCATTTAAACAATCTAGATTATTGCAGACGTTGCTTCAGCTGAAATTTAATTTTTTTATTTTAAAAAAGTGACCTATCATCACTTCTTAAGCATGATTTTTCAGAAAATAAACATTGAAGGCTTATTAAAAAAATTTTAGAGTTATTTGGCAAAAATCTTCATGCAGGATTTGCTCACACAATTGTTGCAAATAAATGCCGCGTTCATTACTGTATATAGAATTGACTAGTCTCTACCTGGCCGTTTGCTTGCACTTGCCATAGTAGTAATAGCAGACCTACTAAGCGTATGAGTTACACTTCAGAGGTAGTTCTAGCTATGACTTTCAAAACAAGAATGCATTTAGTTATTTATTTTCATTTTAAAAAAACCTGCATTCTCAGGCATTTTTGAACATCTGTTAGCTGAATCCCTTCCATGTGTATTCATTTAGATACATGTATATAAGTAAAAGTTACAAATATTGACATTTTTTAAGCCTGAGACTCCTACCATAACTCAGGCCGTGGTTATTTTTATATATGGTTTTAGCGTACTCTGAAAAAACTCACCTTGGCTATAGTTCCTGTGTGCCACAGTTTGACTACAAGGATTGTTTTAAATTCAAATTAAAAAAAAAAAGTAGAAGAAAATAATGAAATAATGAATTGTGTGGCATTTCTGATGTGCGGCATTCAGAAATAGTGAATTATATCTGGACACTCATTCTTTTGTGGTAGAAACCTGAGAATTCAATGTGTGAAATCTGTCTGCCATTAGTTTTCAAAAACTTCAGGCTTTGCAGTTTACAGCGTTTATGCACGGTCACATAACACAGAAACTTTTTCAGTGATGGTATTAGTGTTGATGGTATTAGTGTTTTGAAGGTACCCAGAAGTCTGAGTATGGGCAAGCACTCAACTGTGCCAGGCAGTGTCCAAGCACAGAACAAAAAGAATTGTGCACAGACACGTATGTACCCGTTCTGCACGATGATCACACAAGCTCACTTTCCTTAGAAACCAGGCTACAGAAACAGGTGGAAATGGGCAAATAAACAAGAATTCTTGAGAGATATTAGTCAACAATATAAACTGTAGTGCCCAGTAGTCTGGCTGTTGCAAAGGTTTTAGTCAATGCCATTACAAAGAAGAGTCCAAAGTAGGATAAGAAGCATCTTTGGTAGATATTTATAGTATTCTCTCCCCAAGTAAGAGAGGCAGTGCAGGAGAGAAGGAGCAGATGTGCCCAATTGAATAATTTACACATAAAGAATGAAAACTCTCTATCAACAGAGGGAATACTCAAGTCTGGTCATGTAGAGCTGCAAATAGCGTGGAAATGGTGAAGTTGCTCAGAAATACGATGAAGAAAGAAGGGCTATGAAGGACAGATGCTTTTGGAATGTTAGCAAAAAAGACATGTCTGTAAGACCTGCTGAAGGTTTACCAGAGTAGCGGTAGAAGCATCAGAGGAGAAAAGTGTCATAGAAGCTGGGGGACAATGTCAAGATGTGTGGCACAGCGTTGAAGGCAACTGACAGAGCTGTAAGCATTGCTTAAAGGAGAACTTCAGTATTAGCCGGAGTATTTTTTAAGGAGTGCATGGAAGTGGAAGGGGTTTGAGATGAAAGTGATTGAGAGGAACTCCAGACAGCAACTGTCAGAGTTGTGGAGAGGAAATTGCAGTAGAGAGCACATTTTTCCGAAGTGAAAAAGGTTGCTTATAAAGTAAGAGAAAAGAAAGAGCTGGAGTGTGGGTGTAAGGAATGCTAGGAACCATTAGCTGTGAGATTCAGATAGGGTTGGAAAGGCCGGGGCACCCCTTTCGTTTTCCCAAAGGCCTTGCCCTTTCCTGTTACGTACCTGGATACAATATGACTGAAATGGAAGTTGAGGAGCTAATCCTGGAGAGTGATTGCTTAATGGAACTAGATCCTAGATGCTTGCAGTTACTATTCTCAAACTTGGAAGAGGACTAAAGAGAAAGAAGTTCAATAAATTAACTTGCAAACTTTTTTTTCCCCTCCTGTCAGTTGAGAGCATCCTCAGTGAAAGAATGCTCTTTCTGAGGAACTGGGTGCAAAGGCTCCATTTCTGCTTCGCTTCACCATAACTTTACAGTATTATGGTGTGAATTTCTTTGTCTCTTGGTTTCCCTCTTTATTTTAAAGAGCATGTCTTCTTAACTGAAAGACAAGGTAGGAGGGAAAATTATATGAAATACACGGATATAATAGACAAAACGGTTACATTTGTACATGTAAGTGGTGAAAGTTTGCCTCGTTAAAAGATCTGAGCCTGTCAACTATCCTTTAAATTGATTGTGGAATCCAGGAAAAATCCACTAGGACCCACAGCCACTGTCTAAATGTTGTCATAATTTCTCAGACATGTAGCAGGGTCCTAGGTTGAAAGAGATGAAAATGGTATTGCTTTTTCTGTTCTAGGGAATGATACATATAGATCAGGCTAAGAGTCATTAGTAAGGTAGTAGTTATTTATACTATATATGTTTAAAACAAATCAGTATTGAATTGAATTTGTGAACAAACTAAAAGGACTGTCCTTGAAGACCAGCTATGTATCTGCAAAAGATGAGTGAGCAGTTCTTTTTTGGAATGCTGCATGATACAAAGGTGAATAAAGTCACCTCCTCCCCCCTCCCTTTAGTCAGAAAGGATTGCTTATATTTGAAAACACTATAAATGGGTCTTTTAAATGTTCAGTGCTTTTTCCTGGGAGCCCTGAGAGCTTGATGTTAAGGAGGGAAAGTGATTCTAATCTCAACGTGGACTGGGCTGTGCTCTAATTTTATATACAGTCCCTTTTGTCAGAGTGATACTTTCAGTATGTTTTTTCTCCCTATAAATAGACAGTTTCCTTCCAAAGGAAATGAAACTGTTTGAAATAGAGGGATCTGTGTTTCTTTGAAAATCACATGCAATTGTTCTTGTGTTATAAAATAAGAAGAGCCTTTGACAGAATTCCAAATGATTATCTTTAATCTCTGTCTCATGCAGTCATATTAAAATGAACACAAAGCCTTATAAACCCTGAAGTAGGTTATTTAGAATCCAATCTCCCTTCGGGTAAATCACAGTAGCAAAGACTTGCTGGGCTAGTCAGGATGCACAAGGAATTCCGTCCACTCTCTTATCCATGTTTTGATCAAATGGTAGGCTTGATACCATTCTGAAGTGGTGGGTATGGTCAGCAATACAAAGTATTAACATTATTAAAACTGTTAGGGCAGATTCTCCACTAACATAAAACAGTGTAACTGCATTCAAATTAATGACTTCATGCCAATTTACAGCAGCTTGAGAGTCTTTAGCATGGTACTGTACTTCACCATAACTATGTGAATGTACAAAGATACATGGATACTTACAGATACCTTTTAAAACCTCACTCTTAGTGAGTAGTTAGCCTTGGTGTATCTGTTTTAAGAACTAAGTTTCCCAGGTCTTTAAATAGGTTTAATGTTTCAGCAGAATGCTAATCTACCAAAGCAAGTTAGTCCCATGCTTTGTGTATCCCTCAAAATGCAGCTAGTTTGTCTATAGAGAAATGCACTACATAAATGTTGTTTATTATTATGCCTATTTTCTTTCCTCTTATGTGCAAATGAACCATTCTTTCTTCAAAGTCACTCTGTGTATACTTTGCATAAAAAGATGGGGAAATATGGATGCACTTCACTTTTTTTTTAAAGCTATCTTTAATGGTTTTCATTGAATAAGCATTTTGCTTCTGTACGTTAAGCTGTATTGAATCCAAGGTAATAGCTCCTTCCTCTAGTTTTGATTTTCTTCTGATGCTCCTTGGTGTTTTCTTTTGTTGCGGATCCCACAGGGCCATCTCCACATAGCCCAGGTTCCTCAAGGCGAGCAAGTCCAAATCACGCAGGACAGTGAGGTGAGCCAAACATTTGGGTGCCCGTGGAGCGGATGTTGGCGGGAACTTAGGGCCCTGATTCTAAAACCGTACCTCTGAGATCTGCTACAATACACTACAGAGACCAGTGCGGGTAGAAGTGACAGCATGTGGTGGAGCCAGGATGAGATGTGCTTTATGGCAGTAAATGCAATATGATATTTCTGTCTCTGTGTTTTGGTTCTTTTTTTTTTTACTTCCCTTGACCAGCCAAGACAGCTCCGTGTGTATATTACACTAATGATTGCTGTATATGGCTGATGGTCTTTGCTGGAAATTTAGTACTTACGGAGTATTATAGGAAACCAGCTTAGGTGCTTGCACTGCCATTGAGAAATGAAATTATTTTAGTTAGGTTTATGAACTAAATGTGTTGAGAATACTCAGTGTCATCAATTGTGGGAACTGTTGAACAGGAGTTGAGGAAACCCTCAGATGCCATCTAGTAAAGATATATTGCAGAATGAAGTGAATTTACTTTGTTACTGATCAAGTAATCTGGCACTGCAGTATTTTCACTTCATAATTTTTTTCCATAAAAATAGTACAGTAGAATGGAAGTGGATAAATCCAGTACTGAACCCTCCAATTTTGACTTCTTTTTCCCACTCAGGCAAAACAGCCATTCAGGCCAGCCAAATTTACCTGAGTGAGAGTGTTATTGTTGGTTATTTAAGAATGTATAGACACTCCTAACTGCTAAGACTGCTGTTAGATTTCTTGTGCACTTAGTTTGTTTACATGAGGAAACAATAGCAAAATAAGGTTAAACATAAATGCAGACTACAATTTTAATCTGTATGATTTCCCTGTAGAGTTTTTTTACTCCATGTTAAGCATATCTGCTTGTGAGTTAGTTTAATCCATTTCCAAAGTACCTTAAATCACATCTTGTAAGACCACTTTTGGTGCAGAGGAATACTGTTAACACAGGGAGCTATTGTAGAATAAATATTATGTAAATATTATATAAATATTACAGTTAAAGGCAGTCTCCTTTGAAGAGCTTGTCAGACCTAGAGAGAAATAAGAAAGGATCAAAATGTTCTGGGTCTAAAGGAATGCATTGTGTGCTACAATAAAACTGAAGCAGTTCTTGGGTAAAGAGCCACTGAAAAAATTATGATTCAGCAGATGCTAGTTGTAATTGATCCTGAGGTTCAAGCACACGCCGGTGTCTATTGGCTTCATATGAAGTTCCCGTATGTAGGACTCTTAAGGACTTTTAAGGACTATATTTGTCCATGACAGATGAAAACATCTGGTTTTAAATTTAGTACAATGTACACAGCTTCAAATAAGAGGAAGTGCTGCCAGCAAGAGAAAATGCAGAAAACATGCAAATCAAAGAACTGGTATTTTTTTCCTCAAAGAAATGTGCTATTTCACTGCAAGTCTCTGTGTTTGGGAAGCTGGTTTTTCTTAATCTAAGTGTGCTTTTGAAAAGGCATCTCTGAGCATATGAATAAAAACTTCATTTTGTAAAGATAATGCTTTCCTTTTTAGTGTAGCGACACTTTCCTTTAAAACACTTTACATTATTGAGAATTTTTTGTAATAGATGTAACTCCTGTAATAGAGCTATGTTGGTCTTTGGTATTGAATTTGGATAAAATAAAAAAAAAAATCTGTTAGCACAGGCAGGAACTTTATAACAACAAATAGTAAATAGCACTCCATACATGTAAAAGTGTTATACTGCTAATTCTGGTTTAGTAAGGGTTTGACTTAAATTTGCAGTTTTATGTAAATAAGGAAAACCAAAAATCTTAACCTCAAAAGCCATACAAACTAACTTTGCATAAAAATACTGTACATTACACAGTAACTTTCAAAAAGCAAAACATGCTGGTGCTGAAAAACCTCCTTGCTTTTTAGTCTGTTTATCCTCTGTGGTTAAAGTGCTGACCATTGAATTGTAGGTGGATTGCCAAAATAACCCTCAGCAGAATTTCCTAAATTAATAGAGTTCTTTAATATTGAAGTTGTTCAATAATGAGATGAGAAACAGGCCTTGTTCACGACAGAGCAACTTCTTAAATTCCAAAGTTGTGTTTATTGTCAATGCTCTTATTTTACAGGGAAACCTGCAGATACATCAAGTTCACGTGGGTCAAGATGGGCAGGTAGGAACAGAACTGAGTTTTAAACAGCATTTGACTTTGGTCTTTAAAATTAATGTTGCAGTTGGAATGATCTCACATTGCAGTTGGAATGAGTGGCTGTTTTAAAGAGCAAAATCTGTTCTGGTCTTTCTGTTTAAATAAACAGCTTGCAGAATGATAAAATGTAAGCTAAGTATTTTGTCTGTGGACTCAAAGTATTTGACCAAGCTTATTTCATTACTCCTGCAAGATACTTTATCCCTGTGTTTTATACCTTCTTGTCTTTGGCCTCTTCACTCTTAACATTTACTAACTGGATTGATTATATTGTGTACAGTATGTTCTTTTCTCTGTTACCAACTGTCACTATGGCCAGATGTGGACTGCAGTCTATGCAAACCTAAGAACATTTATTGCTGAGGTTTAAGCAGCTATTTTTTCATAATATGGCTGTCTTGGGAGAAACAGATCTTTCACATCTGCTTTTGTTCTTTTTGATAAGATGGCTTTATTAGGTGCTTATGCCTACATGAGGTAAGAAAAAGAAGCTTTTACTTTGAGTGATGAGTCAATAAGTGATTAAATTAGCAGAATTTCCATGTCAGGTGTCAGAAAAATTGCTAGCACTTGATCTCAGACACAATTTACTAAATGTTGAGCTATATTAAAATATCCACAGCACAAAAATATTCCTGTAAGAAGCTTTCTAGCCAGGCCACTTGAATAAATGTGTTATGAATTTTTTTGTTCCTGTTGAATATTAATGAGTTGTGAGACATATGGCTAGAACTTGAATACTGCCCTGAATTGAAAAGGCTCAGATCATGAAGGTTCTTGAACTCAAAGGCCTTGAGAAGCTGCCAGTACTCAGAACTTTTGACCACATACAGTATTTGTGTGGGGAAGCAATCTAACTTGTATTTAAAAAATAAAAAAAACCAACCCACTCTAAGTATTCTTTACTGAGCCTTTAATCAGAAGTACTTTTGCAGAAGTGAGACTAGGAAAGGTGATTTTTTTGGAGACATATCAGAACCTTTGTTTTAGTACTTACTGTTCTTTTTTCCTTTTTTGTGAAATACTGCTGTCCAAATTACATCTTCTTAAAAGACTAATATTGGGTGGTGGTATGTCTCTCCGAGAGTGGCGTGTAGATCAAGTTGCATTTTTTGTGATTGTAGCCTAGTACCATTATTTTTCCCCTTGAAATACCTATTCGTAATAAGTATTCCACAAATTGCATCTCTCTTTCTTAAATAGAACCAAAGAATATAGTTTAAAACATTATTGCGAGTTCACACTGTTTTTAAGGGGAATGCTTGGATGACCATATTTTCCTGAAACCCCCTATGATAGGTAGGGAGGGGCGAGTTGTTTCATATAACCGTAGCATTCAGCTGTGTCTCAGGCTAAAACAGTGATGGAGTAAAAAACTGTAAACTCTATAGTAGTAAAAAAACTGCCAAACTCCAAATACCCATGAGTGGAGTCTCGCTGATCATCTGAGCACTTGCATTAGTACCTGCAGAATAAGGCTACACTGGAAGAAAGGTGTTCTAAAAGTGTGTGCTTGTGAATGTGTGTATACATGTGTCTGGGCATATATATGGATATGTGATAACATGTTGGTTGAATCGTGTGAGAGCACACACAAGATAGGGAAGAAAAGCATGATTTAATACATTTTTTTTGTTTATTTGTTTTGTTGAAATCAACATCAGCTTATCTGTGTAACGGCATCTGTGCTATTACAGAGCATATCATATTTTCATTGGGATAATCTTGGTTCTGTCTGAGTGGTTGTGGCTGTACGTGTCTGTGTCGGAAATCAGTTCAGCATCTAGTTTTTGGTTTTTTAACTAGCTGTACTCTGGGTCCTGCTTTTAAACTTTCCTTGAAAACAAATGGTGAAACGCTGGGGTATTTCATGCACTCAGCTGCATTTTGGTGCAAAAGAGTAACTTTTGAATCAACAGTCAGGCGTTGTTACACTTCAGCTGGCATCTGTGCCAGTTCACAGGAACCCTCAAGCTCTTCCAAAAGTATTTGCTGCTTAACTATTTTCCAGCAGACCAAAAAACAGGAGCAAGCAAATACTTAGGGGATTTTTATCTCCATTCTGCGTTAGATATTGAAACCCTCATCAGCAGTTTAAGCCATGCGGGCCTGTTTTGCACTAAAGTGGATGAGTAGCACTCACATGATTCTTTGCAACAGCTCTGTGTGTTATGTGAGGGGGTAGAGGGGGGGTCTGCGGCTCAACTGGCTTCTGCTCATCAGCTGATCTGCGTTAAGCGACCATTTTTTGAGCTATTAGCTCATAAAAATTGCAAAGGAAAATGAGTTAAACTAAACTGTGGTTTAAGAATGGAAGTTGAAACGAATACATTTTCCTTGGCACTCGTAGTGGGATAAGAGCACAAAAACCTGTCATATGATATGGTTTGGTGGTATTGTAAGTCATAACAATCCAGTAGCTTGCAATCATCTGTACATGACCTGTGATCAAAGAGACTTCTGTAGCTTTCCCACCTGTCCATTACTTTTCAGGAGAGCGGCTTTTTCTTCCATGGTTTGAACTCTAATGCACGCTGCCAAGGGACACTGAAGAATATTGATAATAAGGAAAGTGAATCATGTGGCACTTCTGAGACTGCAGTTATTGAATATTCTTAGCTGTCTAATATATACTTACTAATGGTACTAGATCTTAGCTTGGCTGCTAAATATTCCCTTTGAAAATTCATCTCATTCTGCTGTTTTCCACATATTACTGTACACTTAACAGATGTTAGGTATTCTCTCTGTTCAGGTGAGGTTTAGTACTGCCTCCCGATGCAGGCTTTCACTCAGAATCACAAGTAAAAGGTTTTACACAAGAAGCTGGGACTGCAAAGCATGGAGTTGTTAACTTTGTATGAGCTACAGCAAAAACCGGCATAAATCTACTGTGAAATTTTATCAGTAGAATTTCCGAGGTGATAGATACGTTTTAAGCCTTCTAATACTAGTAATAAACACTAGCTTCTCCCCATAATGCTGCTAGTTGTTGATCTTAACCTCCTCTCCCCCCCCCCCCCCCCCCCATTGTCTGTCCTGGTAGTTGCACTGAATTTAGACCTTGTTTTTCTGGCATCATTGTTCATGGAACTAATGAAATCATGCCAAAAAGAATGCTTTCTACCTACACATGTGTTCTATTAGCTGAAAGTTTCATATTTCAGTGCACGTTTAATAAAAATACCAAACTGCAAAAATAATTAGACTTCATATTAACTAACACTTGAAGCTGTGGACCAGTGGGAAGTTTTTTGGACTTCGCATTTTATACTTACGAATTACCAGAAGTTTTCTAACTTGTCTCTTTCTTTCCTCCGATGACCTGCCCTCCTTTCTCCCTAACTCCATCCTTTTCTTCCTTTGAGCTTCAGTGTTGTGCATCCCAGGTGTTCAGTGTGTGTCGTGCACAAGACATGCTGACGTAGTGCCACAGTGTTCAGAAATATACGTGGGGTATAAAGAGGTAGAACAGGACAATTTCAATAGTTTGACATTCCTTGATTCTGAATTTTAGACATTCCACTTTGTACATCCTCACAGCCAGTGTTTCTCCAAGTTAGAAATTAATTAAAATGACACCAGGCAAATGGTCTTCAACTAATAGCCTTGGTTCTTAAATTAAAAAGTTAATGCACTTTAAAATCTAAAATATGATCATATGTATTCCTGGAGAGCTGACAATTTGTTCTGCTCAATGAATAAAAAATTAATAAGAGTTAGCAGCATTTAGTTCACTTAGTATCGGGATCTGTAGGTAAGTCAGAAGAAGCAGGAGAATCCAGAACAAACAGCATGTATGATAGGTTTAGCAAAAAAAGCTAGCCAGTGTAAATTGCTTTTGTAGTATCGGTCTTCTCACTGTGTGCACATGAAATAAACATGCAGAATGGCTTCAGCTACATTACATCTTTCAAAAAGAAACTTGGCATCTTACATAGCTGTAGACACAGTGTCTTCCAGATTAATCAAAGTGGTGTGATGAGACCCATCCATAACTGTTGAGTTACATATATGTAGAGAGAGAGGAGGTCACATTAATAACACATTTTCCTGCTGCTCAATGAGGTATTTGTATGGAGCAGTGACTGCATTATCTCCTTCTGAGCTTTTACTCTGACCTTGCTGCTATGGGCTTTATGGCAGCTCTGAGGTCTCGGAGAGTTCAGATACAGGGCTGTGGAGGTAGCTCACCAAGTAAGCTTTAGAAAAGCTTCCTCATACGTGTAATGATCGTATGAGAGTATATGAAGCCGTGATCCGAAAAGATATTCTTGGAAAATTGCCATAGTGATGGAGAAAATATGGCAGACTTCAGTGCTGTGAAGTAGCTGCTAGCTGCTGTTGGGCCTGAAAGGTTAGAATATAGACATGCATGAGAAACAGATCAGTGAGAGTTTGTCTTTAATGTCCTCAGGAGGAGTATGAATCTGATGTCTCGTTCAGATCTGTTTTCAATACACATAGTACACCCTGTAATACAGCTCAGAAGGAGATATGACCTCATCACCTATGTTTGAAACATCTGTCCCATTTCTGTACTCTGCTGTAGTCTGAAGTGAAGGGCAAGCTGTTAAATTTTAGGGGAATGGAAAAGGGGGAGAAATGGTTCCAAATTTTCAGGGGGGAAAAAAAAAACCCTATTATAATAATTCCACATAATAGCCAGTGAATCTTATTTGTGACTGGCTCAAACTAAAATGAAAATAGGTTTGTTGTGGAGGAGATTATTTACAAACCTATGGGACTGTCTTAAACCAACTCTTTTAACATCTAGTTTTTGTATCTCTGTTCACCTCCCTGATCATTACTGAGATACACCTTGCTTTTCAGTGAGGGCACCACCTTTTTTTAAGGTCCAATTTAATCCCAGAACTCAAGCGTGGTTTTCAGTTATACAAACAAAATGAGTTGACATATTAGCTTCTGCTCACTCTTATGCATTTTGCAGATGTCATTTTATTGGGAAAGAAACTGTTTAATATATTTTCTGAATATGCATTTTAATTGCCTTTACTAAGCCTTTGGAATAGATACTGCAGTTTCTATCAATATTAACAACTTCAATAATAATAATATATTATCCAAAACAGAGGAAAGAACCATCTTCCACAGTTATTAATTTTCATATAATGCATCTAATTAAAAAGTTCTAGATTTAAAAATACTAAAATTCAAGTTCTTCAGTCAAGAATTAATACAACGTAGGAGTTCTTTTCCTGTCCCTAATTTTTAAGCAGTAGAGGGCAGTAGCATTAAGATGATTGTCAGTTACTTTCTTGGCAAAAGCTTGAAGAAATGAGGAGGAAATTTGAAGTGCAAGAAATGTGCTGCTCCGACATCAACCTTGTAAACTGTCGTACCGTGGGGACAGAGACACATTCACAGCGTGAGTCTTTCTGCATGCATTGCTGACATAGGGTCTGTGTGTGTGTGCTTGTGTGCAAACGAGAGAAAGGAAGAAGACCTTAACTTCTGCGCCAGCTGCTGTAGTAGATTGAAAAGGCTTTTTCTTGTTTCAGCACATCTGCTTTGAATAATATGCATGGAGAAACAAACAGGATTGTTAGAAGAAAAACAACAAAATTAAAAACCCAATATAGTACAGCTGGAACTTAAAAACTGCTCATATGGTTTTGGGAAAAAAAAAAAAAGATTATTTGTAACTGATACTTCGTCAATAATAGGTTGTACTAAAGTCTTGCAGGTCTGCTCTATTTTTAGGAGCAAAAATGAATAGTTTTGAAACAAAATGTGCTTTATGCAAATTTCACATAGAAGCACAATGTATTTTTGGATAAAGTAAGATTGCTTAAAGTACTTAAGTGTGAGCATTTTAATGACAAGCTTTTTCTTTTCTTTTTTTTTTCTTGAAGATAGTTCTTTGTGCACACACACTCTTTAATTTGGCATTCCATAGAAGAGGTGCTCTCCACTTTGACTGTTCCTTAAATTAGATCATCAAAACCACTCACCATACTTTTTAGTTTGCTAGAGAAAGTAGTATTTTAGCAAATTAAAATTGAGAAAGTTAATTTTAAAGCAGTTAAGTGTATTAAAACTTACAAATGTGTATGGATTTAAAAAAAAAAAAGCTTGGGGGAAAACCCTACTACTTAGGTGATCAGTAACATACAAAATAGCTCTAGAAAAATCAATATTATAAGAAAAACAGGAACATATTTGTGTTATTAAGGATGGTAACTAAAAAAGTAGCTGTAATAATCTATGTTAGGTCTAGTTTAACTGCAGAATTTAAAATGCTTTTGTAGAAGGTTTGCACCTTCTTTGTAGTTGTAAAGCAGGGTAAGACGCTGTCCAGTCGGATTGCAACTGATCTCCAGCAGCCCTTGTTGTCATCATCCTGTATAAGATTCCTGAAGAAAATCTGTGCAAATTGCTTACTCCAGGTTGTTATATTTGACGGTAGAACAACAGAATTCTTGTACCCCAATATGAGGAGACAGTACTCGGGGAAAATACAGTCCTTCCACGGCAGTCAACAAAACGTAACAAAATAGGAAAAAACCCACAGAAGGGGAACTGCTACTTAAGAGATGTTGATGGGAAAAGACATTCTCTGTAGTTACAGAATGCAAAACTAATTCTGATATTTAATTGAAAATGCCATATTTTTTTTACTACATAACATAATTTATCTACTTTTGGGGAAAATGATGAGTGATTTAGAAGGTCATTGAAAGTCAGCAGGCCTTGCTCTGGAAATGAGTTAACATTTTTGAAAAACACCTATGTTGCCACTTCGGGGATTCTGTGTTGTTTCGTTAAGACTTATGCTCTAATGCAGTTATGGTGACAGGACCATTTCTTTCCATGGCTGTGCCACTGAGTTGGGGGATCCTTCTGCCTTTCAGCTGCCTTGGAGAGCCTGAAAGTGAATGCACTTTTTTATAACAATGAGAATCTGTACTGGTTCTTTGTGTCTAATTGTACTTCTGTCCCTGTTAATTATGTAAAATTTCAGAAACGAGTTACTGGATGGCTAAGTTCACTACTCGGTACAGAACGCTGTAGCAGATCTTGAAAGCCACCATGAATGGAAAGTAGCTTCAACTTTTATTCTTATGGTTTTAAATTTCAAAATGTGTAAAATATTTTCTTTGTTTTCTTTAAAGAATGGAAAGCCTGAATATTTTGCTAGCACATTTGTTAATCTTCTGTTACTTAACAAGTGATTCATAGTTTGTTTGGGTTTTTTTATTATTCTTTTTAGATTTGAGGTAAAGAAAAAAGGCAGGAGTCTTTTAAATTTTTTTTTTTATTTTGGTGAGAGTTTCACTGCATTAACCTGACCACATCCAGTAATTTTCATCACTTTTTTATTGCTTAAAGATGTATGGTAACTCTTTCCTTAAACTAAGATTTGTTTAAAAGGGGTGGGAGGGATGACCCTGGCAAATTTTGAGCAGTGTACAAAAGAGGATACCTGGTTGCTGCTATTTATACAAGTCTCCTCCTTCACCTTGTTGAGATGCAAGTTGTTTTTCTTCCCATTGTGCTGTCTCCATCTTCTTACTCATTTATGGTGCACGCTGCTGGGAAGGCAGTAAAAAAATATTTTCTATCAGGGAGTCAGCGGTACAACGACCCTGCGGACATTATTGGGTCATAAGTTTCATTTAGAAACTGGCTGCATTTAGTTTTCTTTCTGCGCTATTGTGTGCCAGAAGATACTGCTTTATTTTACGGAGAGAACCAGCTATGTCCATGTCTGATACGTCACCAAGAACAGTATCCTGAACTGGGTCAAGAAGAAAAACTTTTTTTCGAGCAGGATGGCCCATTCTCAAGTGTAGTAATTGTTACACCTGACTGCCATCAGCACTTCAACAATTTCCACTCTGACATGTTTATTACTGCATTTTCTATTCCAAGATGTAGCAGGTATACATTGGCACTCCCTTGAAGTAGTTTAGTCCTCTTGAAATTCGACGTTATTTCATTCATCATGGCAGATAAATATTTCCTCATTTTCACAGTGCTTAGCAGGGACTTCTAGAGCCTCTGCCTCTTTTCTGTATGTTATTTGAGTTTACATGAAATCGGTGGAAGAACAGACAAGACAAAATGAGTCCTTGCCCTGGTGTACACAGAAAATGTACAACTCTGCTTTTTAGGGCGTTTTGTTTGGTTGTATCAAGTAGTAGTGGCACCATTTCCTGGCCTTTTCAATACTTAACTAAAATTAACTATCTAAATGCCATGCTGCTAAGAAAAAATAATAGTTTAGATGAATCTACTTTCTTTGTGATATCTCCAGCTATTGAAAAGAATCTTTCATTGGCCGGTTGCTGATCCTGAATGCTGGGTTAACTTGGTTTCTTTTAATCAGCCTTGAGTAGGGACTGATTAAAAGACTCTTTGCAAAATTAGCAAATATTTTTGCATTTTCTTCTCTCAACTTTAAAGCGGCCTTTATATGATGTTGAAATAAAACCAACATCTTTGTGTAAGTGTGGGATGGCACAAGCCGTAACTATTATTCGTTTGTGCCCTTAATGCGCAAATGAACTGATCTGATGTGTGGTGAAGTTTTTATGTAAAGGTAATAGAGGGTGGAAAGGGTACTTTACGGTGCTTTTGAGATAAATGTGTCCAGATAGATTTTACACGTGGGAAAGGAAGGAAACAGGCTTAACTAAGTTTCTCAGGAGTGGAAGAAAGGAATTGCTATGTTGGCAATAAAGCAAATATTAAGTTGTTTTAGTGTACTTAAGGTTTGGTGTGTAGATATTTATATGTTGTAGTCTATCAAAGGTCATTTAATTGTTGTTGTTAATCTGCAGTTCAGCACCTGGGTTAAAATGTGAGTTTAGGAAATCATGGGCACGTCTGCCCTCTGCTCTCTGACTCCACTGAAGTTCACTAATGCTCATCGGGTCCATAGTACTGGTCTGAGACTTATAAAGCCATTTTTGTTTTACCATTTGGTAAAAGGACAAGCATCTTCAGTCCATAGCGCTTCTTGAAAAATGCTCGACTTCCTTTTGAATTCCTCATCAGCCACTGCGTGATTGTTATTTGCTGGCATTTGCTCTGCTTTTTTATGTGAAGTCCTTGATCTTGTCTTGTGGGCAGCTGTAATTGTGGTGCCTTTAATTTTACTGTGATAATGCTTTGCCTTAATTAGGATCTTAGTATAGCACCTAAGAGATAACATGTAAGAAAGTCTGCAGTTGCCTTTCAAGTCAACTTGTTTAAGAATTTTTTCCTCATCTACTAATTAATTACCATATGTCAACAGCCACACAGTGTTTTGTCTTGTGTTTTTTTGTCTTTTCTAATTTGGGACCCACCCTACCTTTATATGCTAAAAAAAAAAAAAAAAAAAAAAAAAATCTCTGCTGAAGGCAAAGTAAACAAAGTCTCCAGCAGCAAAATCTCATATTTATGGCATTTTTTTGGTCACTTCAGCTTTTGGCAAAGTGTAACAATAAAGAAATAGCTTCCCATTAATAGCAGAGGATTCAAATTTGGCCCTGCTTTCATGCCTCATTTCAGTGACGCAGGTAAAGATTTGTTTTGGGAGCAAACAGTAAATTCCAGAAGATACTTAGCTGTAAGCACATAATATAATGTGTTTTAAACATCGAGTTTTTCCCCAGCGCTTCTCAAGACTTAGACATTATGTCACACAACTATTTTTGTCTTCTGTTCAGAAGTCCCAGTTCCCAATACAATCTCTCTCTCAATGACCTGCGGAGCCTTGCACTGTTACCTTTCTCACATCACAAACTCGGTTGTTTTTCTTTGGCTTGCTGATCAAAAGTAGTGAAATGTGCAGAGATATGTTAAAATCGGCCATTATTTTAATAGTGATATGTATTAGGATTTTTTTTTTCCCAAATTACTTGTTTCCATTTGTAAAAATGTTCTGACTGGTGGAAAGAATGAATAAAGGTGATTTGTTAATCTCTTACAGGGACTTTCTTTTATACAGTCCCTGAGCGACAGAGTCCATAGAGTGATCTGTGGTGGTTGTAAAGCAAGGCTGTTTAATGAAGGCTTTGGAAAAGGATAATATTTTCTGTCTTTTTTTTTTTTTTTTTTTTTTTCTCCTAAGAGGGTGGGTTGTTCCATTAAAATTCCATTCAAGCAGACAGGAGCATTTATAATGCTCCAAAGAATACGTTCTCTATTTTGGAGTATATTATGTTCTTTATTCACCCAAATCTTGTTTTAATATTGCTGTAAACTTAATAAGAAGAGATGAGATATGAAGTGATAATCTTTTAAATATAAGGAAAAATAATTTTCTCCACCTTCATAGAAGGCATAGGTCTAAGCTGTCTCTTATTAGAGATTTTGGTAATAAAAATCTCTGCTTGTAGAATAGCAGTCATCACAAAGCTATCTTGCTGTGCTAATCTAGAGAAATCATTTCTTTTTTGTTTTGTTTATTTTTTTTTAGTACTCTTCATTTATGATTTTTCTCATCATGTGATATGAACCCTGTCTTTATGCTGCAGTTTTGCCCTTATCCCATCACTGTTCCACTTTGTATGCTCAGTTATTTTAAATATTAGGGATGCCTCTAGCATCATGTGTGTGTTCAAAAATCACTGTCCCACATTCCAAATTCCAGCCCAAGAAGGATTTTGGGAATGGTTGGTACAACTGGACTGTCAATGCCCATGATGGGTTGATACTGGATACATTATAATGCTAATATCCTTGGCTGGATACCAACGACTTGCTGCTGGCAGACCCTGATGATTGCTTAGCTGTTCAACGTGGAGAGATATCGTTTCACCCTGATGAAAAACAAAATAAGTGCATGCGTGTGTATGTGTTGTCAGGTTACTAAATGGCAAGTATAGAGTTCAGGCCATTAATATAATTAATCTTTCCACTATGTTAAGTGCAACAGTAAATCTTGATGACTTAAATCTGTTTCCGGATTTCCATGTTGTCTGCTTAGGTTAAATGATCAATGGGATTTTGTGGTATTTCACAAACGGTGGTCATGACTTCGGAAATCTTTTGTGACTAGTTTAAGTATGTGGAGATGGGAAACGGCTCCCCTTTTTTGTCTCCTCTCCATTAAAACAATTGCTTTTTGCCAAGTTTGGTCACACAAGCTATCCCTTTTAAAAATTAAAACACAGTGGCTCGATTGCAAATGAAGAATAGCTTATCTTTTTAGAAGAAAACCTGTGTGATTTAGACAGCGTTTTCAGGGTTTTAACAAGATAATGTTAAACACAGTGAGATTTGACCAGCTGATTGACTTTTATGTCTGTCGTTCATGTATCTAATCCTTTCTATAGTTCAAATATATTTTCAGTCCAATTTTCCAGAATACTTACAATATTTCAAACTAGCTGAATATCTAATAAATTGAAGAAGGATGATCAGAGAGCACAATTTTGTGATTTGTATGCTGACTTGAAAAAAACCATATAGGATGCCATATAGTTCAGTGTGTTTTTTACTAGTTAATGTGTGTTACTATTTTAAGCACGTACATTAAAAAAACCTACAAGATGACCGCTTTGTTGTTTATTTTAGACATTGAAATCCCACATCAACAGCACAGTTTTCAGTTCTGATGCTATTTTAATTAGCTGAGATACATTCCCTTTATTCAAAGTATATCTCTCTATTACTGTGAGTAACATTTGGAAAGTATGTTTGGAAAATCACCCACTGTAGCTTGCCTTAGCCGTTTCTTTAGTGTTCTGTGAACAAAATTCTTCTGTGTGGAATAAGTACTTTAAATTATAAACTTGCTTCGTTTTATTTGATCCAGTCTGCTGGGATTAATTGTTGTATACTGGCTCCATCAATTATTCAGCTAGAGCTATCAGTTCCTGACTGGTCTGGAAGCAAAAAGCAGTACTGCTTTACGCACAGATATTCTTTTTCTTTGATAGAAACTCTGGGCTCCAACCAGGGTTGAGCTATGAATGAATCTGTTTTATAAATTGCTTCATTTTTTTACAACTATTTTTATTCCTGAAATATGTCATTCCATGCTTCTGGAATGTTGCTAAATATTTGTGTTAAACAGCAGAAGTGTTACAGAGTTCACCAGGAGGAAGTGTTAGAATTAAGTTATTTATCATGTTAGTGTGATTTTCTAGTTAACTGTTTTGTTATAGGTGGCTCATAACGACACCGAAAATGAGGTATCTCAGTGCCACAGTAGTGACACAGAAGTACCACCGCCTTCAAATCCAGCCCGTCTTACCCTTAGCTTGCGTATGGTTTCCAAGGTTTGCTCTGTTTTGCTTCTGAGTTGGTACTACAGTGTTGACTCCAAAACTAAGTCAGGTCATGGGATTCACTGGTAAAGACGCTGAGGGTTGCAGAAGTTGCTGTCACGCATCAAATTCAGTCAGAGGCAAAACGTCAGCGGTGCCAGTAAATAAGTAGATGTAACAGCTAGCAATGGGAAAAATACTGATCAGTACTCTTAAATTCCAGAACTGTGTTGTGAGATTTTTGGGTTTTGAGTTTTTCTTTTAGCAGAAGGCAGTTATTACAGCATTTCGCATAAATAACAGTAGGAAGACAATAGTGTGCAGTTGAAGGATAGGGCTTCTGCTATCATGTAAGTATGAACAAAGGAGATGTCCATGTAAAGAGGAGAAAGTGGTGAGAAAGCCCTAACCAGAGACCATGCTCTGAGGAAGAATGAGATTGTTTCAACAGTGGCACAGTGACTTTTGTTGGTGACTTTGGTGGGATCGTGTTTTCCTTCAAGATAATTTTGTTTTATAATAGGTCAATACATAAAAAAGACCTTGTCAGATGGGAGAAATGGGTTGTAAGCATATTGAAAAGAGAACGTGTCCCAGTGTTGCATACAGAGATATGCCAAAAGTCGGTAGTGAAGATAATATTTTTGCTTATGATACTCACTCTCCATATGTCTCGCACAGCCATGTGCGAACGGGTTGCATTTTGCTGTGAACCCAGATTGTAAGTCTCCTAAAGGAATGACTATTCTGTCTGTCTGTCTGTGCACTACCAGGGAGCAGGACGCTGATCTTCAAAGGCGTATGGTAAAACACCAAATGATTTTACTTTTTGGTGTGTATGTTTCATTGTCTATGATGGTGTGTCAGAGACACGCTATCTGAAACCTAAAGAAAGGAGTGATCAGGGAATCATCTGTTCTGAATTAAACAAAATATGACTTAGACTTGCGTAATGGGAATGGAACTGTCAAAAACATTTGTCATTGGCCTAATTCTTTTCCAAGTGATGCTAACGGTTTTACCATTATTTGGAGTCCATTTGGTTCAACACTGAATTCTTAACAGAAACAAAGAAGTCACTCGTGAGTTTCATGAGTGTATTGCACGACCGTTTAATGTAAGTATATACTTAAAAGCCCCAAACACGAGGAACAGATGCTCCTTCTTCCATGGAGACTTTCCAAATTAAGATGATTCTCATTTGAGTCCACGTATGTTATCTGGAGCAGATAAGTAGTAGTTGAGGAAATCGAGGATTCTGAATGATTGACCTAGAAATGGGTACATAAAACTGTTCAGGGGGCACTTTCTTCTGTTCTTTTAGAAAATATCATTACATAAGAGCATTTATTAGGTACATCAGTTGCAAATGTCTTCACTATAAATTCTCCTTTCCTTTGGGAAAATTTAATTTAGATCACTTGCTTTGAAGAATACAAGTCTTGGCTTACCAATATCTGTGACTTTCTGGAGTTATTTTATTGAAGATACACAGATACTTTAGTTTTCCATACATTGAATAGTGTATTTTTCATTATTATAGGAGGAAAGTGGAATATATTTGGAGACTGCTGCCAAACTTGCTTTTTTTAAAAATGTGTCACTGACCTTTAGAAGAGCAGAATTTTGTCTCGCTGATGGTAGCGGAGATCGAGACTGACTCGGTTAATGAAAAAGGAATTACACCCTTGCAGAGTCAGATCATCTGAATTTGGAATTGGGCCCTCTTTTTCTGTGAAATTTTTTTTTTTTTTTTTTTAATAGTAACACAACACATTTAATAGCTTGCAACACTGCTAGAAGTCACAGCTGAATGTCACTAAATTTTAAATGACCTTCTCACTGTACAGTAATTCCATGTCACTTGATTTTCTGGAAAGCTTTGATGAAAACTTGCAGCAAAGCTAACAGAGTCGGAGGAATAAAAGAATTCCTAGAATGTTGCAAAATAGCTGACCGAATGGACAATATTACTGCTCTTGATCTCCTTGCCAGCAGCAGCAGCACGAGCGCATTAATATCAGTCTCTCGTTTCCTGTAGCACTTTTCAATGCGCAATCGGGCTATAGCGAACCGTTAGCGAAGTCAGTGCTTTGTTAGCTTTGGTCAAGGCTGATGACTTCTGTGGTGGGTTGGAAGCCAGCGTCTTCCAGAGTGAAGTACCGACATTCTGTGTTTTTAACAGAGTTTTAATCTTATTTCCTGTTCCGTTGCATCAGACTAAGCCAGATTGTTTCATAAGTATTTATTGTTCGTTTTATAACTTTTCTCCTGCCTGAAATACTAAGCTTTTCTTTTCAGCCTCTATGTAAAATCTATATGAATCGTAAAATTATAACGGTGCAGTTCTACTTCTCAGACTTTGGCAATACTGACTGAGAGGGATTTTGACCTTCCTCATTGTTTCTCTCCTTAAGTAACTGAAATTTGCAGACAAATCTGTAGTTTTTCCTCTTCAGGATTTCTGGTAAGGAAAAACTCATGTCCTTTTAACTGTGGACTAGTGCGTAACTGTAAAAAAGGGAAGTACAGTTCATAAAGAAAATCAATGCTATTTAAATTATCCCCTGAAAGTGAATAGTATCTCTTTAAATCTGTTTTGCTCAGACCAGGAAAACACAACTGACAAGTTGGTGGGTTTCCCCAGCTCCAGTTCTCTAATGGCACATGGCATCCAGCAGCTCTTATTCCAAGCATTTGCAAACACTACTGATCAAGAAAAGAACTTAAAAGTCACAGACTTCAGCCATTGCGGTTAATTGGTTTGGTTTTTATTAGTCAGACCTTGATGTCAGTACAAGAACTGACATTTATTTTGAATATTTTCTAAATTCATACAAATGCCATATTAATTCCAAATGTTGAATTTGTTGAGAATCGCGTTTTCCATTTCAAGTAAAACATTTTATTAAAATGATAAATTGATTTGTCATCTGTTTGCATTTTTACTGTAATTATTATTAAAGCAGAAATTGGTGCAAAATGTTTGAATGAAATAAAAATCCTTGCTTTTTTCAACCCAACTGAGTGCAAAAATCAAAAGCTAAAAAATCCCCAGACTTCCTCTCTCCTGATTTGGAAAGTTCTTTTCTGTATTTGCTTTGGTGAGGAAAAGCTGCAATATAATAAACAGTAAAAGTAGGGAAATATGGGACTAAAAACACACACCGAAAAACATTTCATTCTACTGTATTCAAACCAAAATATGTCGAAACGAAATATTTTTGTGAGGGGGAAAAATAAAAGTAAAAATTGTTTTCAGTGTTAAAAAGAAAAAAAAAAAAAAATCCGGTCTGCTTTAGAATCATCTTTTTAAAGAGCATGAACTTGCACAGTAATAATAATGATAGCTGCCTCCTGCAAGGCCATGATGTATTTAGTTTTATGGTCCATTAAGTTTCACGGTTCATGTGACACTATCTGCTTTGTTGTTGATAGCATCTTCCTGGAAGGAATGATTCGTGCCTGGCTATGTAAGCAGCAAGAGCTCGTGTTTAAAAAGAGTTGTCTGTGTTAAGTTTTACTAACATATGTGGTCCTTATTCCTGCGGGATTAAGAACCCATGCAGGTTTTCTCAAGCGGGTAGCCTACGTAGCTCTGTTGCAGGTGCTATGGAAGTTGAATTAAAAAACCCCAGCAGATAGCAGCAGTGACTTCTCAGTTGTGACCGTGCTCGGCATCATGCTGTGGCATTGAGTTTGTGATGCATTCTTAGAGAAAATTACTTTAAAACTATGCTTTTTCCTTCATATCTGTAATTGTTATGGACGGCGCAGAGATTGAAGTCTGTAGCTAAGAGGAGAATTGTTTAGAGAATAGCTACTTTAAAAAGGAAAAAAATTTGGAGGAACAGTTCCCATATGCCTCTCAGTGAAGCCTGTTACTGAAATACTGTCGGGGAATGATGGTGTCATAGCCAGTGCAGTAGTTACAAAATACAAACAAACTTAAAATTATTTTCTCTGACCAATAGATGCTGCGAGGAATTAAAAGAACAGTTTAAAGACGTAATTTTGCAGCTGTGTGCTTTCTCAGAAAGACTGTATATGCTGTAAAGGAAATCTACTGTTGAACAAAAATATTTTGTTTCAGCGAACAAAGTTTTACAATCTAATAACTAAAAAAAGAGCTATAGGGCAAGGTTAACAACAGAGTGGTGTTCTGGAGCATCCCGAGACATTCACATGCCTCAGTAACATAGATGATTCTGGCTGGGATATTTTTGCAAACACATAAACCGTGCTTCCTAAGCATTGTTATGAAGCTTTCACCACAAGTGAGAATGCATCGTAGCTGAGACCAGCCCTTATTGCTGATCAAAGAAAATTGTGCTCCCTTGATTAGAAAATATATCGGAAATAGGTTACACTTAAACATATATATGTGTATAAGAGAATTTGGTTATATGAATTGCACTTATGTCATCTGGATAGCAAAGAAGTTTGTTATCATGTAGAAGTTTGCAGCGTTGGTGGGTTTGTTTTGATGCTAAATGTGGCCAGCGCTTCAGTAACCGAGACTTTTCAGACTTTAATTATTTCCTTCATCTTTGTATATGTTGGTGGACACTAGGCAACATTTCTTCTAAAATCTCTGTTTTACATTGTGGAAGAGATGCAACATGTCTTTTAAGCTATAATGTTCCATTGTAGCTTCAAAAATATAAGAGTCAAACAGACAACTCAATGAAATGGAGGACCCAGATGCCTTTTTAAATAAGGTTGGATTAGATGCATCCCCTTAAAAAAAGCACGGGCCTTACTTTTATATTTTGGAATCAGTGTTGATAGGTAGCAGGGAACCTTTGTTTTTGAGAGTATGGGCTTGACAGAAGCCAGCTCTTTGACTTGCACAGTTTTTGCACAGACTTCTCTGGTACTAGAATATTGTATTCTGTGTGAGCTGTAAATTTAAAATCGCGTTAGAATTATTTTGATTCTGGAGGTTTTTTTCCTGTGGAAAAACAGGCATGGATCTTCTGTTCTCAGGATTATATAGCACTATCTTAAGAATTAGCTTAAATAAAAACTTTTTTCTCCTGTTCTTTGAAGCCTTTTTGAGCTGCTCTTTTTAGGTCAAAAAGTAGACTTTCTCCACTCTCCTACATTTTATTTACAATAGTCATCCATATGTCTAATCAGGGGCTTGTTTCTCCCTCAGGATAGTCTTTGGCATCTTTTTTCTTTAGTTGCTCCAGGAAAAGTTTGGCTCCTTAAGAATCTTCTTATTTTGGCTGCTTTGGTTTCCCCTGGTCTCTGTTCTCATAGCCCCATCAAAGGCCGCCTTCCTGGCTCCTGGCTGTCCTGACATTCCTTCTTGGTTGTGCTTTTTGCTGAAACTTCATGAATATACTGTGCTAGTGCCTTTGAAGTACGCTTGTGCCCCTTTTGTATAACTGGTTTCAAAGACCTAACAGCCTTTCTCAAATTCAGAGTGATTTGGGCAACTCGGTCCCTTGGGTTCTACAGTGACTGCCAGGTAAAACTTCAGCAGCTTGATCGCTGCCAGCTCTTTTATCCCAGTGCGGGCGGGAGCACAAAGGTTCTGGCACAACACCATAAATGTGATCTCAAATTATGACTTCATGTAAAAATCACAATATTTGAGTGTGAGCGGTAATTGAGATCAGAAAATACAAGGGAGTGCCACTCCTTTTTTTTCTTCTCATTTTCTGCATGGTGGTTTGATATTCCTGTGTTAGTGTCATTTCAATTGAGTTGCTTGAGACTGCTTTCCTCATCAATATCATCTTTTTCATTACAAATCAGTCCTGTCAATATTGTGATATATACCTTATATAGTCAATCCTTCCTCCACAGCCTCTCTTGGTAGCTACGCGAGAGCTCTAAAATACTTATTTCAGGAAAAAACTTAATTGTGCCAGGTCATCATGCTCTCACCAGCAAGGTGCAGCATTAGGGACAGCTCCTTTAAAACCTCAGTTTTTGAGACAAAATACATGTTGAGGGTTGTGAAGGTTACGTTGTTATTTTGCACAGCCAACTTGGAACAGGATATATAATTAAAAAAAACCCAACACAAATGAGCACACGCAGTCTTTCAAAAATCTCATGCGATCATTGAATTCCATGTGGTACGAGGCATAAAAAGAAAATAGAAGATATCCTCAGTGGGAGAACGGAGGATGTAGAACATGCATCGGAGTTGAAATTTGCTAGGTGTACAGGAAAGTTGAAACAAGAATGGACTGGGTACAGCAAAAAGCATACGGCTGGACAGTAATAACTGGTTTTGACACACTTGAAACACTGAACAATTTTCTTTCAGCTCTGTAAGAGGAAGGTAACTGTGAAATTGGATCGAAGAAATTGGAACAGTGCTGCATTCCAGTAAGATCTGAAACACAGGGGAGAGATGCATTTTTTCCTTCTGAGAGAGAAGGTGCTAGAAGTGGTTGAAATCATAGAAAACCCTGTGACTAATCAAAGTCTCAAGAACTATCTTTTCAATTTGGAAGGATTTTTTAATTGTTTCTGTGAGAAGAGATCCGATTGTGATAGCAATCGGATGGAAGAGCCTCAGAAGCAACATGCTTTTTAAAGCAGTAGGATTTGTCCATCAAAGCAAGCCACTCGGTTTGTGGTAAAAACTATGGATATGGCTCTGCTGCTGTGGGCATGAGAGAATACAGAATACTACAGGAGAAGAGACCTGCAGCCACAAACCACGTGGATCATAGAGCTGGAGTCCAGCAGAAATACATGTATTAAATATTTCATTTTGTTTAATCAAGCAAATTGAGGACAGGAGGGTCATAACAACAGCCCATGAAAAGCATAATTATATTTTTATTTGCATTTTAATCTTTTTGAAAGAGACAGTTTTCTCAGATTATCATTTGAGTTCAGTTCAACACCAGAGATGCTCTGTTGAAAATTACAGCATGGTTTTGATAGCACAGAGCAGTGATGGCCAATGGACAGCCCAGGGGGACAATTTGGCCTGCCAGAAGTATTTATTGACTGGATGCATGGTCATTGCAGCAGTCTCGTCTATATTCATATGCTAGAAAAATCTCTTTTGAGTCTCAGCAGCACTGTCACTATATTTGGATATGTACTCAGCTGGGAGGAAAGGCGATAAATAATATGCTGGAGTTAGTCTGAGTTATGGTCAACAGAGCTTGTGTGCTGGAAAGGGCCCCACGGAGGAGGCAGAAGATGGCGTGTGGCTTGAAGCGAAGATGTTCAGGTTGTGGGTCGGTTCGTGCACTGGGGGAGGATTGGGAGCAGAAGAGGAGAGGGTAACGTCCAGAGGTGGGGTGAGCCTGGGGGCAGAAGGAAGAGCGAGGGCAGGGGGGAGGAACGAAGGAGCTCTGTTGTGGTTTCTCGGCATGCAGCTTGTGTTGGGTTGGACAGATCCAGGGCTGGTAGGTGAGGGAGGAGGGGAGCTGCAGTTGGGCGTCTGGAGTAGTGGATTTCAGAAGAGGCAGTATAGCTGAGTTTAAAGTTTAAAAAAGAGACGAGAGAGGAATCTCAATGTAGAGTGTCAAATCCATGTCATGTCAGTAACACATTTGGAGAAACACAAGAGAGCGTGCCGAAAAGTGACATTAAAGATGTAGCTACTACTACTGTGCTGTCCTAGATAGACTAGAGGAGATGCAGAAGAGATTCCTATGTGAGATATTGTCTGAATCAGCAGCCTAAGAATGCTGATGGGTAAAGATAACTTATGGACTTGATTGGAAAACCACAAATTCTGCACCCTGCCCCCTCAACCCCAAACCAACCAAAACATATGAAGCCCCAGGACTGAGGCAGTACCGAAATGACTGAAGCTTTCTGACTTTGTACACTTCTTTTACCTCTGTGTAATCAGAACCGAAGGTCAGGAACTGGTATGTGCAGTCGGCTAAAAAAATCATGATGCACCGGTACAGTCAGAAGGAGGAGGAGGTTTTGGCTTCAATACAGCTATGTGAAAAGTTTTCATGATTCGTCTTTGGGAGGCCAGCTGACCATCAGCCACTAACTGGTATTGCCAAATAGAGCAAATGGGTGATATCCCACTAGAATATAAAGATTGCTCTTTTGACTGCAGATATACGATTAGCCAATGAAATACAAAACTATTAGACATTTTATGTTTGCAGACGTTGTTTCTAGAGCTTTTGCCAAAAGCACAGTGGAACAAAGACCAGAGTTAAATTTAGTACATGTCAACCTGATCAAAACCAACTATACACAAACAAAGCCTGTCCAGATTCAGACACAATGTGGCTTGCAGTTGCCAGAGCTACCACAGAGGATGGGATCTTGCAGAAAATACTTAAAACTATTACAACAGGAGGCTCGAGGCAGCGTATCTCCAGTGTCAGTGTGTGAATTCAGTAGGCCTTGTAATGACTAGAGGAGGTTTTATTTAAAGGTAGCGAACTAGGGTTTTCCTTGCTTTGTTCAAAACAAGTGTTTAGAAAGACACACTATGACTGTTCAGTCTTTTTTATTTGTTTTAATCCAAAAGTTTACGGTAGCCTCAGATCCATTAAAACCCTTGCAAACCAACTGTACTGGAGGGATACTGTTAAATTACAGAATAGCAGCAATGAAGCAGTGAGTATCACCTTTTGACATTTTGTCCAATGGAAGAATGAAAACAAGAATGCCTACACTGCATAGAAAGAGATGTCTGAAAGACTTGGACTGAAAGATCTCATGAGACTAACATATTAATAATGTTTTTGGGTTTGTCTTACGAAAATGACACCATGCAGGTCTGCAATGGGTTACAAGGAGCAGGGCTGTCTCATGAGCTTGTCCTGTGGTCGTGTGTGAGAGTCAACCCAGATAGGCCCAATATACAGTAGCAGAAGATAGATGCACAAATTCCAGGAGGAAAGAAGGTGACTTTGCCAGAAAACATCTCACACAGGCAGGGGGTATAGGACGTGGCCATGAATGCCGAGGCGAGGAACCAGTGAGCAAGCCCCATTACCTTAGCAATACCAGTACTTCGAGAGACCCCAGAAGGTTCAAGCACTGGCACAGGGAGCATTTTCGTAACTGAACAATAAATAACTTAACCACAAGGTTGACTGTAAATATTTCATGTTATGTTAATGTCTTTAAATCTTTTAATGTGTTTCTAAGTTCTGACTTGGAAGGGGGATGTGATGTTAGGGACTTTTAACAGCTGAGCTTCCCTGGCCTGGAGTCTGGGCAAGGTGTTGTGAAACACTTTCTGCCTGTACGCAGCCAGTTGGAAAGAAAGGCACAGTGAAGCCATGCTCCAGCAAGTGTTTCAGCACTGAGTGAGCACAAAACCACCACACAAGGCCAGATCGTTCCAGCTCCTTAAATTTTCCTCCTGAGCTGATCTTTTAATGTAGGAGAAATAAACTCTTCCAGCTGTGCAGAGCAACCTGTGTTATCTTGCCACCTTTCCCTTTGACTGCTGCCTGCCTGTATCTCGGCAGCAGGAGAAAATGATGATCGTGGAGTCCTTGCAGCTTTCATTTTTTCTGAAGAGATAGATCTGTTGATAAACATTTTCACTTGTTTTGTGTCAATTAATACTATGAGATTGTTCCTAGAATAACTTCAGACAGCCTTTATCTTTTGTATCGTTAGGGTAGTGTTTGTGTATCAATGTTTACAGGGAATTGTCTTCACAACAGTCTGTGTATTATCTCTAAAGCAGATTTTATTCATTAAGCCTTCTTCAACCACAGAACCGATCAGAATATGAAGTATTTCACAACAGAGTAAACAAAGGCAAGTTTGCGGTCACAAGTATCCGACGTGTTCTCCCAGAGAGGCTGGGAAGCATTGGTTTCACGTTCTTGTCATTGCTGTGGCTTTTAATTCCCATTGCTTGCAGGCTCATTGGAGCAGGCAGGGTGAGGATGGAAGATACCATAAATTTCTCAGCATTTAAACTTGGGGAGTGTGAATCATTTCTTTCTTGGAATAACTTTAATAGAAAAGTAGAATCCAACCTGATGAGAAAAACGTGCAAACCCTTTTTTTTTTCCTTTTTTTCCTGTTTAAATGGTTTTTTCCAGACTATTTTTATCATGAATGCATGAGCACTTTGAGAAACCTAAGAAACTTTTGAGTTGTAATGCTTGCAGAATTGGAGCACTGTAAAGAAGTATTTTGTTTGGAGTTTTTTTAAGGAGCAGTAGAGTTCCAGCCAATTAGAAAAGAAAATGATTCGTGTCTGGGATAGTTTGCATTAGATTTTAAACAATTTCTGCAGCTTATGGAAGGTTAGACATTGGTTGGATTTCCTTCTGAAGAGATGTAACATAATTTCTAATACATTTTACAGCAACATCGGATGTCAGAAGCATGAGAGAGCTTATATCTCACAGGGGCAATACCAAAAGTATAGCAATGTGTTCAGTAATTACCAGGTTTTACAAGAAGCAGTGGATTACATTCCCTTGAACCTTACTCAGTTACTATGTCATTCTTTGGATGTTTTATCTTGATGATTTCAAATACTGAACAAGCAAAAACCATAACCAGCTCCGTGAAGATCAATTTAGCGACTCCCATTCCTAAAAGAAATATTGACATACTTTGTTGTTTTAGGACTTGACTTCATGGTTCTTGAGGATGTAGTCCATTCCTTAATGTCATATAATCTATCGAGCGCTGAACAGAAAGCCAGAACTGCTACTTCTCAAATCCTGTGCCTGCCATTGCTAAGTGTAACTTCAGAAGTACCACCTTCACTATCGGTATGGAGTACAGCCGCTAACAGAGTTTATGAAAAATGTGAGGCTATTACTGCATTATAAAGTTTCTTAATATGTAGTATTTTATTGTCATAAGAACTGAGCCGGTCCAAAAACTTTTCATACAAAACATGGAATCGTACAACGTGCAGTCTGACCCAGCACGGAGCGAGGGTTCACATTAACCTGCACTCTTCACATAGCTGGAGATGGAAAGTTTCCCTTCCTGTTCCCCCTCCATTGTGTGTGAAAAGGAGATAACAAAGAGGTACCTTGAATCTGGCTTAGTAATTCTGAAATTGTAGTCTTATAAATGATTACTGTGTTCTTAATAGAACTGCATTCATTTTGCCAGGTAGGATTCATTCTAACAAGCTGAAGGAATTGGGGGCAAAGAGTCGTTCGTTTCTAAAAATTTGAAATGATAACATTTCTAACTCGGTGTAAATGACCCTGATGCTGCTCTGCTCCAAATCTCTGGGCTTCCTTGGGACTTCTAACTTCAGTGAATTGACAGGTTGACAGTTAATAATCAGGAAATTGTTCACCTGAATGCCACTTCTTTTTGAGTGCCTTTGTTATCATCTCTCTAATTGTCCAGCACCTCTTTTTAAATCCGCAGGATTAACGCCAAGGAAGCACAACTGTGATTATGGTCACTCATGCTATTATTGTGGATGTTACCTGTGGTATGTGGGTCTCAAGTTTACTGTAATTTTGTTTGGCATCTCAAGTTGCCCAAGACAGAAACCACTGTTACAATGCAACTTGGCAGGAGCAAACCTTAAATGTGTCTTCCCCGCGCCATTCCATTTTTGGGGCACCTTGAGCTGAGTAGAAAAGCTTGGAAAATGTTTTATGTAGGAATTAATGAAAACGGAGCAAAAAGTCTGTTTGATTTACAGATTTACAGTGAGTTTCCACATGATCTTTTACTCCTCAGTGACAAGACACTTGAGACAAAATCTCATCTTCGCTGATGAGACTTGGATAAATGTCAGTTGGAAAACTTTTTTGTATTTATCCATTGAGGAAGTAGCTTTTAAAAACTGTTGTGAAGGCATTTATTTTTAGATAACTATTTTCTTTAAAGTAAATCAATATGTTTACAGGGCCAAGCTCTAGTTGTTATAACATCTTTGACTTCTGTAGGTGCTCTGCTTCTTATTTAGGCTCCTTTAAGATCTTTAGCAATTAGGCTATACTGATAAAGCTGTGTGTTCTTATCTTGTCTCTTCTCTTAGCTTAGAGGAAATAATTTGTGCATTATATGAGGGATAAGAGCTAGAAAGTGTGAAATCTGATCCCACTTCTGTCACTTGGTGACCTGTAGGAAATTGGTTCACCACATCATTTCAGTTTTCTTGTCTGTGTGATAGGTAAGCACTAGTCTCATCTGTCTTCCGAGGTAGTCTGCAGCTCTTTAGGTATTTAAAAACAATACCAAACCTTTTAACAAGCTCCTCTATGTATCATTTTTATTGAAGTAAAATGAAAATTGGGTTATCTGGAGCTTACAATAACTGTGAATTTCAGATTAACCGTGAAATCTTTCTGTTTGAAATCAGTGTATCCCACTTGCTTGGAAAGATTTTTCTATTCCATTATTCATTACAAGGGCCTTAAAATTATACTCCAGTGACAAAGCCTCTATTTATTTTTAGACAATTGGCATCCACTTCTGGCTGACCTAGAATGTTTCTTTGATGACAATGTCTGTGATCCAGCTGGGTTTGCTGAATGGTTGAATAAACAAAGACAGATAGTAAAATGTGGGAAAGAAAAGGCTATTTTTATTATATTAGAGAATCTGTCCAGCCAACTCCAGGCCTGATTCTAAATGTCATATCTGTAACAGTACACTTCAGTTAAGTGCCCTTGTGGTCTCCATAATATCTCTGGAATTTTATCATTATTGGATTTCAAGGTTATGAGAAGGCTAAGATCAAAAAGTTCAGAATGAAGGTGATTCACAAAAAAAGGCAATCAATTTGTTATCCAGCCTTTTCCTTCCTGAAGTATGTAGGTTAAATACATGGAAGTAAGAGGATAAGTCTAAGCTCGTTGTTTTCTCCCTCACTATTTTTTCATTGTTGTTTTGTTTGCTGGCCATTTATGTTTTATTGCAACAGCTTCAAAGTCAACTTAATTTTTGGATGATAATGCTGCCTGTAGGCAAAGAACTTCAGGTAGTAGAATAAACAGAAGTCTCTTGTTTTGATGAAAATCAAAAGGGTATATTTCACTACACAGCATCATGATTCTAATTTCTCCCTCTTCTTCAGAAAGAAGAGCCTAAAACAGTTACTGGTTACCATGCAAGAAGGTGTCAGAGGGCAAAATTGGGCCATGATTCATATTTTACTGTAAATTATGGGGAAGTTCATCCGTTATGTGAGACTTAAGACCAAGTGGCAAATAACTTTCTTGCGTGTATTTAAATTTAGTTTCTACATTACAAATAATAGATAGTAAGGAAAAGAACATCCTGATAGTCTAGTTCTGACATCTCAATTGTCAGTTATAGCCTTTGCCCTAAACGCAGCTCAGAGCAACTTCAACTTCTCACTAGAGCTGCCAGCAGAGAAGGAGACCGAGCAAGCCCCATCGTTCTACGGGGTGTAGTAGCAGCTTGGGCCAATAAAAACCATTACTTCCACTGTAAAAAGCAATGGCACAGCTCAAGGGTTCCAACATGAATATTGTCAAAATATTTTAACAGGAAAAATAGTTGGTTTCACAATTTTTTTTAGTGGTCGTCGCATGTCTGAACAAGAAGCCATTTTTAGTATGTGTAAAATAACCAGATGTGCTCTAGCTTTTAACTATGGCTGCTGTTCTATCAGTAGAGGGGTTATTTCTACCACATGAAACAATTAAAGTACCCAACAAACGCTCTGCAGGAGCATTCTACAATCATAATAATCATGTTTGTCTTGGATTAGGAGCTTTAAAGGATTTATTTAGAAGCCTTTCTGTTTATCTGTTTCCAGAATGTAAAAAGTGGCCTTTCACATAAAATATGCTAAGCCTGATGGCTTCAGTGTAATTTTCCATGGTTCATACTTTCTGTAGTAATAAATAAAATGTAATAAGAATAAATTATAAATATTTATAAGACTATTTTTGTCTTTTATTAGGTTCTTGTGATTTAGAATTTAATATCCCAGCCCAAGCTTCAGTCAGAGCTCTTCTCTTTAACATCAAAAATGACTGCTCAGAATTTTACAGTTGAAGACTGATCTAGTTGACTGCAAAAAGCCTCGCCTGTATCAATGCCAAGGAAAGCATCCGGTGAGATAGACGAAACAAAGTCAGCAAACCTTAGACATCCAGATTGGGGTTAGGAAGTTCATATGACCCAAGCACATTCCAGCTCCCATCCTTGTGCCCCTGTCTCTTGATTAGTCATTCTTATGGACTTGGTTGCATGCCAGGTGTACCAGATATGTTTTTTGAAAAACATTTAAAAAAAGGAGAAAGAAGAATTCTTAGGGTTCTAGAAGAGTTGCTGTTTATAAATGAGTAACTTTCTATGCTTAAATTCGTATCGCAAGTAATTCTAGACGATTTACTTTAACAAATATTTTCTGAATGTTTTTCTTATAAAATTTGGACTTAATTTATATGGAGAAGAATGTGGTTGATGAAGTAGTAAACAGTCTTCTTTTAGTTTCTGAAAAATATTTAGTCCCTCTTATTTTGTGCCCAGACTTGAAACTGAAATATCTCCTTAATTTGGCTTATGCTGATGTACAACAGTTTTGTTTTTCATTTTCCTTGTAAAACATGTTGTTCTCAATGTCATGAAAATCCATCCATATGTACGTTCCTCTGTGGTTGTTCATATACCTCATACTCCCGAACTGGGAGTTGTATTTTGTATCAGTTCTGATACTTCATGTGCCTCACGCTGAGGGCTTAAAGGGCAATGTCTGCTTCTCTTCACCCCTCATATGAAGATACAGCATACTGAGATTTTTCTGCAGTTTGCATCACTTTTTGATTTAGGTACTTTTATACATCAAGGCAATGCAATTAGGTTTTTCAGTCATCACCGACAAGCTCTAAGATTCTTTTAAAGCCGGGGAAAAGCAAATGTCTTGTGCCCGCAACGGCTTTCCTGTTGTCTCGTGGATTCAGATTACCAGTTTGAACATGAAAAAGCCAAGCAATAGATAAAAGGCCGTGAGTACCTTTACTCATCTGGAGAGAGCCTTGTATCCCAGGAAGGCCTCTATCTGCAGATATTTCACTTGACGAACCTGCAGCGACAAGATGGTGGACTAGCAAATCTCTCTCTTGAACAAGTTGATGATGCTAACTTCAAACCCAGATGCCAAGGACATCCCCAAAAGACTCTGAGGAACCCAAGAACTCTTAGGTGGCTTGCCTTCATGCAGTTCTTCAGCGTTAAACAAGGGAACACTGTTCAATGAGATAAAGGACTAAGCATGCTTAAGAGGTAGATTTGCTTTTCCTTCCACCCACGTGGTCCTCTTCCTCTTATTAAATATTGGCAGGGTTACAGTAAGATAGCAGCAAAACATTGAGTCAGGAAACTGATGCGTAGAAGACTGCAAAACCCATCTGCTTTCTCCCGTGCTTTTATCCATCCCTTGCCAGTTCAAGAGCACCAGTGGTATTCTACTCTAATGAGTCATCCTTGACCATATGGCGATGGTAGGGCAGAGTAAAGCAGCAAAGAATTTGCAACAGGCTTAGAGAAGCTACAGGTTTATGCTGTGCGAAGCTGGTTGGCAGTGGTTGCTGAAAGCCCTGAAATGTCAACATCTTTGGAAAAGTTTCCCAATCGATCCTGCTGCCAGCATCGTTTGTTGCTACCAGGGGTTATAATGTGTTTGCTGTTACCTGCCTCTTCATTGGTGAATGTCTTCTGATAATGTTTAATCATTGCATGAGTCCCTGGGTCTCTTCTCAGTTGTTTTTCAAGGCAAAAACAATTTCACCCCAAGGGAGACACTTGGATACCAGCTACGCTTTCAGTGTGTTCTGCCACTTGGGATTGTGTTGGCCTTGGATCTTAGTAACAGTTGTAACGACAAAGCTGGATTGTAAAACAGGAGAGCAATTCAGTGACAGTGTCTGTTCCAAGACTGCTAGCAGCCCTCGGCAGCTTGTGCTTGGTGACTGTCCCAGTACAAGCCTAAGATTCAGAATATGCAGCTGTACAGATAAAGAAATACTCAGATATTTTTACCTTTTCTCTTCTTTTTTTTTCCCCCCAACGAGTTGGAGGAAGCAGGAGCTGCTCTGCACTTCCCAGAGCTGTCAGAGTTCCAAGACGTTCTGCAGGAGCAAAGTATGGATAGTTCACATTTGTCCTCTTGACTTTAACTGAAGGACTCAGTCCTTGCAGCTCTCCTGTTGAACGAGATGATTACACTAACTTCAAACCCAGAAGACTGGATTAATTAGGTAATAAGCATATGATTTTGTGCCAGTGGTTTAAGGTCAATAATGGCCAAGCCCTTTGTTAAGACATGTAGCAGACTTGCAAGCAGCTCATTTTCTTTATAGACAAATTATTCCCTCATGATGGGGAGGAGCTGTTTCGCTGCTGTTGTTAGGTCAATTTGCACATTGGCCTATATGTGTTCACTGTGGCGGTCACATCACGGTCAGTCCGGCTGCTTGCGTCAAGCTTTTCCAGCAAAAATAAGCGCTAGGAACGTCCTGGCTGAGGTGTCCAGCTCTAGAGCTGCCCCGCTGTGGTTTGTAACCTAGAAGGCCTTTAGGTGACTCTTGTTGGCAAGGCTGTTTATGGTCTGGTGAAGTCGTTTAGTGACTTTCTAAAGTAATCTCTTAATTAACAATGTCAGCTCAAAGCATCTGCATTGCTGAAAAGCTCGTCCAACTCAACACGTGTAAGGCTGTATTCAGTAAATTAGAGCTAGAATTGATTTTTTTTTTCTTAAATTCCAAGAACTGACGTCCAACTGTCACTACTGTTGACAGCACTTGCACCATTACTGCAGAGAAAGAACTTGCTTACCTTGCAATAATTTGGCTTATTTGGGATACGCTGCTGGTGTTCACATTTCATAGCCTGTGCTCTTCAGAAGCTGGCCTGCCTGGAGATGTGGGGGATGAAGAAAGTCTGCACCCATCAGTGCTCATCGCTGCCTCTCTCTCCCCGGTGACGTGGTGCCTGTGGAGCAGTAAACCCTGCACATAGCTCGCAGGGTGCGTGCGCGGCGTTAGTCGAACGCGTGTGAGGTGCAATACGTTGAAGATCCCCTACTGCAGGGAAGAGTCTTCTGTTTCAGAAGTATCTCGGCAAAAGATATCACTGGCGTTTAGTACATACTGAAACACCAAAGCTAAGAAAAAGTTTATTTTTGCATGTTAACTACCAGTGATGTTGGGGGAAAAAATATCCTACAGCCTAAGTGGAAAAAGGGAACACTTGGTAATACCTTTATTAAAGCTGGTTTTTGCAAAGCTTTAATGCATTCCTGCCAAAGAAGAGAACAGATTGGATGGGGGTTTTTTGTTCAGAAACGGTAGAATAACAAAAGTTTTTCTGATCCCTTAAGTAATTTATTCCCTGGGCAACATTCTTTATTGGTAACATACATTTTTTATTTTGAAGAATGATCCAAAAACTGTCCAGAAGATAATGGATTAAAGGAAATACTGCAAAAAATAAATGAGTATATGCTTTCTGTTAGTATTTCACTATTTATTAATATCCTGTATAAAAATTTTTAAAGCCATATGGGTGGAGGTAGGATTTTACTGTATTGGTAAAATACATGGGCTTACATAAAAATACTCTCTGTTTTACTACCACTGTTTTTTCTGCTATGTCTAGGCTGAAGGATTTTAGAAAATAAATTTTATTTTCTTCATGTCAAACAGATATCTAAAAAAAACCCAAAACAAAACAAAACAAAAAACCCAAACCCAAACCACAGATCTTGTTTTTTATTATTTTCTGCAGATTTTACTAATAGAAGGGGAATTTTTTTCATGGGCTACCTTGGTGATTTTATCTGATATTGATGTTTGTAGAATATGCAGGTTATGGGTTTTTGAAAAAAGTATTATTTGGATGTTTGTGTAAAAATTCATAATGCATACGTAGGAAGAATAGATAAGGGTATTTTTTATTAAAATTAAAGATTAGTTTTCTAAACTTCTTCTGTTTTAGAGAGTGTTTAGAAAATAACAATTTCTCCTATACCTGTTTGGCAAGGAGAGCCCTATTAATTTAATAAGAACTTTGCATGCTAAAAGTTCGAGTATATAATGTCTTTGTTTCCTTTGAGCTGCATTTCCATCTGTGTCTGTTTTATTTCAGTTGACAATGTTTAACTCTGTTCAGCAAAGTAGTCAGAAATACATATTTGGAATGAACATCCTGAAAATTTTAGCTAGCAGATAGTGAATTGCTGTAAAGAGGTGCTTACGTTTCAGGAGGAATGTTGAAGATGAACCATTTTAGAGTGAGGAATTCTTCCTGACACTTAGTTTAGATTCTGCATCACACCCTGAGATAGTGGAGAGCATGACATTGGTAAGAACTTACATACTTTTCTACTATCTAATAATTGTCTTTTAGTCTCTTAGTTTTCCTAACTGTTTTTTGTTGAGGGTGCAGTAAATTCATCTGGCAGGCTGTGAAATCTATGTGAGCAGTTTTTAATAAAGTTTCGGTATTGACCAAAATTAAATAAATACAGTTGTTAGTCACTTCAGCTGTCATCATACATCCGTTTGCTAAAGATACTCCGTGCTCTGTAGTATCAGTTTCAGTAGTTTTGTCACATATAAATATAACTTTAAGTGACAGCACTTAGATGTGGTTTTTATTTCTATGATTGAGTCTTTCATTTTTTTTAAAAAAAATATCTTTCTGCTGCTCAAATTCAGGTTGGAATTTTTCTTAATTTGCAACAGCAATGAGGAAAATAAGTTGGCTGTTTTGGAAGCCTTTTCTATTCATTTCAAATATGGCTTCATTTAAAGAATATTCCACTCTTTTTATCCAGGCAACTTTTTTCCCCTTAGCACTCTTGTCCTCTGTATCCTCAGCTCACCCTGCTGTGCTTAGGTGTTACAGCAGCGTTTCTAGAGCGGTTTGCGTAGCGAGAGGACTTCAGCAACGTGTCGGGGTAGTGGCATGAGCGACAGAGCACAAGAGACGTGCTTCAGTATGCATCGGGTGACTCTGCACGGTTGAAGTTAATCTTTGATAACTGCAACCCATGTTATTGGAGATATAAAACAAGTGTGCTACAAGAGCTGAAATACCTGTCAATTTGCATTTGGAAACTACTTAAAATGCTGCAAAAAAAGCAAAGCTGAAGAGCGTTTCATGATGCTGAACTAAACCAGTACAGTGTAAGGATTTTTATTCAGTGCCACGGTGCAGCAAATACGGCCCTATCGTGCCTATTTGTCTCAGTAATCTTTAAACTTTCCAACCTCTCTTCCACGTGGAAGAACTTTTAGGTCTCTGATACATTTTACTACTTTTCTCTGGGCCACTTTCTCTATTTCCTTTTTGGTTTGTTTCTAAGAAGCTAAAGTTGAACGCATACGTAAAGGCATAGCACTAAATACTATTTTACAAAATGACACAACATTTTTAATTTCCCTGTTTCCCGTGCCTTTCACACCTGTTTAGCTTGCCGTTACAACCTCTGTTTAACTGTGTGTGTTTTTCATGAATGTGTGTAGTTAAGTCTGTGTAGCATTAAGCAGTACCTGTTGGGGATGAATTTCACCTGCCGCTATGCTGCTTTTACGTATTGCTAAGCTAGTTTAGATTCTCTTGCAGAATTTTCTGCTATATGTCATCCTATTGTCATCAGAATGGTTCGTCGCCTCCCAGGATGCGTACATTGAACTGTCATCCACCTTCCTGAATGTTAAGGTTAAAAAAAAAAAATCGTGACAATTTAAAAATCCTGTGGTGTTTCTCCTAATATTACGCAATTGATAAAGATTTGCCCTTTCGCAGGTAAGCTGACTAGCTACCATTCTCAACAGAAGTTGTATTTATGCCGTTATTAAGGTACCTTTGAGAAGAAAAGCATTCTATAAGAAGTATATTTTGAGTAAAAGTATTGTGAACTACTTCAGCGTTTGGTTTTTTTTTTCACTAGTAAATACGAGTACAGCTGAAATGAGGACTGTTTTCCCCCTTTTAAGTTGTTTACAGATATGGTCTGTTACTGCTAAGTTGTCTGTAAGTTCTAGATTTCTGGCATTTCTCTTTTTTGTGGGGGGGAAAGTCATTCAAAACACTCATGAGGAATTAAATTCATTTTGTAAAATCACTTGAGAGGAATTAGATACATCTGCTTAGATAGTTCAGTCTTTCTCAATTGTATTAAATGCTCTTAAACAAGAAACACTCGACATCCAGCTGCCTCGGGCAGGACGCGGAAGGTAAAGCTGTGTGTTTTTAAGCAGACACCCAAGGTCTCTGTAGATTTGGGTAGTAACGTTTTGTGCCGCAGCTTAATTTACCAACAACGCATAGCAGCTTTGTGCTCAGATCTTCATTTTATGCTAAATGTGTGTTCGCAGAGCTCAGGCAGACAATAACGAGCTTGTGAGCAAGCCTGTGGATACTCAAACTTGCATTTACAAACTGGGGGTAAATTTTGAACGAAAGAGAGCTCAGACTGTAAACTTCCCTCTTCCTATATTCACATACACAAGAAAAGAAAAAGAAGTCGTTGTTTTAAATGAGGAGATGCTTGTTCTGCGTGGTGGTGTGTATTGTAGCACTAGCTGCGAGGTTTTGGAGGAAGGGAGAGAGTTGTTTTTGTAAGCGTCACTTATCTCTCTGCAGATAGAAATAGGTTATCAACACGTTTTCAATTATGTGTGGATAGTAATGCGTGCAATTATGTCCAGATGATGCACAAGCTAATAACTGAACACACGGAATTCAAAGTACAAAGACCAAAGTTCTGCTTGTGTCTGTAATTATTCCTGTACTCTTACTAAAACGGGAATAAAAAAATACAGACACTATTTGCCTAATCCAGTTTATATAAAACATAGGGTTGAAGCAAAATTCAATTTCTTGAGCCATGGCTGGACCCGAAGGGTTTGTTGATACAGAACTGGGACTGAATCCCTTCAAAATACTTTGTATTGCTAGTTCAAAATAATGAGCCTGATAAAAAAATTATCTATATATCTATATATATATCTTTAGCCTTTGCACAAGACATCCTTTGAGGTGCAGGACTATTTTCACCTGGTGGGTCTATAGAGCACTAGCATGCTGTTGCTTCGCCCTCCCTTTGTCCCTGTGAGCCCTCGCTTCTTTGCGTGACAGTGTACACGCTGCAAATGCTAGTAGGGATTTTTTTTTTTTTTTTTGAACGCAAGAATTCGATGGACGATTACCGTGGGCTCTAACTAGACTGCTCGGAGGGAGGGATTCTTGTCTCAAACACAGGCGGTACTCCCTGGGCTTTCCCCTAGCAATCCCGCTTGTAAATCTTGCTGCGTATGCATGGCTGAGCACCCGGTCTGTGTGCCCGAGTGCGCGTCTGTGCCGTATGTGCATGGTCTTGGATTTACAGGTAGGAGAAGAGGATACCAAGAGGGTTCAGACCATATCTTTAACCCATCCTTGTTTCCCTAAGAACAACATTTGGGTCATTTCTGTACTTGCTAAACCCCTCAAGCTGTACTTGAGCTCTGACAAGAGGGTAGGATTTGGGGAGTTAAACATTCTCTTTGGCTGAAGCCCCATCCTGTGAGTCTTTCCCTTTTAAAATTTTGCATTTTCAACACAAGACAATTTCAACTCAAATGAAGTTACTTACCAGTTAAATCACTGTTTGCCTGAAACACCACTGCAGAAATGCAATGAAAACTCATCCAAAAATGTAGTGGTTTCATGTCCAAATTTTAAGGCCTAATTAACTAATGTCTGCAGGGGTTTTAAGAGACTTTGGTTGCAGCTGGATTTAGAAGTGCAAAATAACAGTAGCAGGGTGCTAAAGAACTGCTAAAGAATTTTTTTGGCATTGTGTGTCTGCTCAACTGAACTGACAGTTCAAAACTTGGCATTAAATGAAAAGATGAGCTTTGGACCATATCCAGAGTCACCGAAGTCACACCGGTTCAGGCTTTGAAGAGGCTCAAATCCAAGTATCTCCTCAAAGGTACTTGTTAAAAAGGGCTACATAGGAGCTAAGGGGACTTTAGTTCATCTGCGGCATATATTTTTTTTAATTTTCTGTTTTTACAATTGCTGAGTATTTTTCTAGGTAAAGACTTGTATACTGTTATCTCTGTTTTAAGTTTATGTCTTTTTATGGAAATAATCGTGTATGTTTTTCCTGTGAAAACACTTGCCAAGCAAATCCTTATTACAGTTATCCAAATGAAAGGCCATTTTACAGAGAGACTTCTCCATATATATTTTCAGACAGCTCACAAACAGCCAGCCAACAATAGCATTGGCATCTCTCAACTTTAACCTTGTGTTCTTTAAAATTTGTTTAACAAAAAAAAGAAATTCTAAGAACTTCCATCTTTTCCATGAAGTGATTCTTTTGAAAACTCGGATAACAAAAGAGTAGGAGAAATGTGAATGTTCAACTTTTTATTTTGTGTGCATGAAAAAAATCCTACAGCAAAAACATTTTGTGTAGCAACTTCCAGAAGTATTTGACTATCAGTAATAGTTTGCCATATGGAGCAGAATAATACCAACTCAATATAGAGGGTAATTTGTTATTTACAAATGACAGTGTTCCTTTCAGGCAAAGATGTTCTTGTCTTGCATGCTAAAACAGAAACAGAAATTTTGGAGAGCATAGGTAGCGCAGGGAATTAATCCCTTATGGGAAACCCATCCCTACCAGAATTAGTGGAAAATAAAATTTAAGCCATAATGAGTCAAGAAAATGGGTTTGGTGTTTACTAAGTTCCAAGAAACACCCTAGTAAAGTCTCAAAAACAACCGTACATCAATTGCGAGTCTGGCAAAGGTGAAGCGTGGCCAAAAGAGGCCCAGGACAGCAAGAGCAGGACAAATATCCTCTTTCAGAACGATCTCAGCAGGCGATTGTGCTTTGTCCGTCCTGCCTTTTGCCGAGTACTGGACAGGGAATTTTTCTCTTTGTTTTTGCACTCGTAATCCTTTGATGTTTAAAATTATGTTAATATCTCTCACATAAGAACTATTAGCAACTACACCGAAAGTTTCCTTTAAAAGGTGAAAGTTAACTCCCATTTTGAGATGGTGCCTGGAAAGGCAAGTGACCTTGTCGCTGGTACAGCGCAAGTGCTCACGAGAGAGCAAGAGCAACGAGAGAGCCTCGGCTCTCAGTCCCGTCCTTCGAGGGGCTTGGCTTTACCTTTTTGTAAATTTAATGAAAATCCCTAAGACACAGCTATCAAAGTAAGCACAGGTATCAGCAATATAGAATTTGCTCCTGGTTTTTTTACCCATGTAACTTTAATTGGTGTGTATTTGTGCGGATTGATGTGTTAAAATTGTAGCAGGTTTTGTTCCAGTTTCTGTGTAACAGAGTGTATTGAAATGAAACCCTAATGTATTTGAATGAAGCTTTTCTTGTGAAGATTTTTCATGGAGTTATTTCTTGCTGCCATTAGCTACAAGTATTTGAAACTAGAAACAGAGCCCAGGAATCTCCTGGAAAATAATTCTTCATCAGGGACAGCATCAACTTCCTCCGAGAAAAGGAAACCTTAAACATTTAATGACTCTATTAATTAAATTTTCAGTAATTTCTCAGACTGTTGAAAACGTGTAGATGTGCTTGATGGATATGTTAGGATATTCACCGCAGGAGGCTTCTAGGTAAGTGAGAGGGGTTTTTAGATTTTGCTTTGGCAGCATGTCAAAAGGGATTGTAAGTAGATAAATGGAAAACGCGAGTAGCGTTCACAAAGTGCGAGTATAGGTTACACTCATACGCGAGATGTAAGCGCTCTTGGCTTTCTTTGCTTTTAACACATGAAAAGCTGCATTGTGCTTTAGGTGGTAGTAGTTAAATAGTAGATTTGTGATCCGTGTGCTAATATTGTATTACTGTATATTGCCACGCAAGTAAGAATTTGTGCGCTCTTGTCGTATGATGATTTATAGAGCAGTGGGCTGTTTATTTGTGGCTTAGTAACGATGCAGGACGTGGCCAACCTCTGCAGTAATTAAAGGGTAACATCAAGATTGTAAGTTATCATTTGAACGTTAATCTTTCCAGAATGCCTCAGGACTTTCCCTTCTCTCTTTTATTGAATCTCACATGTTGGAGGTGTGAAAGATGGAGGAAGAAAGCAGTGTGTCCCCTGCAGGTTCTGGGGATCGTACACCTGCGGTATGATCTCAGGAGCATTTTCAATCTATTTCTCATAAAGTGGAGGGTGCTGGTTCTCACTCCAGACCTGGACTTGTTTTTGGCATCAGTTCCCGCATTCCAGGAACATTTGTCTCCCGGAGCGAGGGGAATACCCAAAGAGATTTGTTTGGATGGAGGTAATATACAGGACTAATAGAGTTATAGCTGGAACTGGCTGGCCTCCAAAATATCAAAGCATAACATGGTCCAGGCATTATTACAAAAGGCTGGTGATGGGAGGGAGTCCTTTTCTTCGGCAATCTCAGAGGGGGACAGAGTGAAAGTAGAGGATTACAGTCAATGGACATAGGGTTACTATATACAGTAAAAAAGCTTTCTAATAAAAAGGGAAATATAATTGCATTACAGAGAAAAATGTCTGTTGTGGACATTGATTATAATAATCCTTACGATGCTGTTCTGTCAAATTTATCAACAAAAATCACCATGTAATTTTTACGAACGTTGGCACTCCTTTGCTGACTTGGAAGACTGAATGATAACGGGGGAAGCGTGAGATTCATTGCATTCAGTGAAGACTGCTTGGCTGGATGTTACATCCAGGGGTGCCTGCAACAAATATTTGACAAACAGTGCCAGCCGTAAGGCCAAAGCTATAGCAGGTGATTGGTGTGTGCACCAATCTGCATTAAAAATGTGAACAGGTTAATTTTTATATTCTGTTTTAAAAGCATAATCCAAAACCTGTAGATTCGTGTATGAGAATACCTTTGATAATTCCACTGAACTCATCCTTTAGAGAGAACCTGTGTTCTTTTGGGCTTCGCTGTACAAGAATACTTCAAAAAGCTTATCTAAATTAACCAAAGATATACATTCAGTGGATTATTTTAAACCATAGTAAGTCCCTGTGCGGACACTATTTTACAGAATTCGAGCGGATTTAATTCATGTATCTTAAGTCACTTTTGGGTCTAATTAGATTGAATTCAATGAAAGTCGCTTGAATTATGAATGAGAATGCTGAGGGATTTAATGTAGTTTAGCTTATCCACTTAATTTTTTTTTTCTATGTCCTGTTGTAGATAGGCACTCTTAAATGTTTACTTTTACATGTAGCAGTCTACTCTGTGTGGTAAGAATAGCCTCTTTTGAGCCATGACTGTATAATTCCAGCTGATCAGAAGTACCACACAATTTTCTTAGCCTGCTTAGTCAATGTAAGAGCAACAAAATATTCAATATATACTCACTTTTTGCAGGACGTGTCACACTGCAGTTGAAAAAAGAAAGATCCAAGATTTTGTGTGTGCACACGCGCTTGTATATATATTTTTATCTTAACTCATCTGTGGCTGTAGCTTTCCTAATAATGTTATGTAAAGATGAGGAATCGGGAGGCAGGGTGGAGGTATTAAAGGAGAAGTATATAATTACGCACTTGCAGAAAAAGCTATTCTGGCCTTGGACAGGATACAACTTTCTGTGTTTACCTGAATTCTAGAGGTTACGTCATGCTACCACAGCTTTTGGGGAGGGCATCTTGGGTTTCCCCAGCTTACCTCAAGTGTCCCAGCTCATATGCCTGTTACTCATATTCTCAACTGACTTGTTTTTTCTGAGTGAATATTGGTTATTTATACTCTTCTTGCTTTTGTTTCATGCTCTTCCAGTTCATGCTATCGGGAATTTTGCCATTGATTTGACAAGACTTGGATCAGACCTTGAAGTTTTCAGCTCCAGCTACAAAAAGTGTCATTATTTTAGTTGCTTGGTATTTTCTGCTGTGTAGGCTCAATAGTCATTAATAGTTGAATCCAGCATTTAGTTACTGCTTGTCACTGTGTGATATGTCAGCTCAGGGATGCATTTTCCTAAGATACATGTTACTATGTTGTATTTCATAGAAACTTTGGTACTGTGCTTGGAGCAACACAAATCTTATTTAGATGAGATTAGACGTGGATTACCTTTTTCTGTTTTCCTCTGCAGTTGACAAAATCCTGCAGTCACGCTCCTGGCTGTGTTCTTTCTGCCTTATCAGTTCAAAGTTTAAGCATTCCCAAATATTCTGTGAAAACCCTTTTACAGTCCCTTGTATATCCTCTCAGGATTCCGAGTCCAGGAATGAAATATGTGTGAAGTGCCCCCTGGGTTTTGGGAGGAGGTAGAAATTGGTTCAAATTGGCAAAATGTACACGTCTGACAACATGAGGACTTAAATTTATTTTATTTTTTTTTAAAGAGAAATTAAGAGCATATTGAACCACTTTCTTTAATTGGCCAAGCTAGTGAAATATGTGTGTATGCATATATATACATATGCATATAAAAAACCTGAGTATTGGAAATATTTTCACTCTATGACAAAAGTAACCATTTGTTACTCATTTTTCATAGGTTGGAGCTATGCTAAACAGTGCTCCCGAGGCTGGGAGAGTCAAGGGGAAAGGGAGAGGAGCGCGTTTTATTGTCACAAAAAGATCATCTCTGACTGGATTTTTGCCCTTTTATTTGCTATTCTTGCAAGTCACCTATGAAAAGGAAAATAATATCCATGAGATCAATCAAGCAGAAGATAAAACCCTTTTATTCTTACAAGGGTTTTTTTACGCATAATGCTGTAGAACACATAAGAAAGGGGTGTTGGCTAGAACAAACGCTTTATAAACCTTGATGTATTTGCTCTCAGAGAGATGTTGTGGAAAAAAGTTATGAAGACTCTCTAACTATGGGAAAATGGTAGGAAAGGTTAAAAAAAATAAAGTTGATGAGAAGAGGAATTCGTACAGACCAGGTGTTGTGAGCAGAGCAGTGAGGGTAAAAAATTAAGTTTTAGACCACAAGATATGCTAAAGTAAGCAAAGATTCCACAAGCAAAACTGTTCTTTTGGCTTTAAAAACATAGATTCTTTCTGTGGACTTAATTCCATTAAGGTAAAAGTTATGTGCTTTTTAAGAAACTTTCTAGAAGTAATCTTTCAAAAATATCGCTGCGTGTGTGCACTAATGTACCACATAATATTCCACAAATGTAACGAATATAAGAAAGAGCATCTGAAACAGTAGAAAAACTTCTGGTTTGTATATATATGCTTGTGGGTCAGCTTTTTGTTGTGCAGTCTGCACAGGGTTTGTGTTGATTTGTTTTTTCATTACAGTTGCCAATTAAATGCTGTCTGAATAATCATAATTAGCACGTTCGAATTTGCCTGCCCTCAGCTGAAGAGAGAATTTACTTTCCATAGTACTGGCAAAACTTTTTAATAGGATAACAAATAATGTTTGAGATACAGTGTAAGGAATATAATATTGCCGATTTTAAAGCAGAACTATTTTTGCTCGATGATGCGTGATTTAAAAACCATAAATTGGCAATTAGACAGTAATGGCAGTGTATCCATTAATGATATTTTGTGTAACTCCACCTCTTGCATTTTAACAGACCTCAGGAAGAACCTCGAGGGGTTGATCACCGATATTCTGCATTATTACAAGGTCCTAATGTTGTTATAATTTCAGAAGTGCATCAGTTAATGAGGATGTTGGACTGTCAATATGTCTCTTTAATGGCAATCATAGTTACTGTACAAAAAGATAGCCGAATTTGTGTGCACCTACTGTTTAGTAGTAAAGTTTTGACTACTGAAGTACCAATTAGCTGCGTGGTTGATAGCAAACAAAAATCCCAGACAGTGGTTGTGTGGATATTTCCAACAATGGAAAAGCATATAGCCACAGACAAATTTCAGCTGAAGCTCAGATTCATAGGATCCTGTAAAAATTGAGAGAAACAAAGGGCAGAGGAAATTCCGGGACATAAAAACTCATCCCGTATAAAATTTCATATTCTAATTGCTTGCCTACTTCCAGAGGGGGATAGGGATTTATTCCCTGTTTTAAATCTGTTTTTAAGTGCAGCTCTGAGAGTGGAGTCGCTGCCAGATATCTGTAGCTGCTAGAAGCAGCTCATACCCTTGTTTTTTGTCTGTCAAGCCTTTCTGCCTGTCAGTTCTCCAAATGTCCCTGTAAGGAAGTAGGAACATCGTAGAGGTGAAGAGGTGGAAGCAGTGACTTGCCCTAGATCACTTAAGTTGGTAGGGAACTAAGATAAGAAATTATGAGTTCTGGATTTCTTGCCTACGTTTTTGAGCGTTTTCTCTGATTCGTAATAGATTTTGTCCTGCTTTTACCAAGGAAGAAGCCAAAGAAGCTTGCTTGCTTTTGAAGGAAAATGGCTTGATGCCTTTCTGCTTTGTTTGAGATCACATCTCAGCCCTTCTTCCTTGCCGAGGAGCTTATGACTAATAACAGAAAACACTTCTGATTTTTCTTCCTCTGTGTATTAGCAAAGCGTGTTTCGCTGTGCACAGAATAACGTAGGAAAACTCTTTCAAAGTCCCCAGTCCCCTGACCCTGTCAGATTTGAACGAGTTATGTAAAACCGTTGGATTTTCACATTCATCTGTGTTTCCAGAGCTCTCTGATACGTCGTGCGGGTTGCAGTGCAGTTCTCCGAGTTAACAACTGTGTTCAGTGCTTTGTGATTCTTAGTGGACGGAGGACCTTGACATACTTGTGATAGGTTTTTTTCCCCCAAATCTTTGGGGTGGATTTGATTTCCTTGTTACATTTCAGATAAATGAATTTTCTTTTGTTACATTGCAAATGCAGTTGTTTCAGGAAACTTTTAATTTAGTTGACAAAGTGTCTTGTTTATTCTAATTATATATATATAATATTATATATAATTATAATTATATACACACACATGCGCACCCACACCCCAAGAAACAAAAATACAAAACAAGGATGGAAAGGTTAGGAAGTGCCAATTTCATACTTTTCTCTGTTAATACAGAATTGCCCTGGCAGGCTGCGTACCAGCTATGGGCTGTAGGATCAGCGTGGCAGAGGAGCAGGATTGCAGACCGTTCATCCCACGGAGCCCCTGTCTCATTCATTTAATAGAATGACCGTCCGGGAGGGCAGGATTTAAAATTTGCACTAGTGATGGTAAATTTGGCACTCTACGACTTCTGTGTGTTTGATTTACAATCTGAATAATCTGCTGTTTATGTCATTGTGTACCATTTATTATACTGGTTTTCAGTATTGTATTTTGATGTACAAATTCCTAAAAAAAAAAAAAAAAAAAAAAAAAAAAAGATTCTAGCTAAGGTGCATGTGCCTGTACAGCAAATTCATGCCTCCTTGAGAAAAACTTGTTCATAACCAACTGAAGTCCAAAGACTTTAGAAGTACTTCATAGATTCTTTGCATCCCTTCTGAAGTGTTAACCAAACGTTAACAGAAATAGCCTGAGGTCAGCTATTGGTGTCTTTTAATGAGTTTGGTTTTAATCTTAGTATCTGTACGAGAAATATTTGTTTCTTGTTAGGTAGCTGCAGAATGTTTCATTCATCTAGCAGTTGCCTACAGCTGCGTATAAAAGTAGTAAAGGAATTTAGAGGCATTTGTTTTCATCTAAAAGAAATACTTGCTTTCAAAATTTTTTATTCAAAAATATCCGTGACAGCTTTGGAATATTTTCATCCCTGTTTTTTATTCACTCTTTCACATCATTAATTTACAAGCTAATGAAAAGGTTATGATCACAATAAAACAACACGGAGCAATAAATTACTAAGTCTGTAAAGATACTAAATCTGTTTAGTTAGATAACATTATATTCTGTTCTGAAAAAAGGCTGTAAGAACAGGGGACCCAACTGGAGTTTAAGCTTCAGGTCCCCAAAGGTCTGTGTTAAGCTAGTTTCTGCATGCCCAGGTTAAGTAAACTCAGATTGCTAGATCTGGGTGAAACAGAGCTTGCTGCTTCTTGACAGTAAAGTGCACCTCAGTGCTTTGCAAGTGGAAGAACCAGCTTAGTGAAGGGTTAGATTTCGTGCTAACGCAAGGAATAATGTGGGTTTTTTTCTTCAGTTGTAAAGGGAAATAGTGGCGAAACCTGTTACTGTAGCTGGGGATGTCGTGTAAACAGAAGTGTTTGATATATAATTTTAATTTTGAAGATTTTCCCTGTTTATAGAGGCAAAAATGACTTGTTCTCTCTTTACTTTTGCCTTTAAGCAATACTGGGAATGGGGTTCAGTGGTCTGTCCTTCAGAATATCTGGTCAAGGCTTTTATACTGACCTCTCATTTTATTTGCTTAGCATTTTTCATTATCGTTGTGGCTGTAATACTTTCCTAGGTTACCACAAAATTCTTTACTTTGATGGAAGCACTCTATAGAAGAAAAGATGGTAACACCGTTTAGGTATCTCTTTAAATTTAAAATGCGATATGTTTTACATAGAAAAATTCAGGTGGTTTCATTCTGTAATAAATCTTTCATAGCCTTTGAACATTCTTTCAATTCAGCCTGTCCCATAGGAGTCCTTTCACAAGTCCTTCCTCTGCATCGTGTTTCCAAAAACACGCGGCTCGTCTTGAGCCAGTTTCCACAGTCTTGGACACTTTGCTGAGAACATTCTGTATCTGGGCAGTTCCTATTTACCTGGGATACCAGTGACTTAAGTCATCGACTTACTCGACAATTATTCACTCATTAGCCAGATATTTCAAAATCCTTAACTTTTCCAAAGAATTTTTTGGTCATAGTGCCACCCCGTAAATCAAAAAAAGTAACAACATAGATGTTAAATAAACCCCCACAGATATTCTTCATTTGAAATTCTCGACTTTTATAAAAATAGACAATAATGCTGTTAAAGAAACTGAAAGCAGAACTTTCCAAGTCAGGAAAATTTGTCTAATCCCCAAAAATTGTTAATCTGATGTTTACAGTGTTAGTCCTAGGTGACCAATAGAGACTATATCCTATTAAAGAAATTTTGGGACCATTCACTTTTGTTACCATTGAGTGAGTAAAAACTTGGAAATGTTTAGGAGATTAGCAGCTTATTACTCATTTTTGTTTGAGCTTTTGAGGTCTACGATAGAGTTCATCTAATTAAACTTTGAAGCAAAATCATCCTCCCTTTCATTTGCTTTTTAAATGTACTCGATCATCATGATATTAAAACTGGTTTAGCTTTCCAAGTTGCCTGGCATGTTTAGTAAATCAACTTTATGAAGGTTTTATCGCACTTTTTTTTAAAAAATAGTGCACGCTCTTCTTTTTCTTGGTCTTCTCTGTCCCAGTCTGTGTGGCAGGTGTGCTAAGTAGCTGAAAAACCCGCAGGTTAGCCCAGGGATGATGATGGTTTACAACTTCAGGTGCTTGTCTCCGAGTGACCTGCTGAAGAGGGATGGTACGTGTGTGTCACGAGTGGAAGGGGGACGGCAGAGGACCTGGCACGCTGCATCCGCACTGAATTTCTGGGCCTGGCTATACTAGCTCGGTGGCCAAAATCTGCTAGTACTTCAGTATGAAGCAGCTGCGCCCAGAGGAAGATCGAGGCCAGAAACATTTAGAATATTGGATAAGCGTGGGAAATTTTTGGTCTGTAAAGCTCAGAGCTGTCTCTTTATTAGCACGTAATTTAACATGATTTGTATCCTTAATGTCACACAGACAGAATCCGCTCTCACCCTTTGGTTTGTTAGGTTGGGTTCGTTACTTTATTTTCCTTGGATGGAAACCTGCCCCAGTTATCAACCAGTGAACAAACATATTTAGACATAAGACCGAGTATTGTTTGTCCTTTCCTTTCAATCTGAAATCTAACTTCCAGCCACAGTAAAAACAATAAAACTGATGTTTGCTTTTCCCCTTTTTTTTCTCCAGTGATAAATATGATGTATTTTATCTGTATATCTAAACTATTCCATTGGAAGCTTTTGAAAGATAGCATTGCTTTTACTGCATGACTGGCTCCTGGTCAAGTGGTTTAAGCTGTATGTATGAATAGAAACTTTTGTGGTTTGTAGTAAGTACATCTGTTGCTGATGTACTTTACCTTACGTTTAGAACTAAGTGCGATTTCTCTGATTTTAACTATTTCAAATTGTTTCTCAATACAGAACTTTTCCCCCTCTGTTTTAAGTTTTTAATGGATCTGGAACAATAAAAACTAATTGCAATTCTACCTACTGCTAAATTATCTTAGAATCTAGTATTTCATCAACATAATGTCTACAAACTTTCTCAGCTGTTTATCAAGATATAAATGTTTATCTTAATGTACAGTAATACATTTTTATCCTGTGTTTTGTGTACAGTAATAGCAGTGCTTGGCAGCAGGCATCTTTATTATTTTTTTTTTCTTGAGTGCCGTCAATGTTCCACCATATTTTTATGCTGAAGGTAGTCTCTTGAGAATCAAATAGATGGGGTCACTTTGAACTTTCCAGTTTCTCTCTTAATCTTTTTAGTGAAATTTCTGTCTCTCTTTGCATCCTTACTCTCCAGTTCTTTAGACAGATAAAATGTGTATGAGCACTGAAATACACTTTTCCTGCGTGATATGCGTAAACATTTTCAGACTGATACTTGTGCCATTATTATAGTTTTGTCCACATTGAGTATTTGCACATGCACCTTTATCCCCTTCACTACACAGCCATTTTGCTGTTTGCAGTGTCCAAGTACTTGGGAGCTTTCCTGGTTAGTAACACATTAAGACATTTCAGACAGGTTTTTCCAATGTCAACTCAATTTTTTTTAATTTAATTTTTACCTTCGTGCAGATCAGCACTTGTTACTTGTCTGAAGAAGTAACGTTTCTCAGTAGTAAAGTTAATAAGCTCGCTAATATACAGTTTTGCTCGTTATTGAAAAATACAAAGGGGTGCACGACCTCAGGTGTAAATTTGTTCCTTCGCAGCACAGCATCACGTACTGCACAAGCAAAGTGACAGTGCTGCTCTGTTTCTGGAGGTAGCTGCTATGTTCTGGTCTCTCGCTCATTAGAGACCCTGAAAAGTCCAAAGGGAACTGTATAACGTAACCGTTTCCCTGTGCCCTAATGCATTAGAAATTCATTTATGAATGTCAGCAACTGCAGCTATGTTTTGTGTAATGAGATCTGTAATGGTTTGAAGACATGCATCAATCTGTATGGAGCTGGCTCGTGCTCTCAAAGGAGCTCTTTGTAAATAAAGCTGTAATAGGTCTAGGACTGGCCTGTGTGGGGCTCTGAAAAGACCGCAGTAAATGTCACCAGTAGTTTGGTTCAAAATGACAGTACATTTTTGCAGTAGTAGAAATTAGCACTGTAACAAATTTTGAACCTAGTGAAGAAATATCAAAGGTTGTCAAAGGTTCAAATGATAGGATTTCAATTGTAAGTGTTACTTATGACTAACCTTCTCTCACCAAAAAGAAAGTTGAGATTTTTCCTTGAGTTGCCTCTTGACATTTTGGAACATGTTAGTGCAATATTCAGCAAAAAATCTGGTGTGAACCCAGCAATCCAGCAGGTCATTAGCCAGAACAATGCTGGTATTTGCCACTGCTGTTCCAAAGACCCACAGGATTTCAGAAGGGAAGAACAGCTGAAAAATCTGCAAATCAGATGCAGCTCAACAGGGGCAAACCAGGAGTTGTGTGTGTCTGAAGTGACAAACTACAGCTGAATTCACCGTTCAGTTCAGGTCTGCTCCCCAGTAGTGTAGAGAAGCAAAGTATTGAATTGTTGAGCCATAATAATTAAAATTTGGGGATTGCAGGCAGAGGAGGATAATCCCTGGACAATGCAAAAGTTTGCTTCTCTAAAACTACCAGTGCAAAGGACTTGAGCGTGTTCTGCACGCAGCAAACGTGCAGGCACAAGCTGCTGCGCGTTCGCTGTGCATAGCTCACGCTCAAGGGTGGGACAAGATTTCGTAGTCTTCCTCATCTCATTATTTCCAGCTGTCTATCTGGACACTCAGGCGATTAAATTAACCCCTGGTCAGTCACGTATGGGATGTTGTCATTGTTATGAAAATGGCTAGAAATTTTCATTTCCATGTATTTTGAAGATTAAATTTTTCACAAAGCATAGACTCTCAAGCCAATTAGAAAAGTTTACCTGTTCAATGTTTGCCTGCTAGATTCTGTCTACCATCATTTAAACTTTAAAATCTAATTATTAACTATTACTGCTTTTTTAAATAAGACTGGCTAATCATGCTCTGTGATGCACAGTGGTTTATTATTTATCTCAAATGCTAGGATGGATAATTACTGAAGATTTTTTAAATCTGACTGTGGTTGAAAGGGAAAGAAATTTTTAAATTAATTTTTTCCAGTTCCATTTTGTTACTTAGCTCCTCTGTGGCTTATTTACTATACAAAGGGTTTCTTTGTGCTTTGTGTGATCTAATTTATAAGTCATATATGTGGGAAAAAGCAGTATGCACATCGGTAGGTAAATAAAAGCAAAGTATCAGAGGGAATACTGGGTAAGCTATAAATCTTCTGCACCCTTGGGGAGTCTGTTTTACACCTTTCTTCTTTCCTGCGCTTTTATCTTTGTGATGTGGCAAATGCTTAAGTAGCACTTGATACCTCCTTCTCCTTAAATCCCATTTCTCCCCTTCTCCCGAAAAAGCATCCAAAAGTGTGAAACTTGGATTTAATGGAGGTCGTGAAATAACTTGTGTAGTATGCAGTTTGGAGTCCCTGCACTTTGACTGTTGTGATTACAGCAAGATACAACCACAGATTTTTCTAGAGGAAGATGTTGGTGCCAGGAGGAGAAAAGGTGTCTAAGAACACCTTGGTGTTTGGAAAGAAATTATAAAAGTAAGAGGAAATATTTCCAGAATTATTATTCCCTTATTACCTGTGAATTCAGGGCCCAAGTCTGCCTGTGTTACTCAGCTGGAGTAATTTAATAAGTGTAAGTAGTCTCACTGGTTGGTACGCTTCAGCAAGGTCATTCAGGGTGCCTGTCTTAATGATCTTGTTTTGCTGAAGTCTAATATCATGAGTTTTTAAGAAAAAAAAAAGTAGCATGTTCTCTATTAGATATGAAAAAAAAATGTTTTTTATGAGCACATGCTATATGGAATCTTTATATTAATAGCATCTTGGCATTTTACACTCCCAAGGCAGTCTCAGAAACGATGCGAGGGCTGCAAATCTGGTTTGTAAGTGCTGTAATTTGTATCAGGACCAGATTTGATGAAGTCCAAATGTTTTTGGTTTGTTGGTTTTTTTTTTTTTTTAAATGCTGAATCCATTTTAAGCCTTTATGCATCTCTATAAGAACAGCCAGCCATATAAAGTCAGAATCAGACTATCAGACTGTAGGATGTAAAGTTATTGTGTGAATAAAAATCTGATAATCTAAGTCAAAATAATTCATGCGTTAATGGGCTGGAAGAAGGAGTAACTTTTACTGGCACTTCTTTAAACTCCTTTAATAACATTTTACGAATTGCTTTCAAACTGAGCTCACTGTGATCCTTGCTTCATACTTACCTCTTAGCAGCCTTCAGGATAACATTATCAGGTTGTCACTTTTATTGCTGCATTTGATTTATGTTTTGGCCATCAAAGTTGCCAAAAGAAGATGATTTTATGTACGAAAGTATTCTGTAGATTCAGCTTTCTTTGTTTGGCAATTTCCTCTATGCGATCCAATAGCCCTAGTTTCCTAAGAATTAAAAATTCTGTTACCAGACATTTGTACTTCCCACGGAGTAGAAAGAAGAAAGTTTTGAGTTGGTCAGGGAAGAGATTGTCAGCAGCCCGGGGAATGTTCCTGCAACACACTAGTGTTAGACGCTTTGATAATTCCTTTCTGATGTTATGAGAAAACCACATTTTAAATGTCTTTGCTCTAAAAACTTGTGTTTTGATTGTAAAAATAAGTAATTTTAACCTTTTAAAAGCAAGATTTTATGCCGCTCTGGTGAGCTTCAGTTCTAGTTTCCAGTTGTGTGGCCACACACATGCACGGTGCCTGGTTTGGGGTGTGATTTTCCCCTCCTCTTCCCCCTTCATTGATACAAACTTTTCGGTATGCGGGTAGAACGTTAGTCAAGTTGAACTTAATGCATACAAGTATTACTGAACAAAAATATGTGCTTCTAACATTTATTTTAGGTTATATGCTAGTTTTACATTATCCCAGCTGGGTATTAAACTGAGTTACAGAACTGGCAGTATGTTGGGGAAAACCAGATGTGTACTCTAAGAAAACAATAGTTTTGGGTCCAGAGCTTTCATTGAAGTCTGCTTCAAATTCACACTCCATATTCCTCTCCCTTTTCTCACAAAAAAATTGAGAGTTGTTCAAAAATGCATTTTAAAAAATCCAAATAATGATCGGAAAGTTTAACATGTATGCAAATGCTATCTGGATATGGCTTCAGAAAGTAAAGACCTTTGGCTGGCCTGGAGGCTCAGCTGGTAGCAAAATATATTGCCGTATGGGAGACCCTGATTTAAGTTCAACCACAGGCCATTAATGTCTGGAAGCTCCACATAGGTGAAATTTTCAGCTCTACAGCAAAGTAGTAGAGGATTTGGAGACTGTGTTCCTGATGGTTCCTGTAATTACATCCCAAAGTAATCGTCTGCCATGGATTTCACTGAAGTGGAAAATGAATGCAAATGGTAAATGAATGGGCGAATAAATGACAGCGTAGGCAGAAAAGCGCACAAAACCTTGGAGAACCACCGAGACGGGTGCTCTTGAAGGGTAAAATTGCCCTGAAAATAGACATATGGTTGAAGTTTAATTCACAGGGGAGAACATGCAGTCAACTACTGTCCCAGTTGTTTTCCACCCCCGAAGCAAAGTTTTTAGTGATTTGTAGCAGAACAGGGTATATGTGTTACCTAATGTGTTTAGAATGACTTGATACAGTTTTCTAAGCAGTGCAGGAAGGGAAGTGGATTAACAATCACTTCTTATTCTTCTTCCTTTGAAATTTAAACAGGAGAGTTTTGGTTATCATCTGTAATATTAGTTTCTCTGAAAATGCTTCCCCATGGAAGCAGACTTGCAGAACTTCATGCCATAGGCTAATACATGCAAGCAAAAAATACATTTTGAAAATCACTACTGGAAAAATGATTTTACTTGTGTTCTCAATGTGGAATGTAACTGGCAATTCACATTTTTAAGAATCTGTATAGTTCTTAAATGTCAGGTTACTGGCTCCAACTTGAGAAAAGTAAATAAAGGAGGACATTAATTCAGTAACCAAGAATTCATTTGCAAAATTGGGGAAATATCATCTGCAGTACCATAACATGTAGTACACGGCTTAGTCAAACTGACACTCTGTTTGGATTCATTTTCATTTTATGACTTTAAATTAGAAAAAGCATGTTTGCATCGTCGCAAAGTGAAAGGAGCACCAATTCCCAAGCTCTTCTCCAGGGTATTAGAAACATTTGTCCACTTAGTGCCTTGACTGAAGGGAAAGCATATGTGAAGCTACATTGCTGCGCGGGCTTCTGATGGAGAAGCTGAGTAGAAACGGTATGGCTTCGTGTGGCAAGAAGTATATCGAACTGATGTCTTATCTGTGAACTTTGATGGAAATCAGAGGATGGCGATTTGTGTTAGTTATTAAATTTGTCAAAAAGATGATAGTTTTAAAAATTACAGTGGATATATGGAAGAACATCCACTTTAATGAAAGAAAGAAATCATTTTTCCTAATGTCTTTTGTTTGAGAGCTATTGTCTGAAAATGTTTTTGACATGAAACATAAGATTTTCTGAGGTGGAACATGATATATAGCTTATAATATACATTCCATCTGCTTTTAGTTTTGGTCATCATTGGAACACCCTGAGCAGTTTACAGCAACACTGTCTTTTTCAGGGCAAATAATTTAAATGGAGTAGATAAAGCTTCTATTATTTTGGATTCTTTTTACATGAACTTTACTAGTAGATAAAAGCCAAGATTAGAGATACAGTTGGGTATTTTAATTCTCTTCCTACCGATATCTTGTAATTTTTTCTACGGGTATTTTGAGAAGTCCAGGTGTTCTTGTTATATCGCTGTCTTTCTAAAAACCAGCCATTTCATATGTTTATTTCTATCCAAAATTCTGGAGTACATAATCCCCTTACAAATGTATATACCCCACTATAATATGAACTGAACTCCTTGTATTTGTGTGTCTTACAGTTATCTGTCATTCCTGCCTATCTTGAGATTTGGGTGGAAAAACAAAACTGAAGACGACAGATACTTTCAAGTTCTGGCTTCCTTTCCTCTCTATGCAAATCAGAGAGCATCGTCCCTTAGGGCTTGGGTTTGCTACGGGGGAAAACCCTGAGTGTTTGAATCTGCTCTTTAACTTCGGTCCAGTTTACACTTTTTCTTGTCCTTCCTGGGATTTTTTTCTTGAATTATGTCTACAGTGTTATTTTTTGTGCAAGTTTCTGTAAGAAACTTATAATGTAATTCAGGTAATTCTCGGGAGTACTGCTTTCTTATTTAAGTATTCTTTAATTGACAAGTACTGGCTTATAACTTTCTCCAACTTCTGATTTATAGTTCAGGCACAGTTACAGTTAACTCCTCACTGTGGTTGTTCCTACCAGTCGTCTTCTGCTTTTCTTTTGAAGCCATTATGTACTTCTGATTCTGATTGATATAAATTGAGCTGCTTACATCATTTCATAATTAAAATGCGGGAGGTAGTATATTCATTTGCTTTTCCTTAGGACTTTTCCTGAACATTCCAATACTAGAACTTTTCTGTTCCTCTGTGGATAAAAGGCTCATGCTGGTGTCACATGTGCTTTTTTTTCCCATCCATATTTCTCCAACTTAATGGGATCCTGCAGTGTACGGTAGGAGCAGTGTTTTGTTACCCTAGCAACAAGAGCCAAACTTTCAGCTGTTATTTTGCTAGCATTTGAAAAAAAAAATCACTGCCAGTTATGATGTAAACATTTGCAGTTCCCCCCAAATGTCTTTTCTTTATGGAATCAAAGTAAAATCACCGTTCCGAGTGGAAACTGATAAATTGTTTGAGACATTTTTAAGCAGAATAACAGATGTGTGTGGTTCTGGTAGATCCCCAGTGATCTGGTCTTACTATTTTTAAGTGGCATATTTACTGCTAGCCTCATCGGAGGAGATGTACCCTCTCATTGGCACCAAGAGTCCAAATTCTAGTTTTAAGTTATTTCTGAAAGGATTGAATGCTATTTCTGCTGAAATTGCATGAGGACTTTAGCAGAATTTCATAGTAAATGCTGAAAGTACTTGCGCATTTATCTTGACTTTTTGTTTTAAGCATAACTAATCCCATCAGGAATTTGAGACTGGAGGATGGGACCAGCAGGGTGACATTTAAAGCCACGTTTACGTTTATTAGACTAGCAGGGACTTGTCCCATAAAAATGTAAAGGAAGACAGTCCCTTAGGACCGAGTTATCCTCTCCCTCTTGGCTAGGTTATGTCACAACAAAAAATTTCCCACCAGCCAGATGCTGTGTGAGTCACCATTTATTATTCACTTGAATAACCTTTATCAGTGCTGGTCAGTCGGAGGGAGTCTGGGTCACTCATGTATGACTTGTTTCTTGAGCTTTTGCACTCAGCAGCTACAGCTTAGTAAGATTTCTTTGACACTGTAGTATTTTTCTCTGAACTATCCAGCCATTTCTTAATAGCACTCAGTGGTACATTGAATACAACCCAAAAATAACATTCTGTTGGAAAAAAAACATTTAAGCCAAAGGCTTCTTTAGTATTGCTCAAAATAGTGAATTATGGTAGAGAGATTTAATTGTCCACTCTTGAAAAATCTTTCTTTTGGAAGTAGTTCCATCAATTCTATCGTACTTACTGCTAACAGTAAGCCATTTAATCACAAAATGTTGCAATTGCGTAGATTTGAATAATATTTACTGTTCTTAGATTGAATTAACTCAAAAGGTTTTGCAAGCTGTAACAGAATGTCGAAGGCTGAGCTGAGCTGAAATGCTTAGTGATATATTTCTCTCTTTTTTTTTTTCTTGCCAAAAGGTGATTGGGATATATGAACTAATTTTTGGTGGGTTGATTGCCTGGCAGTTACATCTCCCTATGTGTGCATGTAGCTCCTATGATGTAAAACATTGGTTCACCAGGAGAGAGATACAGAAAAGAGATTGATTAACCAGAGCCTTCGGAGAAAGTGGGCACGAAATACCAAAACTACCTAACTTGGGGAACTCCGGCAGGTGCAGGTACATCAAACTACCTTTTGTGGAACAGCTGACATTAAACTGTAGGTTACGGTTTGGGAAGTGCCACATCTGCAAAGAGCTGTCCCTTAACCACGAAGCTGTTCTGAGAAGTTTCCCTTGGTGGGCAATTTACTAAGAGTATCTTCGTACAAAAGATGAGTCAGATGTACGATACAGATTTCCTTACAAGCCTCATACTTCCAAATAGCCTCTTTAATTTGATACAGTGAATTTAGATGAGGTAACTCTTCTTTCTGTAACCAAGTAATTTTTACTGAAATTACATCTGCAGTTGAACTGCCAATTAATTATAATTGTTTTGCACATGTGCTAGTTTAAAGTGGATTTTCAATGGAACTCTGTGCTTTGTTTTGGTGCATTTTATATCATTTTATAGGGCCTGAGTCCATCTCTACTTGAAGTCAAAGGAAGGACCCCACTCGGCTTCCATGGGATGTGACCCCAAAGCATCTTGAGACTATACCTCTTTCTTTGCTTTGTTATCCTTTGATGCTGGCAGATACATTACTGTCCGTCTACCTGTGATAATGAGTTCAAATAAAATACTGCTGATGTAAATGTGCACTACTTTATACAGGATTTCATATAATCTCATTGTATTTAGATGACATGATACAAAGCTTGATTTAGGCTTTTATTTCTTAGTAATTAACTTTGCATCCCTTTCAGCCAGCGTAAGAGTTGACAGATAAAGTTTTAATTACACTGATTACCCTTTTGTGTTCAATACCAACCACTTCCCAAAGGAGCTGTTAGTCTGTTGAGGGACCCCCAGCTTGCCATGTAAGAGTACATGTGGTGACCCAGTGAAAGTGTGAGATACTTTTAACAACTGCACCTTTGTCTTTAGGTGTTCACTTAAATTTAGGCAGGATGCATTTAACCTGGAGAGACATTGTGAGCCTCGTGGGTTTTTTCTACGTTACGTGTTTTTAAATACTGTATATGGCAAAAAAAAAAAAAGGGTCAGATTGCTTATTCCAGTTGGACTGTGCTTAGGAAAGGGTCTGAGAGAGAGTGATGGTGAGAGCAGGTGTTTTGGGTTTGGTGGTTTGTTTTTTTTTTTTTAAAAAAGACTACATGAACTGTATTAATTTGGTCTTTTTCTACCCCGTATGTTTCTCCAGTTTATTTACCAAATTAGATGTGAACGCTTTTCAAAGATCCCAGAATATTTATTTGTAAAAATTAAAAAAACCCCAAACAAACAAAACCCCCCTTGTCCAGCGAATGTTAATAAAGATCATGAACCTCTGCCACCGCTTGCCTTTCCAAAACTTCACGCAGTTCTGTGCATCTCATTTTTCTTTGCTCAGGGCCTATTAGAACATTTCACTGGTGGCTGCTACTCTCCATAAAACCATAGTGCTGGAAAGTGTTGGTGGCTTTACGGAATAGTTGGTCTTCAGAGGCAGAGGCTGGCTCCCGGGGCTCGCTGAGCCTTGCTCTCCTCGGGGATCACTGCAACGGAGATCTTAAGAAACAAGGTAGTGTGTTGTGAAAGGGCTTTGGAGGATGCAGATGGTTTAAATACACTAAGCCACAATTTGCCATCACTTATCGAGCTCGGTCCAACCGCAGTAGCCAGAAAGATAGACATTTTTGTGAAGTTTGTTTAAGTAACCACAATAGCTGCAGTTTGTGTTCATGCATTTCTCCAGGTTTTGTACAGGCACGTTAAGGGAATCTCGGAGTAGACATTACTGAGTAGGACTGTGCTGTGGTATATGCTCAAAGTAAAAGCAGATGAGATGGTTTATTATTTGTTATGCAAGGAAATAATGCCGCTGATAAAAATGTACTCTGGAATTATTCTTTTCATTTTTCCACACTCGGTAGAGCTGAAATCAGTTTCACTTTTCATGCCTTTTAGTTTGGGGAATTTAAAGGAGGTGCTCTCAGTTATATGACTCTGTAGGGGTGTTAGTTAATGAAGTTTTGACAGATTTAAGGTCACATTTTGCATGGTTCAATTCAGCACACTTAGAAATACACAGCAGGGAGAGTTCCTCTCTCTGTGAACTGCAATATATTAGACTTTTATATATGCTGAATTTATTTTTGTATTGGCACATTTTATGTAAGAAATAAATAGCAAATTTAGGTACAAGTTGTTGTTGGAGTAAGGAGAGGACTCTAAGTAAAGCTTTATGAACTAGATCATTAACTTCAGAATGATATCCTAATCTTTAAGAGCAGTGGATCCTTTTTATATTGTTTCCAGTTTCCTTAGATCAAACATACTTTTATTTTAAGAAAAACATATTGGGACATTAACAGGAATATATTACCTTAGCATTACCAAAGCTCTTGCTGTGTATTTTTCTGCAAACCCCTTATCGTACAACACTGCAGTATTTGAGGACAGGTGAGTGGAGCAATTTGATTTGGGGTGATGGGAACTGCCAACAGGATACATGATTTGGGGACACCGACTTTGGTAGTCACTTCATTACCATGGGGTCTCTCGGAACCCTTCTTTTTTGTTTTCTCTTTTCTTCTCTGCATAGCCCAGTCCATACCTGGTGTCTTGCTCAAGTGGGAAGGGGACATCATAGCCGAATCTTTTCTTTGGCATCTTCTGGGCACAGACATTATGAGGAGTGTGTTTTTAATTCAATAAATATGTCCAGTTTAGAGGAAGTGTTCAGAAGGTAATAGGTAAAGAATTAAAACATGTTAGCATGCTTAATGTGAATCAGCATTATTTTACTAAAAATGGGCTTGTTGTTGTGAGTTTGAATGACAGTATACTTATTTGCTTTATATTTCTAACGTGCTGTTCTGATAATTTGAAACTGTAGCCCTATAGCAAATGATTGAAGCCAGTGTTAAATTTATTCAAAAATATCTAGCTGATATATTGCGAAAAGTAATTTTAAGCCTTCCAATTTGTATTTTCTAGTGTTTTCCCACAAATATCTTTGACTAATGCTATTCAGTATTTTAATCAAAGGTATGAAAGAAAACAAATAATTAGTGATACGTAAATGGCAGTGTAATTAAATGCTAAGTAATGAAAGTAACAGGTCAGTTTTACACTCTGACCTAGATGACTAGATATGATTGACTCAACCTGCCTTTTAATAAAGCTAGATGCAAAATAATGTAGTTTTCTAAGAAAAAATATTCCAGAATTATTTTTTTTTTATACTGGTGAACGTTTGGTGGCCTGCCTGATAGGATAAAATACAGTCTTTCACCTCCCAAACCTTTTCCTGCAGGGAATAATGAGAAGACACAGAAGATGGGGCAGTATGCTAGATGCTCCGTGCTATTCTGTCAATGGAAGTATTTAAAATAAAGACGGGATGGCCTCTATACTTCAAAAAGCAGCTGTGGTTTTCATGGAAATTGCTTTGTGTAAGGGTCCTTAATTTATGCCGTGTAAGACAAACTAGACAATGATCAGCCCTTTGTAACAGTAAAACAGAAAAACCTGTGAATTTCTGGAAACTCCGTGGTGGCTGGATATGAAACACATTGGAGTGTACGTTACGGCCTAGAGGCTTTTTTCTCTTGTGGTGATGCTGGTAATGATGAAATGATCATCAGAACAAGTTCAGCTTGAAAAATAAGAAATTAATATATGTAACTATTTTGGAAGAAATGTGAGTGGTATATATTTTGGCTTTTTCCTTTACTTCAGTGTGATCTTAGTAGTTTGAAGTTGAACATATAGCTGCCACAAAAATGCACCTTAAAAAGAAGAGAGGCCTCATATTTTGGAGGCTTCTGCTTAAAAAAGGGTTGCCAATAAATGATCTAAAGGATGGGTTACATCTTCCATGTGCTTACTCACCCCTCTGTATGCTTCTCATCGCTAGTTGCTGAGAGAGAAAAGCTGCAGATAGTCTCTGCAACACTGTGAGCCATCTGTCTTCCTTATCTTTTTGGAAGAGGAACTTCCAGTCTTTTATTGCTGTTAATATTTTTAAAAGTTTGGAAGATAAAACTTAGTCCTTAAAACTGTCTTGTAATTCTATCAAAATACTTGTTGTTTAATTTTAAGTACAGCGTAGAAAGTATGCAGCAATATGTAGTGATCCTTGGTCCACGTTGTCAGCTGTGTATTTGTTCTGAAGAATTACAGGTTGAACGTGAATTTATTTCTTCGGAAAGATAACACATCATCAGGCTATATGCATCCTTACTTGATATACATATGGGATAGATAAATATAGCACAAGGGTTACAGTGGTTGTCAATGAATACTGCTTGATCGTAGCATGAAGAGGACTGCTTCTTCGAGAACAGTTAGGTCAGTCTGTCCTTTGCTGCCCCTCCTTTTTGTCACGTTAATACTTCAATTTTATTGGAACAGGACTGTAAAAACACCAAAATAACTTTGTTCCAGCCCCCATGAGATACAAGCTTTTCAATACGCTTGACCATGACCTGTTAAATTGAACCGATGGCTTAAAGAGGAAGGAGTGAAAAGTAGATCATGTTACTGATTTTCCTTTATACTTAAGTATCCTCCATACTGAACTTGTTTCCTAGTGTTGGGTCTTGCTCTGCTTCAACAAGTGAAATTAAAAACTACAAAAGACAATCTTACGGAAGAAAATCTTGGGGTTTTTTTCATACAGCTCCATTCTTTCGGCGTTCTGCATTGCCTGTTCCAGATTCCTTAGTAAATGCCAAGGTGACAGAAATCTTGATCAGTCTAAGCCTCGGATGTTTTCAAGGAACTCATTAATTTCTGGTAGTAAAAAGTTTTGAGTTCTGCACCTAAATATAGAGTCTAGTTGCCTCAGGTAAGCTCATCTATAAGCCTGTAAATCCACTAAATAAATGTTTTGTTGCCACTAAATACAGTGGATGTTTTTAGTCTTAAGGCTCCATGAAGAAAACTTTAAGACTGAAAAGAATCACCTAGAGGGAGTGATCTTATTTAAGTGAACATGTTTAGCAGCAGAGCTTCTTACCATTTGAAGGAGCTGTGTTTGCTATTTGGATGTATTCATGTAGTGTTGCCATCAATGACGAATGACACTGTAGGAGGATGTTAGGCAGGTATTTTCTTAATTTTTTGTTTTCTAGGAATCCTCTAAACCTGTAACCATCCTTACACTTTTGGGCCCAAACTTTCCTTTTTACCAGTGTTTTAGCTAGAGCATGTCACTGAGATCTTTCCTTTTTCCTATGAGCAACTCATTTCTTTTGTGCAACATTTGCTGAAACGGTTACTTGCTGGCTATAAGCGTTACAGGATTTTCAGATGTGAACCTTCTATAAACAACCACTCTTTCAGTCATTCAAAACCTCATTTTTTTAAAAAATGTCATCTTCTATTGCATTCCTGCAGTAGAAATGGGAAGAAACGATGGAAAAAAGACACCAAAATCCCAATGTGTCTTGGTTTTGAGCTTTTTATAGGTAGGCAAACATATGTGCTTGCCTAGATTAATAAAAACGCTCACAACAACAGTAGCAAGAATGTGTTTTAGAAGGCTCAGTCTGGCAAGGACCAGGCTGAGGAATGGGCTTTTTTGGTAAACAAACTTCAGCTATCCCAAAACAGTTACCTATTTTTGAAGGTTGGGGTCTAGAGAAGAGTTTTAAGTTATGGGTTTCTAGAAGAATTATTCTCAGTGATAAGTAAAATCAGCAGAGGATGTGATATGAATTGAACCGTGGTTGGAAACTATGCTTGAATAATTTTGGAAGAAACTGAAGGAAAACCTATTACATTTTAATCTTTTTTAAAAAATTTTATTTCCTGCCCTGGCAGTTGAATGTTAAATGGGAACTATTAGTTATGGGCTAAAATGGTCTTTAAATGGAAAGGAAGGGAGCACAGAAAGTAGCTGGTTTTCATTATTACTACTGATTTTATTATTACATTTTATATGGCAAGCATCTCACTGAAAAAGGCACGAAAAACAGAAATCCAGGACCTTCAGGCTCAATAGCTTACATGTCCCAAATCACCGAGACTTTGAAGAGAGAATGATAGAGGAAAAAAGGTGGAGAGGGGAGGGAAAAATCCCAAAGAGAAAGGCAAAGGTTCAGGTCAGTGGGATAGCACTGCAAGGGGCTGTGCTTCTGCTACAGTTCCGATTGGGAAGCCGGGATTTGTGTTAATGTTGCTATAGGGAGGGACAGATAACGTATGTATGGGCAAAATAAGATAACATATGTATGGGCACAGTATGCTTTGAGTGCGCAGGGGGGAGCTGTCTGTCCCTTAGCTCATTTTATCAAATCTGTCAGCTCTTGTATCTCTCATTGAAAGCTTACAGAGCTTTAAGGAAAATAAATGTTTGGTCAAGGAGACCGTGGTTCTGTGTTCACTAGCAATGCCAAGAGCTCGCACTTCATTTTAAACATCTGAACAAAATACTGTTCCTTCTAGTATTTCTAGGACCGTTTAAAATCAAAACGAATAGAAATACATTTGTATTTCTGTCTGAAGGTGTTAGGGAACATTTTCTTATTCTGAAAGGTGATGGGAATAGTGAGGGAAGGGGCTCTTTCATGCTTGCTTTTTAATTTAGGCAAGTTGTCTTCACCAGGCTCACCGTGCAATGTGGTAGTCTTTGAGGCAACCGTGCAATGTGGTAGTCTTTGAGGCAACGAGGTTTGGGACGTGAAGGGTTGCAAAGATCAGGCCAGGTCACAAAATGGGCTTGAGAGCATTGGTAGTTTCAAAGCATTCTCAGATCCATACATCTCAAAGATATTCTCAAATATCTTCTAGACATTTCCTAAAGTATTCCGATTTTTCTTGAGAAACATTTTTCACTAGGTTTTCTATTTGGGGAAAAGCATGTATCCATGGTTCTAACTGCAAGCTGAAAGAACAGAAGAATTTGGCGAGCTGCTCTGTTCCAGCTGTGCAATTGCTTATGCTTGCAGTGGAAATGATTGTGCGATGTAAAGAGTGGGCTCCGGCTCCGCGAGAGCTAAAGATCTCGTTGCTGTCAAGACAACTGTTTACCGCTGACAGCAAGCAATAAGAGATGACCAAATGTACTTTTTCTTAGTACTCCACTCGGTTCTTTTACAAAAACATTTTTTGGTCTGCTTGTTAATTTTAAAAGCAGTCTTTTTTAGGATTGTTTTCAGCATTGGCTTGAACTCTCACTAGCCCGAGTTAGCTTGAGTGATGCTCCATGTCAGATACTTTTGTGCCTAAATGAAGGGGAAGTGTGACTTCAAGCTGCTTGTTCTCTGTGTGTGTTTAGAGCGTGAATTAATGAATTTTGTTAGAAGTGACGTTTCTTACGTTTCAGTTTAACCATATTCTGTTCCCTGTTTTGGACCAGTAAGGCAGGATGTTAGAGAAGCCCAGTGGAATTGGGAAGAGAAGTTCATTTTCAGGGCAAATTGTTTATTTTTTTGGTACAGTTCCTTTATTTTAAGGTCAAGGGCAGGTAAGAATTACAAAGTTAAAGTATTGGTCTGGAAGTCAGGTAAGCAGCCAAAGACAAGCCGTATACTTACACTACATTTGCAAAAGGCTCTGGTACCCAGCTCCTCCACGAATGCCATGTAATGTGAAATCACAAATGCAAGCAGAATCCAAGGACCATAACCAAACTTGCTGCTCTATTTGCCTGAGTTGGGCTTTTTCTAAAGAGAATATTTATCAATACTGCTGTTTGTGAGAAGCAGAAAGGGTGACATCAGTCATAGTTCTTCAGCATAACAAACTTTTAGCATATTTTTAAGCTAAGACAGAAATATAATACATTTATCATAATCTCCAGTAATGCCTAGAGAAAATGTAATTTATTGCTGGTTTTAATGTCAGTTCAGTTGGATTTTCCTATCTGGATACGCCTGAGATTTATGATAAATTGTGTTATCTTACGAGTACGGTGTGATTAGTTAAGTGATATCTTTAGTAAGCTGCAGGTCATCATCATGTCACATTTGACAGAGGTGTTCAGACATACAACGTGGGATCAAATATTCCAGGCTGAGCCTGAGATTGGGTTGATCCTCTCTTTGGCTCAGCGGGATTAAGCACAAGGTGCTAGGCCATTGAGACTACAGAAACAGCTTTATTTCCAAATCCCTTTCAAAAAAAAAAAAAAAAGGGGTGAAGACGGCAATGTTCCCCTTCTACTCTCATCCATTTGTATCTTAATTTCAGAAGCTGTACAGTAATTCAAATAGAAACGGCAAAATAATTTTGTTCAGCCTGCTGTATATAAACTCTGCAGATATTAAGAAGAGCTTGTTGCTCATTCCTTCATTTGAAGTTCAGTCAGATGGTTTAATTTAAGACTGGGATCTTGTCCCTGTTTTTGCTTTTATTCTCATTTGTTCAGCAACTGATTATAGAGCCAGTTATGCCACAATAACAAGCTAGGCAGTATTTAATGAAATCTAAGACAGCTATTAATGTTAGCATGTATTAAGTGGAAAACATTAAGAAGTCTTTTTCAGCATTAGATTGTTCTTCTTTTAGTTTTCAAAGTCCAGACAGGTTTTTGTGGTTTTCTGTTTTGTTTTGTTTTTAAGTGATTTTAAACACGTATTAAGGAGGCTGTGCACGATGGACAAATGGGTAAAGAGAAGCTTAAAGAAGCAAAATGGTTCTTCATTTTGAAAAATGGCCTTTTCCTGGCTTCCAAGTGTCCTACCATGTTTTCTAGCTGTAGGGAAAAAATACAAGGGCGGCAATTGGTAGGGAATAAACGTATCAGTGCGACATTCAATTTAGAGCCAATCACCTGGTTTGCAAACCCCAAATACTCTGGCATAACGCTAGTGAAAATGAACCTGCCTTGCTTGGCCGCTCACCTCCCATGATTGAATACTGAAGCCTGTAGTCCTTGGGGTCTGCACAAACAGGGCCTGACAAAGAAGGAAAACCTATACTAATTGTGATTTTTATAATGTTTGATGTCTTCTCTCTCCGATTTGGCAATCTGGTTTTTTTCAACCTATACAACTGGAAAGCAAGCACAGTGTATGTAGCTATCACTGCTATAGTCTTGAACTGGGATTGGAGCACATTTAACCTTAACTGAGTTGGTTTTAATCTGGGTAGTTGGAAGGAATGGAGCAGCAGCAATCAATCTATGACCTTGTCAATGGAAATTCATAAATACCTGGGTTTGTCAGCCCCTGCTAATGTTGGCACGTTGTCCATTTTACCTCTGGGAAAACTAGCTCAGCTTCATCGATGCATCCTATAAAAATGCTTCCCATTTCTTTGTTAATGAAAGCTTATTTACAAATAGTTTATGCAGCAGGAAGACAATAGGAAAAGCAAATAAGCATTTGCATGAAACCAATAGGGAAGTGTAATTTGACAGCAAAAAGTATTTTATGCAAGTATTACTGGGGTTTTTTTTGGTAGGCAGGATGGTAAAGGTAGATTATCACTAGGAATCTAATAGGTTTGGTATAAGATAACGTATAACAGAGTTATTTTGTCTTCTCCAGAGTGTGTGCTATAAAAGGGAGTTCTTTTGAAGAGCGCTGGAAGGTGTGCAGTTGAGAACATACTGTAAACCAGGGAAGCTGGTACTGTTACAGGTTTTAGGCTGCTTTGTTGTAAAACAGTTTGTATGTGAGAATGATGGGCTTGTTCAGTTGCTCACAGTCGTTCTGAAGTTTGTAGTTCAGAAATAAATGAGGGAAAATCCATTTAAGACTTGCAGGTAATCAGTAGGACAGACTGTGATGTAGTTCCGTGGTATGTATCATATAGTTCCAAAACAAATACCGTAGGATGAGAGAATTTTGCTTACTCCTGTAAAAACAAAATGTAGCATCCTTTTGCAGTTGATGCTGACTGTATCTCAGAACACCCAAGATCCCTATAAAATCCTGACAACACCCCTAAAGGTCATTTACGGAGGTCACCTCTTTTTGCCTCCCACACTCCCTAGAGAAATTCTGGTCTGCCCACTCCTTCATGGCCACCCACCCGCAGATCAGCTGAGAAATCATACTTTGTTAAGAAAAACCTTTGTTAAGAATGTTATTTTTGTTCTTTGTTCTCTTTCCTGCGTTTGAAAGATGTCTTTTGTTCGCTGTGGTTCAAATACCGTAGTTCAAAAATACATCATTCGTGGCATATAGAAATTAAAACTGCATATGTATATTTTAGCTGAATTTAAAAAATGAGACTGGGGACTTGTCATTGTTTACATATATGTATTTTACTCTGATTTGTGTTTTAAGAAGTAAATTAAAATTAGTCTAATCACAAGAACATTTTTAAGCAAGCACTTTCAGATGGATCGACCGTTCTTTGGTTTTTGAAGCCTATAGGGGACTTAGTCTTCACCAGTCAAATGCAGATGTGTTTAGAGTAAGGATTAATTAGCAGCAATTCTTAAATCTCTACCTCCGTATACAATAGGAATATAACCATTACTGTAGTAAATTGTCGGAAGTTGAATGCCTTTGGCTGTCAGAGGAGTATCTTGGATCTGTGTCTGTTTATGTAACAGTAAAAGCATTACTCAGTGATACTGTTGCGTGCTGTTGAAGTTATCACACTTAGTGTAACCTGCTCAGTCTATCTCACTTAGTCTTTGCAATAATCATTAACAGAATTACGAATCTCATAAGGCAAAATGCGGTGAGCATCTAGTATGGGAATCTTGCCATATGCGTACCATATCCTCTCGGAAACCCACATGATTGAAAGCAACTGTTACTGATAGACAAGTTTTCTTGTGTTTCTTTTTAATGGTCTTTGGTTTTGCATCTGTTTTAAGTTAGATGGTTCATAATGCATTTCTGATTGCGGTTGTTTACAAGCTGCTTTCTCCATTGCTTTCCCTCCAGGTGTTGCAGGGTGCTCAGCTGATAGCTGTTGCTTCTGCTGAGCCTGCGTCAGGGGGTGTTGATGGATCCCCGCTCCAAGGGAGTGATATCCAAGTCCAATATGTGCAGCTGACACCAGTGACAGACCACTCTGCGACTAATCAAGTATGTATATATATTTTTTTGCTATTTGAATGTACATAACTTGATCGAAACATCTGTCAGATGAGCTATATATCTGTCCAGAAATGCTGCAGTCCCAATGAGTTTATGATCCTGTTTCCAAACCATAACCAAAAAAAAAAAATCATCTATAATAAGAAACATCATTTTGGTAAAGGTATAAATGGTCTTTGACTATTCCTGCTTCTATGTTCTTGCTCAGTGCCTCTAAAGAATAGTTATTTTGGTCATCATTGTTTTCCTGCATCCTTGAAGGCTGACAGACATGTTAAAGGACAGGGCAAAAAACTTGCTTGGAATCTATCCAAAAAGTATTCTTCAGACTGAGGTTTCTCTTAAAAATGTTATTCCCTTTCTGACAGCAGTTTTCCAGTTATTTTGATCAACAGCCTGGATTTCCTGCAGAAGTCGCAATGTTAGCAATTGTAAGTGAACACTTGATCCTCTCAGTTACGGTGGAGGAATTATCGTGGGTGTTGTTTGTTTTTTTTTTTTTTTTCTTTTTAAACCAGTTTGAACAGTCATGTATCTGAGTCTAGAAAAAGTTTCTCATCAGCTTGCAGCTGTGACTGGTGACAACAGGAGAATGCTGACTTAAAACAGTTGTCAGAAATGTTTCTGAAGATGATTACACATTCTTCTGTGAACCTCACTTAGTGGACTTCGTTTCTAGGGAATGCCAAGTGGTTGTGAAAAATAAGCTGTTGCTTGCTAGCCAAAATATAATGGTATCCTTAGCAGCCAATATTAGAGTGGATTTTTGTCTGATACATACCCAGTTTTGTAGAGAATTCTCATCTGGCTACAAACATTTGGATATTGAGTCTCTTGGGGCGGGGGGGGAGTTGCATAAGAAATCAAGGGGATCATGTCCAGACTTTGCGTGCACAAAACTCAAGCTCTTAGTTCTTCTTCCATGGGCAAGGCAATCTGCAGATCAATTCGCTCTGTGAAGGCAGAGCACATTAGTTATCCCAGTGGCAAAGAGGGCCTCAAACAAAAGATGGAGCTGTGTTGCATATTGCCGAAGCGCCGTCTGCGCTCACTGGTGCAGGTAGGAAGGCCGGAGCTCTAAACTCTTTTAGTTGCCCCAGTCCACGCTGGCTCCCCACCTGGACACTACGAAGTGCTTTTCAGAAAAATGATGCTCCCTGCCAAAAAGGATCAGACTGCCTGGCATGTGAGTGTCCTGTGCTGTAAAATCACATTCTAGTTTTCTGTACACTGATCTTCCCGTGTAGATGAGCCCTCAATCGTTGTTTTTCCCTCTTTTGTAGATTTGTCTCTGCACTAACCTTCTCAATATTTTATTCTTAGTCACTTGTAATAGTACACTGGACAATAAGAGTCCAGCATATAATAAGAGTTTTTCCCTCTTTTGTAGATTTGTCTCTGCACTAACCTTCTCAATATTTTATTCTTAGTCACTTGTAATAGTACGCTGGACTATAAGAGTCCAGCATACAATAAGACAGGCAACGATCGTGCCTTATTTCTTATAAATCCTCAAGTACTGCTGGTCCCACACAATTAATAAAGCATATAGGCGTCAGGTAGCGCGAGGTGTTTGTCGTGCTGCTGTCCTCACTCCAGGCCTGGGAAATTCTCAAATTTACCTCCCACGGACTTTCTCCTGAGTCTGTTCCTTGTTCCTGTCCTCCCCTTCTCAGCTACCACCTCTGATGGGCAAGAGGTTACGGCGTTCAGTTATAAACATCGGTGTCCGTCTCCCACATGACTGGCAGCCACCAGAGGAGTTACTTTTCTCTTCAAGGGACACTTTGCGCTGTGTTAGGTTTTAATATTGTGGTTAACCACAGAGATTTGTACAAAGCTGAAGAGAAGCAGAAAAGGAATGTGAAATAAGAAGTGTATGAAAGGAAAAACAGGCAAGACTAAAAATAAGTTTGCCATAAATATTTCCTCAGTTTACACAAACTAAAAACTAAGAGTCTGTTAATGAATTGGAGAACCCAACTTGGTATTGGCATTACTCTTGAGTTATATGGATAGCCCAGTAGCTTTTTTTGGCTAAAATTGTGGAATAGCCCTACTCATCTTAGATCTCTTATCTGAAGGGAAAACCCTGTCAGTGAGGCTGTAGTGATGCTTTTATCTGTTTTCATATAGTTCTTTGCCAAGGTACTGAGATGTTCTCAATGATTTTCAATCTATTTATCAAACAAAGCTTATAAAAGTGGAGTTTATTATCCACCTGGGTTGGATGCTATGCCCTACACAAATTCCTGGTTTGAAACACCACAACTGCGAATTTATTTAATGTCTGAAAACAAGACACCAGTTGCCTGACCTTTTTTCTTGAAAACCATGCATTTGGAAGCAATCGCATATGCAAAGCTGAAGGTAGGGGTGAGGCTACTTGAAATGAATCCCTTCTCTGACTTCAGCTGAAGCAGACAGCAATACGCACTTCAACATAGTGTTTTCAATGTATTCACGCACGATTTTGTATTTTCAAATTCCTGTAGACAGAAGTATTAATAGCTAGGATTCTGAGAGTTTCTTAATAACCCTAAACCACATATGTGAACACAAACTATTAATATATGAACAGTGTTTTGCTGGCATAAAATTGCAAATGCATGCATGGAGGGAGACATGGTTTGAAATCAGATGCATTTTCGGGATTTAGGTTTAGTTGGCTTGTTTTCATGTCTCGATAGCATTCTTTCTTATAGCAGCTTGCAAAATTTAGAAATATAGAATGTGATGGTGACAAAGAATATTTGGATTAATTCTGTGCTCAAATTCATATGCTGGTGGTAAATTTTGTTTGATTTGGAAAAAAAACATAATTCCAAATCTAAAGCGTGCTTCTAACCCCTTTGGGCAGTCTTCTACTTCTGGTCTGAATGTTGGATAAATATTCAGTATTGCTGTTGTGGCTATTATTTGGTAATTATATTACTTCAATACAGTTTTCCTCTAATGGGAAAGAAAAAACTTTGGTCACTTGAAAACTTACCTGCTATCAAATTTAGCAACCTGATAGAATTATTCACCACTTTGGCACTAATTTATTGAACATTTAAGTAAACACCAAATTACTTATAAAATTGAACAGGAAAACAATCTTGTAGCTGTGTGCAATTACCGGCAACAAGGCAGAGAGATGAAGAGAAATAATCTGGCAACAAAAACCTGAATTTAGGAGCAATGCTTTATAATTTTGAACCTCCAGTATTTTCATTTGAGTAAATAAGTGGCGACTGTATAGTAAAACCTAAAGGATGGGAAATCTAGTTGAATTCCCACCCTTGTGCCTTTGTGGGTCATCTCGCAGATACCAGGCTGAGAGCATACGGCAGGGCTTCAAGTAAGACTTTTTCATAACAGAAGTACTGCCACAGAAATAATTCTGTATCCAGGGCATTACATAAAGCAGCTATTAGATGAATTTATGGAGGGAAAATCTGTCAAGGGCAGATCTCTGGAATCTGTGGGAGTGTGCAGGAAAATATCATTAAATTCTTGCCCTTTTCTTGTAGTTTATCTGTGCTTGTGATATTGGCTGCTATCAGGGGAAGGCTTATTGGGTGTGATAGACTTTATCCAAGCCAATACAGCTGTTCTTAAATGCTATTCATCTTACAGCTCTAAAGATGGAGTTTGTTTCATAATCTAGTTTTCCTTACTCCAACTAACTTGGCTAAAAAGGCAGTTTGCTATGGGATTATCCTTTCACAGCACGGTCAGACTACTGGTAGGCCGTAATTTGATTTTTAAGGAGACTTCCTTTGAAAGCTTAAGTCAGTTGTCTTTCCTTTAAACTCTTTCACGGAGGACAGTTTTTGTTGGAAAGTGTGTAGAATCAGGCCTGTAGGAAGAATTTTATGAGAAAAAGGGTCACTATAGTAGTACTATTCTCATTTTACACAAAATAGAGAAGGACCACAGTGGGTAAAGTCAGCAGTTTTAGACCGTATCCCGCACCAGCTGGGGAAATTCCAAGCACAGGGCAAACAGGTAATTTTACTCCCCTTACCTACGATGGTTCTGTCACTCCGGGACTTACTACTGTCTTTTCTGTGATCACCCTTGGTGGACTTTCCTTCCATAACGCTGTTCAGCTCTGCCTTGGACCCCCGAGCTGTCAGTACGTACATTGTGCTTCACACACAAAGCCTTCCACAGCTTCGGCACATGTTGTGCCAGACACGGGTTTTATTTTGTTTCTTTTTAGAGCTGGTTCTTTTTTGGGGAGAGAGAGGGAATAATTGTTTTCTATTTGCTCTCTTTGTGCCACTCGTGATTTTATAGATCCTTATCATGATTTCATTATTTTAGCCTTTTCTTTCCAGCTGGAAGGGCATTAGTCTACTTAGTCTTCATGTGGACTCTTTATGTTATTTTTGGTGCCTTTGTAAGTGTATTCCCATTTCAACTCTGTCATAGAGCTGATATCCGTGCAGATTTTGCACTGGTACATACAAGAAGTTTCAATTAGTATAACTTGTTCGCGTTCCCCTGGCTACACCAAAGGAAAGCACTTTTGTCTTGATTTACTGATTTCATGTTTCCTTTTGCAGGGCACTGATACCCTTCAATCAGCAATCCAGCCAGAGATGCAGATAGAACACGGAGCAATCCAAATTCAATAAGAGAATTGCGAAAACTGTGTCAAACCAAGGTGTCAGCGAACCCCAGTCGGAAGTTAAGTGCTGTAGTCCTCGTGCAACAACAGGAGAATGGAAATACCTATGAGACTAATGGTCACACCTCAAACATCTCCTGCAAACAGTAGAGTTCTGGTGATCTGCTTGCACTCACCTGGAATAAATCAGACCCATTTATTTAAGTCGGAGCTACATCACTACATCAGTTGAGAATCTGGCCTTCAGAAAAAATACATGGCCTGCCCTTAGGTACACTTAAAGAGAAAAAATTCTTTCAGAAAGAGGGAAAGAAATCTAATGAATCAAAACCATGAGGCTAAATTAATGTTTCATCCTGTTCATTTCTTCTGTGAAATACACCATTTGAATGTCTGCAGATATCTTAGGAAGTGTATTGCTGCTTTGCAATACTTGCTTTACCACATATAGAAGATCAAGAGCTCAAATATTTTTCACTGTTTAAACAGCTTTTTTTATTTGCTATGGTGTTTATAACAAAAATGGAAAATATTTAAAAAAAGAAAAATCCCATAACTGCAAGTATTAGCCTTTTGCTGGTGTTTTCTGTTCAGTGTAATGAAAACTGTATTTGCAGAAGACTAACAATTTTGTTTGTACTGTTGCTTAACTACTTTTCTAGGGGAAAATGCTTTTAAATGCTGTAATTATGCATTTCTAATGAAAAATAAATGTGTATTTATGAATAGTGCAGCTCTAAGTTGCTCTCTGCTTTAGGAATGAATACGGTTTGACTGGACTCTGCTGTAAGAGTGTAGTTCTGCAGTATTTGAAGACAGACACTATCTGGCAAGCTCTGCTGTCAAACTGAGAAGTAAGATTAAGTCTATAAGGAAGATATCAATCTTAGATCATGCTATTATCTAAATTTCCAGTGCAAGAAAAATGTGATAGTTAAGCTTTTGAGTCTGCAAATCCTATTTTATACAATGAACTTATGAAATCATTTTTAAAAAATGTGAGCGATTCTTCTGAGCTCTCTCCCTTTTAGTTCCTCCTGCCTCCTTTGTCCAGCCATTTGTGGCAATACCTCAGTTTGAGATTCATCCATAAAAAGCTGGGCTGCAAAAGTCGGATACCTGTCTTGTTATCCAACCTGCAACAGCAGGGTGAAATCCCCTCTCCGCTGAAACTTATGGGAAATCTGATACCCATTTCAAGAAAGCTGCATTTTCATATTTGCTAAGCTTGAGTGGAAAGGACACGCGTTTGCTATAACCTGATTATCTTAATGGTGCACGTTTTAGAAAAATATAGAGTTTACTGGGGGAGGTGTTGCTTTGTGTTTGTTTTTCAGCTGACTTGCTATATGGTTATTGTCAATATATGGCTCATAATGCATTTAATGTATTAATGAATGGGGCATAGCCACAAATTCTACATGGTTGAATTCAGGATAACGGTTTTCTTTTTTGTGAAAGGAAGGGTTAAGCACACCCAATTTCTGGGAATGTTGTCCCTGGTAAGTATTACACTTTATGTAAATTCCTACTTCTCTTTAGGCTATTTCTTGACGCACAAGTACAATGCAAACTGAACCACAGCTTATTGAATACAATGCTTGCAACAGGCCAAGAATTTGGCTACTCTTCAGTTTCTTTTTTTAATAGTGTTTCTCAGACTGGGTGATGTTTGAAGAGCTTGGCATCCAAATAGAAGCCTAAAAATAAAGCAAGGCCTGTACGTTTTAGCATGGCTGTTTAATAATAATTTATCACTTGGAAATGACAGTGAGAAAGCTGGGATGGCAAAGCTGCTGCATGCTACTGCGTGCCACTCTCTTGCTATATTCATATTGGCCACAGCAGCTTTCTTGTTTTCTTTGGAAAGTTTTACTCTTACCCAGCTTTCCTTCTGCATCCTGGGTGTCTTCTGCTTTCAGAGGGAACACACATGCATTTAAACTGTAGGGTATCTGTCTTTGTTTTCTGGTGCAATTAAGAATTCTGTTCTCTTTGCATTTTTCAGCTCAGGTACAAGATGAAATTGAGTTCAGGAGAGGTTTCCTTTAGCCAGTAGACTGCTGCATGCTCAAGTCTCTTCTGCTAAAGGTGATTGTAAAGATTCACTGCACACCATGCAGTGAAATAGCATTAACTAGATTTCAAGAGAGTGAAATCTACTTCACCAGTGTGGAATGGAGAGTGTACAAATCAATTGAAATAAATAGGTAAGGAGAGCAGCTTAAGACCCGCCTGGGCATTCAGATGTTAAGACTGCGTGTTTCTCAAGATGTGAATGTTTCTCAGTGTTACGTCAATGTTTACATTAGTCTAAGATGTGTCACACTGTGTTTATACTTAAAAGAAAAGCAACTTCAACACTGAGCCAGGTATTCCTGTGGGTAATCCCGGTCCCTGTTCCCTTTCTGTACATGTTATGTGCTTGGAGGATTCGTGTCCTTATCCAGGGAGGAACTGTCTTCGCTTCAGGAATGTTTTATGTGTTTTCTAGACATCACAGGCTGTGTCACGTACAAATAAGTCATTCCTGAGAAGAGTAATTCAGGAATTAATTCCGTTCTACGAAATGCTTGTGACTGTGAAGAGTCTGTGAAGTTCTGTGCAAGTGTGAAGAGTATGTTCATGCAGAGATTATCGTAACAATAACATATCAACAGTAAGAAATCCTACAAGTATTATAAGATAACTGAAGGCATGAAAATCTTGCAGGGGTACTGAGCGTTTTGCCTGGCGCTCTGTTCAGGTAGGTTGGTGTTTCACCGTGGATGTAGTTCTGCCCTTGAAGACTGTTTGACCATTTCAGTAGGTCAGCTAGAAATGAGTTCTCATTACGCCTCCTTTTGTTATTCACAGCTTCTGCCTTTTTAATAATAAGGTTCTTTTCCCCTCAGCAAACCTTCTAACATTCTCATTTTTAACTGTTCTTTTTCTCTTCATGCTGCTTTTGTCCAAGAGGCAGAGATTGAGAACATATGACCAAGAGTCTTCAGGGGGACATTTCTTGTAAGGTTAGACTAGGATCAGCTGCATATTTTATTTGTAATTCATCTCGTGACCTGCAGAATACTGTTTTCATGGGTTTGATTTAGTTTTGTGTAATAGTGATTAGGCACGCAGGCTTTGGGGGAGGAGAGCCTCTGGTTACCCTACTTGGCCCCATTGGTTATTTTCGATATTAAGTTCACTGTAGCCAGGACCTCACCATTTATCTTGATGTTATTCTAAAATTCTTGACATGTAGTTATGGCTGCACAGGCAGTACGGTACCATTATAGTGACCTTTCAGAGCACTTAATCTTGAATCCCACCTGAAAGAGCATCCATCTCTTGAATTCTTAAGGGCTTCTGTGGTCCTGATGGAAAAACTAATCAAAATGTTATGGTTTGGTGGATTATACAACTAGAAATTAGTCTAAAAAAAGTGAAGGATGTGGGTTATTTCTTTTCTGTTTTTCTTTTTGTTTCTTTCATTCCTTGTTATTTTGACATATTTTGTCTTGCAAAACAAAACTATAAAAGTGAGCGCCCTTCTGTGACTCAAATAAACTGGAATGCCTTCATTAGCTGCATTTTTAAGCATTTCAGTATTGACAGTTTGCCTGTAAAGCAAGGAATGCTGGCCAAAATGTTGCTCTAGTGCTTGTCTCCGACACAGATATCCTGGCATGCGTACGGGTATGCTCTGGTGGCCCTGGACTTTATTATCCGCTTCACAGAACTGCTATGGAGTTCCATGTTAGAAAATACAGTGGGGAAACCAATATCTAAAAAAGCCCCCCAAATCACCATAGAATCTCACTCTGCACAAACTTCTGTTGGCAATCAGTATTCCTTCTGAATTTCTAATTACCTAAGTACTGAAAATTTAGAGCCGTAACTATAATTCAGCAAAAACTGTTTCCCATTATCAGAAATAAGAATGTTCCTTTCATTCACTGCGATCCCAAAGCACTTCTATAAGCTCTGCTGATTTAGGTGAGTACTCGACAGTCAAACCTCATTTCCTTGAATGAAGCCGGGAATAAGAAAGTCATTCAGTTAGAGTGGTGTTTGGGGTAAACTGAGATTGCTTTTTTTTAATGCGCTGGTACAAACGGACATACTTGATTTCTCTGCTAAACAAGGTTTGACATATTTAGAGGTTGTTTTATACCCTACAAAAATATGAGTAACTAACCGTGCAGCAAGTGGAGGCAAGAGGAGTTGTGCAGAGCTGAAGTTAGAGCTGAAGTGCGTGGGATGTGATTGCTCACGTGCAGTGTGGCCAGGGCAAGGGGTTAACACTCCTCATCTTTCAGAAGGTGCCAAGGGATTTTTAATCAAGTCTTGTTCTTTAGCATGATAAATTGGATGGAACTGGATGAAAACCTATTTTTCCTCATCTACAACTTCACATGCGAAGTTTAATGCAAGGGCAAATGTCTCCTTTTGTTTGACTTTTTTGCCTTTTTTTAAACTTACATGAATTCTACTTTTGAAAGCTTTCTCATGTTTGTTTCCTATTCAATTTTTAAAAGTATACATTTTGCAAAGGAAAAATGTCCTCTAATGATATTTAATAAAATTTTATATTTTGGGCAGAAAATTATATTTTTAGGATTTTGTTCATCAGCATAGATATTTTTAATTGATGGGTAGACTGGGAAAAGTTCTGTTCTTCCGGTCCCTCAGGTTAATCTGTATTTTTGAATGTTTCAGTAAACTGTCCAGTTTCGTCTGTGTCTTATCAGCTTGGGTTGAGCGTGAGTTAATATATGTTATATAGTCTTCCAGTAAATATTTTATTTCAGATGTTTCATACTACTTAAAGGAAAGTTAATCTGGTTGTGAAACAGATGAACAAAAGCCTGGATGGAAAGCTGAGTTTAGCCTGACATCTCTCCATGCTACACTGTGATGCCAGCTGTAAGGACAGACTGTTCATTGTCCCTCACTGTGCCACAATCTGGACATTTATGGTATTTAATTTGAAAATAATAAATATCCCTGTTTTCCACACTGATTCCCTGCTTTTCTTAAGGAATGTTTGGGATTTCTGTTTTCAGGATGCACTGGGGTTTGCTTGCCAAGCTGTTGAGTGCATCATATCGGGACCTGAGAATTGAAGCAAGTACACTGAAATCAAAGGGACTTTACTCTTTTGTTATTACCACAGGAAAAGTAAATCTCCTGTATGTATAGTTTTTAATTGACGAACGAGATATTAAATTTACCATTGACTTTTTGCATAAAGCAGAAAAAAAAATTGGGAGCTGGCCAGCACCATTTGACTAGCTGAGAAGTGCACTTCAGCTTGCTTGATGTGTGTGTAGATATATGGCTATCTTTTTGCTTGAGTTTGCGTGGGGTTGGCTCACCTCCTACTACTTTGGTGCTAGAAGTCACCTCTCTCCTCTTCTCACTTCCTTTTGATATGTTTTTCACTCCCCCATTTCTGTGGCATTTATTTCTAATGTTATGAAAAACCTAGATCCCTTTTGCTGCATTGATCTTACCAGAGGAGCTTGGCTGGCCACCTTTAATTAAAAAGAAATAAATCATAAACCCTTGGGCTACTGGATTCTGAATTGCATTTAGCAGAAAAAAAACATTACCTCGTGCACAGGGAAGAAGCTCCCTTACTTGGCTTATTTAACAGTTACAATTAGTAACTGTACTTTTAGTACATTTTAGTAAAACTAAAATTTAGTAAATTTTTAGTTGGAAACTATGTGTGTCTCATTAATTAGCAACATTTTCAGTTTAATAACCAGATTTTCCCCTGCTGTTGCTATGTAGTAGCAAAATTAAACCTTCTTTTGCAAGCACCCAGGTGAATACACGAGTAGCTGGTCCTGTGAATTGCACTGAGAATTCTGCCAACTTCCAGTCTAGGTTACACAGCAGCTAAGCTTGTCGTTTGATGCTTTTCCTCCCCAAAATGCCTGCTTCCATCTCCCCGGTGTCATAACCCTCTGAGGGCGGCCCTTCTCTAACAATCACAAATCGGTACGATTTAATCGGACACAAACGATGTGCTCTTTCTAAAGCAGAACAGGCTCAGTTCTGTTTCCCGTCCCGGCGCGTGTGAAACGCTGTACTCTCTCGTTGGGGCCATCTGCCTTGCATAACTGCTGTTATTTAACAGCAATTTTATTACCCAATCCTACTTCAACTCTCTTAATCCCCCTGCTCTAATGGGCTCCCTGCTCTCTCCAGCAAAATCAGAGGAGAAATAAAAAAGCCAGAATGTTTGTAAAAGAGGAGGTGGGAGGAATCAAGGAAAAGATGAGAAACAGTTTGTTGATTTGTTTTGAATCCCTTCCTCCCTTTTCATTCATTCAGGTTGCCTTTCGCTCCTTTCTGCAGTTAAATGCGCAGCCCAGGGAGGTGGTTCACACTGAGAAGTTCTTCATTTTCTGAAATACAATAGTGACAAAAATATCCTACTTTTATCCAAGGGACAGCAGCTTTGGAGGTAGGCAGGGGCAAGGTGGAGGGTAGAGGTTCGGGTTTTTCTTTTGATGTTTTTGAAATTTTTTATTTTTTTCTTTTAATTTTTATAAGCCTTGTGTCTTGTTTATACCTTACTAGGTTTTTAAATAGTTCGTAAGCGTCTGGGGGGATTACATATGTTTTGGGTTCTGCCTGAAATTCCTTTGAGTTCCGTCAAATTGACCATTATAATGAAACTAGGAGCTTTTCCGGCATGTTCTGTCTCAGAATTTAAAAAAAAAAAAAAAAAAAAGCTTTCCACCTCTGACATTTTCCTATGTTTTCATTGAAATTTTCTTGTAAAAATTTCACTGAAATTTTCCTTAGGCAAAAGGCTGAATGTACCTTAGTGTTAGTGAAAATAATTTTTCCCTTTTGTTCTACTTTTTGTAAAAGGTGAAAGGCATTAATCTTTTCTGCCAGAAAGTCAACTTCTGTAGGAATATTCCCGTAAGAAACTTTGACCTCTGTGAATGTCTTTCCACGGATTGACATAGTTTTCCACGCCGATTCCTTTCTTTGAGCAAATGCAGCACACTTAGGACTGATAAAGTGTCATAGATAGTAAGTGGTTGAATATTTTGAGGAAGGTTTTTTTATGTGTGGTTTTGCTTTTATTTTGTTTTTACCTGCGTCATTTCACTGATCCGATTCACGGTGTGGAGCTTTCTGTGCTGTACAGAAATAAGCCTGACAGAGAAGTGTGTGCTTGGATTTGAGCTCCCTCCAGGCTTTTGGCTCTGAGTCCCTCTAAATCTTTCCTGCTTTAATCAGTGTGCAGATTTGGGCAAATAGAGGGTAAGATTTAAAAGCCCTTCATTGGAGTGTTGCTCTTGGGAAGAAAACACTGGCTAGTGAAGAGCTCTTCAGTTTGGGCAGGGAGGGAATTACAAGAACCATGAGCCAGTCAAATTCAGGTGGGAAATGAGGCACAGCGTTTGACACTGTGCATGAAGGAAAATGAATGACTGAACAAATTGTCGAGAGAGGTGGATTCCCCATCTTTGGGTACCTTCTGCTCTTGATTGGCCGCCACTGGCCAGACTATCACCAAATGCAGCCCCACGATGCAGTGGCGTGCCTCGTAACGGTAACGGGAGTGTGCCTTGATCTATGGCAGCCCGGCACTCTGTGATAAGTGTGCGAGGATTATCCCGTGGGATGCCCATGGTTCCCACAATCTGCAGCTTCACCAGTCTCACGATGATATATCCATGCAGTAAAGCCCACAGTTATTAAATCCATTCCCTGGACTCAGAGGACATTGCCTCTATTCTCTCCCTACATAGCATATGACGTAAAGCATGACCCAATAATGTATGTAATATCCTAAATTCAAAAGCCATAAAATTAAAATGTACAAGTAAAAAGTATAAAAGATTGAGGGCTTTGCTGATGTCCTGGTGTCCTGTAGCGGCTGAAACTTGTAAAGAGAAGATACCCAGGTAGTCTAGGAATGGGACTATCCCATGCGCTCTGTGAAGGGGGGAGATATCAAATCTCCCATCTGTCCTTGAAAAAAAATTCCTTCCAGGATCCAAATCTGGTAATTAGTTAAAGAAGAATAAAACACACAAGGCAGACACCGGAGGTTTGGGGTTTTTTTTAACTTAGTATCCCTCCAAGCACTAGCACATGCTCTCCAACACTCAGCCTCTTGTTGTGGCCCATCACATTGCATCGTGAAAACAGATGTGGGGAGCAGTTTCTCCATCTTTGTTCAGTGCCAAGTAACTGAGCAGACCAAACCCAGACAGCAGCGGAGGCTGGCATTTTTGTTAAGTTGTGCAGTCCGTAATTCATGAAGGTATCGAGTTCTACCTTGAAACAAGTTTTCTCATGGCCATCACTGGCCGCCTTGAAAGCTCATTCTTCTCTGATGAGAATTTTCTCTCTTTCTCTGTTTCACAATGTTCTGGTCTAGGTCTCGGGTGCTTATTTCTGTAGTTTATGGGTCTTTTCCCAGACCCGTTCTCTATGGTTTCAGCTTTAATCAACTGAAAATCTTAAAAAGAGCTTACATTTTATATCTCAAGCACTTTTCCTACTTCCAGAGTGCAGCTATATGAAAGGGAGATTGGCACTAAAGCACCTAGAAACACTAAACCCATCCCTAGTTTGTTACCCTTGTTCTGAACTTACTAAATAGGCTCAGCTGCCAACAGAATAAATTCCTAAATAAAGTCTGTCAACATGCTGAGAACAGCCCAGAGCAACCTCATGTCTTTCACACAAACAACTGACTGCCTTGACTTGGGCAGAGATAAAATACAAGCAACAACTCGCTGACGTATATAGTGTAATTTCCGTCACACGTCTGTGCTACCATAGGTAGCCCCACCAGGCACAACCGAGATCCCCTAGTGAAACAGCTTGGCCAAGGAGTGTCCGCTGCCGCTCCATGATATTCCTTCACCCTAGGTATTTGAAATCCCATTAGTACGTGGAAGCAGTGCTGAAAACAGATACCTACATGGAAATACCGAATGTACGTAGCGATGCATGCCAATGTCTGACACCATTGTCTATCACTTGCTTAGATGTTGTGAGGAAGGATGAGAAGGAAACTTCATGTTGCATAAGTTAATGCTTATTCTATCTAGGGTAATCAGTCTTTCTTATCTTAATAGCTGTATACCAGAGTTTTCACGTGTCTGAGAGACACCAGGCAGGTATCTTCACAATTACTGAAGGGAAGTTCTGGAGTAGTTCATAGCCTGGAGGTGGCAATAGCTCCCGCTGTGCCAGTGCAGCACAAAGTGACCATATACGCTGGCTCCAGCAGCACCCGCCGGCTTCCTTTCTGCAGCTGCTGGGTCTAAGTTACCAACAGCCCACATTTCATTCCAAGCAGGGTATGTAGCTTTTTAGTTTCCATTCTCAGTTAGTGTCCTTTACTTTGTCTAGAGGAATACATGATGGCAGTGGAGTCTTGTCATGCGTCAGAGATGCTGGTTCTGGTGAGTAAATGGAAGCTATAGCATGCAAGTTTCTACTGTAACGGCTGTGCTCATCTAGGTGTGCCAGGTTTGCTCGAAACCTTCAGAGCAGTCTGAACTCTGCTGGAGGGTGCTGTGTCTGCACTGGTGGTCTGCACAGATCCGAGCAAGATGATGGAGAACGGGTCATGGCAGGCGTGCCTGGCTGTGTGACAGGGCTGTCACATAGGAAGCCTTAGGCTCAGAAACCAGGTGTCAGTGGCAGCTATTTCATCCTGCACAGCTGTTGAGGTGAGAGCACACGTTCTCCTCTGCTTCATGGCTCTCAGTGTATGAAGGTTGAGTCGGGCTAGAAGTGCATTTTACTGGGTTGCAAGCAGTGAAACAGAAGAGCGATAGGTTCTTGTGCACAGATGCTTGTTTGTAGCCGACAGCAAAAGTCTTACTAATGAACGATGCTTCTGTCCATAGGTGGTCTGGTAACCGAGGGAGGAGGGGTGGGTTGATAAAGATCGTAAGAAAGAGAATTCAAGACAGAAACGATTTAAAAAAAAAAAAAAACAACCCAAACTTGAAATCCCTAATCCTTTGGGACCAGTTTCTAAGGGTCCATCGTTAAACGTATCATAATTAAAAAGAGCTTTCTTATAGCACAGAGTTAATAAGCAGGGAGCATCTAAGAAAATACCTTTTTTTTTCCTCTTAAGATGCTGCCTCCCCACTTCCTGCCTCTCTGCAGTCTTTGTACCTAAGAGTTGTTTGTGGATGTTTACTAGACACTTCCAGCAGAAGGAGGGTTAAGTACATGAGAAGGGGGTGGAGAGGGAATCCCAGCTTGGAACTTGAGACTTTCCAGCTGAGAAAGAAGGATTCAGAGATGCAGACGTAATCATACAGCACTGCAATCAACTCCTGTGTCAAAAGAAGTCAGGAAAAGCACATAAATAACTCCACAGCCACACTTAATGTAGTGCAGGACATATATCAATAATGCCACCACTTCCTCCAGGGTGAGTATAGAAAAGCTTCCTGTCTAAACGCTTGCAAAATGGTTTAAATACTTTGAAATGGCTTGATGTAAACTTCAGAAATTGAGGTAGCTTTGAATTAAAATTATTTGGTACCAGATCAAATAGATACTTTTTATCTTATTGCAAGTTTCAGGTTTCCTTGCAAATAGTCTCAAGAAATAAACTGTAGTTGTCTGAAGCATAATCTATATTGTTTCCTGCCGTAAATTCAAAACTCCAAATGAGCTGCCAAGGACTGAAAAGCACACTCATTTAGTGGGAATGCAAATTTGTCTGTATTCTTTATTATACAAAGTTGAACATTTTTATTTTAATAGCTTAACTCCTTCCAGCTACTTGCTTGAGTTGCTCCACTTCTCTGCCTGCTTCAGCGTAATGAGCTGAACGTTTTCAGGTAATCCACGTGCTTAGGATGGGCTTTCCTGAAGCTGTCACTTTGAAGTGGCTTTGAAGTGTCCTCGGTAAATCTGGTAGCTCTACATTTTATTTGCTGTCTGTGTAATGTACAACAGCTTCTGTAAGGACTGTGGGGTGTTTGTGGTCAGTCTGCTGGTCTGAAGGATCCAAAGTCTTTTTGATTGATACAGGCAGAATGAAGGATGGAAGAGGAAAGAGATGCTGCTGCCTTGCTTCTCAGCGGGGTGCTTTCTCCCCTGCTAGGCGGATGGTGATGTGATGTTACAGATGGTGTGTGATTTATTGCATTATTAATATTATTATTACCAGTCTTTATGGAAAGGTTCTTGGTTAATGTGCTCGAGTTCATAAACCGTTTCATGCTGGGCTTTGTGTGTATGTGTTTGTAAAATGCCTGTTTTCCATTACAAAACTGGGAGATAAACGAAGATGACAGTCACATTTTCCTAACATAAATTTCTCCCTTTCTTAGTCCTCCTTGGAAACCATAAATTTCAGCAGTGTGTCTGTGTGCTCCAGACATCAAAAAGCCACATTTGGGCAGGCGGATTTACAAGCCCTCTGTTTTCCTTGGTCAAGTCCTTTGCAGAAGAAAAGATAGACATCCAAATGATAACAGAAAGCTGGGAAGGGAAGCAGAGTTAAAGGAGGAAGCTGTACAATGTGGGAGGGGAAGGAAAGTCTCCTGGGAGGACTTGTCTCAGCTGATACAATTCAGGTGGTGGATAGAGATTTTCCTTCTATTTCTGGCCAATAAACATCTTGTTTTCCTGTTCCTGTGCTAAGTGTTTTCAGCCATAAGTACTCAACCTTTTCTTCCTCACAGCTAAAACTCTTGTCCAAGTTGTTATCTCATCATGTCTCGATTAATGCAACATCCTTTTCTCTTGGCCTTGATGAACACTGACTTTTGCCCAAATCATATCCATTCAGAAACTTCCTCTCATTTGGCTTTTTCTTCTCTATCGCATCAAATACTTGTCTGTACTTTTGCGGTCCTTCTTGGCCTGTCCTCGTCTTATATCCTGTTTCTCATTTAAGATCTGTTCCTTCCCCCACGCTGCCCCTTGCACTTGACAGGAGCAAAATTTCGCATGCAAACAACCTTTACTTCTTGCCCTTTAGTCCCTTCCTATGGTATGTTGTTTTCTGTGCCGATCATTAAAATCTTGACTGTTTCAGTTGCTGGCATGAGAAGACTACTTCCTGTTAGGTCTAAACTTTATGTTAATATTATTCCTAAATATTATGTTATTTTCCTGCCCTGTCTTCCCTGTCTTTATGGGCCTTCTGTCTCTTTGAGGCTTGGACCCATCCTTTCTTGTGCAACACCTAGCACCTATTTGTAGGATACTAATAGTAATTCATTCACAAGTTTCGCTTGTCACCAGTTCAGCAGCTTTGGTCATTAATGCATAAGCAGTGTTATTTGTCTTTTTAAATTCTTCTTACAATTACGCTAAGGTTAAGCATAATTAGCTTGGAGTTAGCACACATGAATAAAACCAAGACTCAAAGTTGCAGATTAGAAACCTTGTTCTGGTTTTCAGTCTGCTATAAAAACTTTACCATGCCCTGCAGAGCAGATCAAACTCGCTGACCTGTTGAAATAAAACCTTTCTTGCGACTTCAGTCTGCTGAGTCCTTATCAACAAAATATTTGGGAGGCCACACAGGCCACAGATCCATCACCATAATTCCCTCCCTGGACAGCAGGGTCTCTGCAGATTTCCTGGCACGGGTGTGTCAGGGAGGAAAGGAGAATTCAGCTCTGCTCTCCCTCCCTGCGCTTTGGGACTTCTGGCCAGCTGATAGCTAGATCCAAGTAGACTTTCAGACCTCTTCCGAGCACTTTGGACTTGCACGTGGTTTTTTCAAATGCAAAATGCGTACCTATAGGTTGGCTGTATCCTTGACGTGATGGACTGTGATCAGATTTTGTCTCCTGTTTGACTGGTTTTGCCATATGTGACAATCCTGAGCTACTGCTTCCATGTGATTGTTTATTTCAGCTAGCCTAAAACATTTCTCTCTGTTATCCTAGTGCTTTTAAACAAAAACCCATCACCAAACCCAAAGATCCTATGGAGATTAAAGATGTGTTAGGAGTGTACTAGCTTGATCCAGTGCCTACCTGTAGAAGACAAGATCTCACAACAGATCTGGCATTTGCAATCTGTGTTTTTTCCAAGAATATATACAGACTGGTTTGTGTTGTTTTGTAAATATTTGGGCTATGAGGCTTATCCAGTTTATTTTGACAAATTTTCTAGAGCAGGACATCCTTGAATGTGGTAGGTCTGTTTCTGGTAATGTGGGTGCTGGGTGGACAGGTTCTTCTGGGGGTGAGCTGGGGCAGGGTGTTGCTCTGGGGTCCTACCTGAGGCAGGAGGAGAGAGCAATCCATCTCTTCAGTCAGCAGACCTCTGAGCACAGGGCGTGGTGGTGCTGCTGCTAACGCACTATGCAAAGCTGTTCTTGGCATCACCAGAGCAGTAACTGCGGGAGTGTGGAGGTGCGTCTCTGCAACCACCAGACATTTTTATCTGCTTTGCAAGTCGTGTGTTCATAGCTGAAACAGAACTGGGTTCTCAAGGAGTGCCTTGTCAGCAACTTTCTGGCAGCAGTGATGGTCATGTTCATGGATCTCAATCACGTTCGTGGTTTGTGGTTGATCGCGGATAACACCTGTGTTCCTCAAGGAGGGACTTCTGCTTTTAAACACATAACCACCAACTGTGGCCAAAATCTCCATCCCTTTTGAGCGTGCTAGTTCTATGAACACCAAGGTATGCATGGCACAGGTCTTGACCTTGACCATGCTGGCGACGGAGACTGTGCCAATGTCCTCTCTGGATGTATATCACAGCGTCTAAGGACTGAAGCCTTGCTGCTTCAGTTCCCACGTGTGCTCTGTTAAGATCAGCATCTTTGTTCCCTGGGACAGCTTTTTGTACAGTAGCGCGCTCAGGTTGCTAATTTGAGCAGCTGAAATAGGGCAGCTTTGTTTGCACATCGTCATTCCAGGAAATCCTTGAATCTCCTCGTCTGCTGTGGCAGCTGGGTACATCTTGCCAAACTCTTCTCTGCCTGATATCTTCCCTTTATTTCCAGTACGTGGAATTCAGCTTTAGCTTAGCAGCTCCAGCACTTTCCAAAGTGAGTTGGAGCTTTCTGTCATGCCTTTTCGGCACATTTTCCCCAGATGTAAGCATCAGCTCTGTAGACTTTGGAACCCTCCTGGATACACCAACAAAAATATGTTGTGTTTTCCAGTGAAACACCCCTGGTGCTGAACTCAACCCAAGTGACAGGCTGAGGAAAGTGTCTCTCAAAGAGAGTGCTGAATGCCCACAAACATGCACTTTATTTTTCTAAGGGCACCTGCCAGAACACTGCTGATGCGTCAAGCACAGAAATATATTTGGTATTAGACATCTCTCCAAAAATGTCTCTCTTTGTAGGTAATGGAAAATGTTTCTTTGTAATGTATTCTTATAATTATTTTGTCTATACAGAATTTTTTTTTGCAGTAACCTGTGAGTATAACAAATCTGTTGATTCTTTTCCTTGCTCTGTGGTTCATAATAATTGCATCTTTTCCAGCTCTAGGTGCCGTTAGTAAGACCAAGCTTTCTGCACCAAACCCTGAGTTTTATCTCGTTACTGTATGCTCAGTGCTGCTATTGCTGGCTCCCTACTGCTTTGTGCACCTCTGCTTTAAAATCTGCTTCCATTGCAGCACCGTCTCTTGTTTCTATAAAGCCTTCCCTGAACTAATGCTGTTGTCCTCTATTTTCGTCAGCTTTGCATTTGATTCATTTCTAGTGGGTTTCAGCTCTGCTGAGGCTTTTTGCTACTCGCTTTTCCTTACCATAGCCTTTTACTCTTGGTAAAGTAGTTCCTCAGAGCCAAGAAACAAAAACAACAAAAAAACCAAACCCAGAACCAAAGATGGATCAAAGCTACCACGGCCATGAGGCACCGTGTTGCATTTGCAGCACTTGTGGTTAGTGCTCCTATAAATCTGCTTCCAGCTCTTCAGAGTTGTTTAGCATAAGGCCTCCTTCTAGCACACCAGCTTGTTCCAAATAGTCCGTGCATGACCTTCTTAAAGCACGGCTTATGCAGGGAGCAGCTGTAGACAGCTGCTGGTCTCTGCTTGGGATCACAGACACCCCAGGAATCCCATGTATTTTTGTAGGGAAAGCCTAGAGCAGCTTTAGCTGCATTTTATGAAGTTTAGTTTTATGGATAATAAGTCCCTTTGCAAGCAGGCTGTAGCTGAGGGGTTCCTTGCGAGTTCAGGCAGTATCTCCATGCTTGGCTCGTTTTTGGTGTGCAGTAGCAGCTGTCTTTTCTTTCTGTCACTGATGTTTTCTTGGATCCAGGGAAGAATTAATCCTCTAGGTAAGTCAGCCATAGTCCCACATGGACTAAAGGAACCTGGAAGTAGCAGACTATCACTGTATTGATTGTGGAAGGGACACAAGTCTCGGGATAAAAGGCAACGGTAGATGTCAGTGCCCAAGAAAGCTCACGTGGGAGAAGCCTAGACTCAGACTAGTGCGATCACTGTCACTGGGCAACAAGTCAACCTGTCCTGGCTTTCATCCTTGCCTGGGTTATTAATTCTGTTGGGCTCTACGTCAAGCAGAGTCTGCCCCTGTGACAGATAACTCTCCATTTATACAGCTATGTGATTCTTAGGAGGGGGAACAGGCAATCTTCAGTATCCAGCACCCCACTGCAGTGTATGGAACAAAGACTCCTGTAGTATGTAAACAAGCCTAGCTTTTCCCTTTCTTCTGTTATTTTATTTAACATTTGCCATAAATAAGGTCAGTTTCTAAGTAATAATAATAATAATAAAACCTGATGGTAGTTTTACATTGTGGGGTGATGTCTGTCCAGTTAGTCTGAGCTCCTGTCCTCATGTGTCTGGAAAATTTCTATTTATATACAATGCACAGAGGCTTTTTCCAGTTTCAAGGTGGGGATTTGCTGAAGACCTAATCTGGGTTGTAATGAAAACTGCTGGGATAGACTGACTCATTCTCCTGCTATAAACAGCTAATGTACATAAACTTTCTATTTCTTTTGCACTTGTTGCTACCTCTTTTTATCCTGTGTCTTAAATTCACTTGTTTTTATGGCAGGGAGATGAAGCCAAGACCAACTATACTCATTCAACTCCTCCCAGTATTTTAAGCCTAGTACTTTAGCTACTTGAAGCAGTATCTCACCATGCGCACTCTTCAGCAGCACAAGGGACTAAATGCAGGCCTCCTAATTCACTGTCCAGCAGCTTCATTATATGATTATTGTGTCTCTTCTCATCATTAATAGATCATCTAAGCCCTTCTAGGTCTGATCTAGTCCGTTCTCATATTTGTATAGAGTTGCTTCCTGCAATCCACTTCTGAATTTTTTTTTTTAACTTGGTTTAGTTTCATGTGTTCCCAGAAATTGCTCTTTCACTTCAAGCTGTGAAAGCTTCCACTCAATTAACAAGCTTGCTGAATTCAGCTGAATTCCCTTTTTATCTTAATTCCATGATCCTGCTTTATTCATTAATAAAATAGAAAGTATTTCGGATATATATATTGTTGTAATTCATCAACACCACAGTTTGGATTTCAACTACTGCTGAAGATCCTTTTCCATCGTGAGGGCCAACACGCCTTTGGCAGGACATCAAACACACACACATGTCCTTCCCGGAGCTCACAACCCTCGTGTCTGCGTTCATCACCTTCACGAAGCACAGACTTGCCCCCTGCTCTGCCCTGTCACATGAGGCAGTGCGAGGAGCACCAAAAGCGTTGTCCCTTCCCCGTGCAATGTGGTTCCCAGAACTTCTGCCTTCTTTCCCCTCTCCAGCATGTGTGATGGACCCGGTAAGGCACTTGGCCATCTGAAGGTGTGACGTTTACAGAGACATGAATATTGGCATCCTCAGGTCTTCTGTCATCAGTTCCAGTCAGGCTTGGCTGTCATCCTAGAAGAGACAGTGATGGAGGGACCAAATTTGGGATCTCCTTTCTGCCACTGGGATGGCTCTTACCTTGGCTGATAGGTAGGAGAACTGAATCACAGATGTGGATAGCCACGATCCTGAACTGCTGTGCAGACCCAGACCCTGAATCTTGGGGATGTAACGGATCCCTTTCCTGTCCTGTGCAGACTGGGCACAGACCAGAGTCCAGTGTCACACTGGTCCATCACAGTAGTACTTTTCAGTGCAGGGTTTTTGAAACAAGCTTTTCTTTTTTCCTCCTAGAAAAGCTGAAATTCAGACAAGCCAAAGGGGACTGCGCCAAAGTTATCTCATTCACAGACCTTAAAGGACCAGTGGGCAGTGTGGGAGTTTGAGGGTAAACTGCAGGACACAGTGGTGAGGACCTTGGATGTGTAGGCGACTGCCACTTCATCACAGAGAAGTGGAAGGAGCTGGATCTGCCAGTGATGGCTTTTTCTTTTCCTAGAAGAAACCAAACTGCTGCTGCAGGATTCATGCCAGGCCGAGACCAAAGCAGAAAGCCTGGGGCATGGGGAGCTGGTTTCTTTTAGTTTTTGGAACTTACTTTGGGAGCCCTGGAGAAAGGGGGGAAGCGCTTTTGGGTAAAAGTAACCTTCAGCAGAGAAACAGGGTGGCCTGGCAGCCCGGAGTGACCATCTGCTTCCATTTTAGGGACCAGGTTGGAGCTGTGCTTCACCCATTCCACTGCAGCTGACTGGAAACAAACCTGTAGTGGTCTAGCAAGTGCTCGCCCTCCCCAACTGGGAAAGGGGCCCAAGCTGTGGCATGTGACACTGTTTGAAAGTCATACACTGTGACCCAAGTTTTTAACTATTAAGTAACTCTTTGGCGCTAGTGAATTGCTAGAGATAAAACCAACTTCTGCCATAAAAGAATCACTGATCCACAGCTGGCTAAGCCTATGGTACTGCCTTTCTTCCTCCAAGCCGGAGTCCTCCCCCTTTCCTCACCTGGTATTGCTTTATGGTATATTTACCTTCGGAAACTACTAAAGCAATTCTGAGCCAGGGGATTTGCTGCTGCTACTGTAGCTGGGCTTTAACTGATGGGTAGTTCCTGCATGAGGACACTGGCTTTCACCCGTAGCCTGACTTCCCTGAGATCACAGAGATTATGGAGGTCACCAGATCTGTCCAACAGCAACAGAGAGAAGCTTTCTGCATTGTCAATGTTACAATTTCAGATCTGTTGCTCTATAGATTTGCTTGCTGAACTCACGCTTGCTCCCAAGCGCACACGTGTGCGTGGTGCGGGCAGACATCTGAAAAGGACAAGCCGTCTGGTAGGGCTTGTAGAGGGGGGCTGTCACCTGTAGAATATAGCAAAGAAGAGCAGAAGAAAATTGATGTTTCTTTCAGTATTGCACAGGGTTTGGGATGCACATGGGAGAGCTGCTGTCTCTTACAACTGCACCATAGGCATGCCCGGCAGAAATCTGACGTTGTTACATGTGAGTGAATTACTAGGCAAGGTAAAACCTTACATGCTTTTAACCAGCTGAGAAGCTGCAGGTTCACACCACAGCAAGGCCCTTCGTACAAAGGTTTGCAATCATGCTGGCCACCAAACATCTTGTAGTGTGGCTCCTTCCAGGTCAAACTTAAATTTAGTGTTTGCACCCATGATGTTTGCCAAATGGTTCTGACATACACCCTGTCTCATAGTGTATCTGGTAAAGATCATGGGGTATAAAAGCATTAACTCTAAATTCCTTCTTTCCTGTCCCGCTCCCTTACTACCTGCAGCGCGTTGTCCTGTTGGTCAGCTGATTGCTGTCCTCTGCCACCGTGGTGGCCGTGTTTCATAGCTGCAGCACTGTATGGAAGATGCTTGTGATCCATTTTGGGATGAAACACTGGAAACTATAAAGGACTGCAGCAATGATGGCTGAACCTCACCTTCCACAGAAGGACCCGGGGCAGGTTATTCTTGGTTCAGAAACTTCTTTCTCGCCCATGAGCTATTTCATTTGGTTTCCTCTCTAAAACTCTGTGAAACAGCTGAGGTCCTCTTCACCCTCGCAGCACGGATGCTTTGATGACTTGCTTCCACGCAGAAGCCAGGTATAAAATCCACTCTTTTTCTCAATTACCTATTTTTTTATTTATTCATCGATGTGCACCTTCCCTTGTTGTTCTGCATCTGATACCCATATGGGAGAGACGTCTGCTCTGTTGCACTCAGGCTATGACTCAGGGTTCCCGGGTCTTGTTTACGCTGTGGTGCTCAGTGGTGATCTTACCGAGGCTGGATTGTGACCTCGCTTAAGGAACTGTCTGGTTTTTCTGTCTGCCAAGTACTGCAGAGCAACTCTTGCTGCAGAAGGCATATGTATCGTGGTAGCGTCTGACCTTTGCAGTTTGCTGTGGAGAAGAGGGAGACAAAAAGGCAAGAAATAAAGCAAAGCAAACAAAACAAGGAACAGCTCTTGAAGTGCCAGAAGCAAAAGTCATTTGAGATAGCAATTTTTTTTCTTCTATTTTTAATCTGCTAACTTGAATTTTTCTCTGGAACTCATGGAAAGAACAAGCTTCTGGATAAGGAAAAGAGACTGAACTTGTGCTTAGACATAAATAATCTTGTTAATCAGCAATGCAGGGAAGGGAGACAGAGAACTATGTGACAACTGAGCTGAAGTTTGGTCAGATCCCTCTTTGCTTGAGACGTTTTGCCTGATTTTGCAGAGAGCTGTCTCCAAACCAGAATCCAATATAAGTTCAGTGTTATTAAAATAATTCATCTTTTAAACCTCAGCAGAATTTGTTTGGATTATTAATTTCCTCAAGGCCTCAGGCCCCTGTATATGTTGAAATAGATAAAATTCATGGGTTAGCACACAAGGTATCCAATTGCACGGTCTCTCGGGGGTAGGAAATCACTTTACAAGCATGCCTAATAGTCCTAGTGCGTAGAAATTATTATTGGTGATTACACAGTAAAAAAATAAATGATCAAAGCAGATATACCATACAGTGATGTGGGTGCTGAAAGGAAAAGAAAATGGATAGGAGAGTCAGAAGATCCAGGCTCCACCCCAGTTTTACCATTTTTTTCCCCCCAGTTTGTCCCTGGATATAGGCACATCAGTGGCTAAATAACTTTCTTTCAGCAAAGGTTGTTATGAGTAACTGCTGCAGTTACCAGAATGGAAGAATCGTACGTGCCTTTTATCCAGTTCTTCTCCAGCTTTCTGGGAGCCTTGGTAAGATGGGAACCGGTTCATTTTTAACTCGCGCTGCTGTACTTCAGACTGAGCCCTCGGGTCTCGACCTTGACTTCTTGAACAAAAGGGGCTATGGAAGTGGCGGTTACTGTCCTTTCTGTCTGTGCCCTCCAAACACTGGATGTGGTGACGCTGCTTCTCATCTGCCCCTGAGGTCATGGCAAGGGGGCTTCACCAAACCGAACTTTGTGCAGAAAATTGTGTGTGTGTGTTAATGTGTGTGAATAGACATCGAGAAGCGACCTGGGTTAACTCTCTGACCTCTACAGTGTTCTGCAGACTCTGTTTTTCATAATCTTTATAAGCATAGAAAAGAAAGGAAAATACTTCTTTGGCTACTAAATAATGCTTATTTTTGTCCTAGCGGTCTCCTGCAGTTCCAGCCCTGGCTTTTCCTGGCTGCTCTCAGTGCCCCCCAGTAGAGCTTTCTGTTTTCCCAAAGTGCACCTTAATTGCTCTGTATGTTTTCCTTCGTATAGCTTTTGTTGTGAAGGCTGTGTTTGGCAGCAGATCCGCCCGCATGTCAGCCGCCAGCTCCCCGCGTTGCAGTGCTGTGACAGCTGAGCTTTTTGCCCTCTGGCTGGGGGGCCTGCGCCGCTGCCCTTGAGACCCAGCTCCCCTCCGAGATGGGCTGCAGGCAGGGCTTCTTGCCTTTTTCCTCTCTCTTACCTTACCAAAGTCATAATCATCCTGGTAAATAAACACCTTACTCCTTTCCAGCTGCTTCGGTGGCCTCAGCCAGAAAGCAAGGCTGCGAGAGTCACTCTGTTTTAGCATTTCGTGCTGTCGCCGTGGTCTGTCTCGGGACCCCATGAAGTTTGCTCCCCCCGTGCCCCTGCCTCAAAAGGTTTGCAAGTGAGAAAGGCAAGTGGCACATGAGAGGAGGAGGAGGAGGAGAGTGGGGTGTTGAGCTTGGGGGAATTCGTCATTTCCTCCCTTGGAAATTTTGTTAATCGTTACTTCCAGACGACACAGGGACCTTAGACTTAACTGTTGGCCGGACACAAAGAAAATCCTTCCCTTTATTCCCTACAGAAAAGGAGGAAAGCCACACAGCATCCTTTTCCAGACAGCAGCAAAGTGCCTGCGGTATTTTTTGCTCGACTGAGAGGGTGACCAGATTTTACAAATAAAGTAGAAGGTGTGAGGCTGGGAATAACCCCCGTGTCAAAGCGTTTGTGGAGGAACATGTTTCCTGTTACAACCTGGGGGCTGGGTATGGTCCCAGAGTCTTGGCTCAAGAGGGGCAATCAAGGAAAATCACACATCTAGAGCAAAATACCACCCCTGAAGAGTTGTTGGGGAGTGTTGGGACAGTTCCTGTGTTCGGGTCTGTCCCCGTCAACTTGGGGACATTTTGCCCTAGTCCTAACAACACCCATGTGCTTCCTCTGACACGGATATACAAGTTTAAATTGAGACAGTGAGCAATGAATCCCATCTCTGTTACTCTCACTGTGCTCCAGTTATGCTTCTCAGGGTTAAAATTACCTATTAGTTTAAGGGGTTTTTTCATGACAAACTTAGGCACAGAGAGAAGCAGCTGACTTTTGCCCCTTTTTCTATAGGCTTCCCTTGCAGGCTTAGCTAGAAACATCTATAAAATGTTAGTGCAAACAGAGCTGGTAAGTGCTGCAATAAATGCTTGTCTGGATGTTTTCTGTGGGCTGTCTTTAAAACACCCCAAAAATTGTTTAAATTTGAACATAAAAGCTGACAGAAGTGACTTAAACCTGGTTTTGTCAGCCACCCTGGCTATTCTAGGTGGTTCAGCCCCTTTTCCATATCTGTTAACTGGCTTTTACTAATCTCATCTTTTCCAGGCAAGTAAAAGCCATGTTGGAATTGTTTCCTTTCCCTGCCCATCCTCTGCCTTTCTGTGACTGCCCCAGCTGGATGGTTGGATGTGACAGCTTTGTTTTCCAGTGTGGCTGACTGTGGTACGTGAGCCTGAAGGGTTCCTGTTGCTGGCGTATTCTTTTGCAGCCGTTTTCCTAACCCAGAGTGCTCCTGCATTTATGCCCCAAAGTACCTAGGATAGAAAGTGGCTCTTCACTCAGATGAGACATCAGCGGTAGATTAGAGAAAGGACTATATGGAAAATATTTTTCTTAATTTTTTTACAAATATGGCTTCTGCTTTAGAATATAGATTTATTTCCACCAGATTTTATGGCTTTCTATAGGGTTTTAGACAAACTGAACATAAGCCCCAGATCACCAGCTATAGCATCTTAGTCTGCAAATACTCCAAGACAGGACAACTCAGGGGCGGAAAGGGCTATACCTTTCTGCCTTATACAGGGCGATTTTCCTTAAGAATTTAACCTGAGGTTTCAGAGAAATGCCGAATATCTGCATATACATGTACACAGAGTCCTCCCCATCGCTCCCCTGGATGACCCAGAGGCTGCTTAGACACATCCACGAGAGCATGAAGTTTGCATCCTCTCTCACATGCTCTATATCCTGGAGAGACCTGATGCTCACGTAGGTTTTCTATACGTAGCTGTAGATCCGCCTGCCAGCAGTGGACTTTCAGGTGTTTACGGGTTACTGTCGCGGGGTCTGTGAAAGTAACTGAGAAAAGCAACCTCTCGTGCTGTACAGCAATCCACAGATATGACGTTTCTAAAAGGAATGGCATCTTCCCTGGAAAACCTTCTTGTTTTGACAAATGCGAAAAGATGGAAAACAATCGCCTGTAGATGATAGAGAGTTTGCACGTGTGATTTATTAAAGGAGTTTTGTGTGCTCACCAAACTCAGGGCACTTGTGTGTGTGATCTCATAAGATCGGACACGTCTTGAAAACAATGGCACGGGAAAGATCCTGTAGCATTTAATAGAAATCAACGGTTTCCAGTTGTTTCTTAACCTCCTTTATTTATTTTATTTTCATGTCTGAGGTGGAGCTATGTCCCAGAAAAAGTATGTTAACACATAAACCGGTTCTGATCCTTCTCACCAGGCAGTTTTGTTCTTCCACTGGAAGAAAAAGGTTTCCTTCACGAATGAGAGAATGCAGAGTGACCTGTGCTCTCAGCCCACAGTAGTTCAAGGTTAGTTGATTTTCTGTGACACCCTTTTAAAAAACATTGGAACTGCAGCAGCATATGAAATTACCTCTTGGAGAATAAATATCACCTGCAAGTAAGCGTTCACAGGGATATGCAGAGGTGTTTCAAAAAACCAAGGTAAGCAGATGGATCTCGTTCTCCCTTATTTACTACGTCTCTACCATTCTGGATGGAAGATGAGCATTTGTTTGTTTGCATCTTGCAAGATAAGTAAGCGGTGCTTTACAAGTGGTTGTTGTAATTGGCATGAGTTGGCCATACCATAAAGGAAAGGGTGAAACAGAAACACCAGTGAAAGCGTGCAAGGAGCTGAGTGGTAATTATTCTCCTGATAAAGTTTGGCATTAGGCTGCTTGTGTTTAATGATCCGCATCTAAAAATGACAGGTTTCTGCTCTAACCAGAACGAGTTAATTTGCTGAGTCTTTTCATAGCGCTCGGTTTTCCGTATGCTCAAGGGCTATATTCAGATAACAAGAGCTTGGATTTTCTCTTCTTTTCTATTTTATGGAAACTATTTTATAACATGCAATGCAAAAAAAAGTTGTAATTCATGCAAATGCAAATTAGGAGGTGAGGGGAGGAAAAATCTAAAGCCTTTTGCTGTGGCTCTGGGAACTCCCACTGTTTTCCTCCCCAGTGTGTGCGGACAAGAAAGTGAAAACAAGCAGAAATGGAAAATGCGAGTCAGTTGTCAGTGGCAGGGAAGCCACTTGAAGGCATGTTCCCCCCTTGTGCGGAGACCTCTTCCCATCGTACACCCCGTCCATCCCTCCGGTCTTTTGCAACATCTCACACTTCAGGATAGGAAAAGCGTAAGAGGTCAGGAAATGGTGAGAACAGAATTAGATTTTAATTTGCTTTCACCATTTTTTAATAATCCCTGATGCTGTTAATAATACAGGAGTTATATTCCTCTGAAGAATAGAACTAATAAACTTCCTTTTTTTTAAATTAATGCTTGTTCAGAGGGTTAAACCTTCTCCCAGGTGCTATTCCAAAAAATAGCAGTGATTTAAACTCCAATAATTTTAGTCTGCAGGACAAAAATAGACTTATTTAAAGCTTGCATAGGTCTGTTTTTTCAGTGTGTACAACCTCCCCCCCCCCCCAAAATAACACTTTAGCCATTTTGAAGGAAACCTTGGGCCAGGTTTTACAACTAACCACATGCAAAAATGCTTATGCAGTTGCCGTGTTAAAAACGAACTAAAATTTCCTGCAAAAATGACAGTTTTGTGACACATGTAATGAGTGGATGAGGTTATCGGAATGGTCTCGTGGTGGATGCCGGAGCCGGCACATATATGGGCTTCATGCCTTGGACTCCATGGTTGATCATGGTGGCAAGAGGGAGCAGCAGCCCCCGTTGCGGATGCCCACCCTCCCTTACCGAGTTACGGGAAAATCTCCTGCGGTTTGAGCAAAGTAACGTCAAATTGGTGGCAAAGTTGGTCTGATGCTGTTCGCCAGAGGACGGTGATGCGAATATGTGCTCGCCAGCTGGCTCCTATATAATGGATGTCAGAAGAGAAGAAGGGTCTTGGCTTATTATGTCACCCTTTGCGGTTTCCTTATGGAGGTTTTAAATACTAGGCGTGTTGTAGCATCCCTGAGTCTGTCATCAGCTGGACAAATTATGGCTTTGGAGAGGCAAATCTCTGGTTCGTTTGGTTTGGGGTTTTTTTGTTGTTTTGCTTGCAACTGCAGGCTCTGTCCTGGGATGTAAGCGTGAAGATTTGGGATTTACCCCTGGTGATGTCCTTGCGGTAGTGTTTTCTCTGTCTCTGTGAATGTCGTTTAAGGTTGAGCAGAAGGAAATGTAAGCAGATGAGCTGCCCCACCTAGAATTACTGTCTGCAGGTTAAAACAACGCCTTTAAAAAAAAAAAAAAAAGAAAAGTTAAAGCCCTCTCTTCCAGCTGGTTACATCTGTGTGGTCTGCTCCACTGGGGAATTACTGCTTTGGAAGATCTCCATGGCTCTCGGAGGGCTGAGGAAGATGTGTTGGAGGGGTTAATCACCAGCTTCTCTCTTCTGGAGACCTTTGTTAAAATTCGGCCCGAGCCACAGGGGTCTTGGTGGCCTCATGGCATTTTGATGTTTCTTTGCCCACGTAGCTGGGCAGCCTGGGACCCCAGGCCAGGGGGAAGGGTGAGCCGGGCCAGCTCCGCAGAGCTTTGCGGGGCCAGATTTGGAGCATCAGGACAGGTACGTTGGGTGTCTTCCTAAGGACAGAAGTGGCAGCAATGGCTGTGTCAGGACAGCAGTGCCATGTCTGAGCTCCGGCAGAGACTGTGGGTCAAACCAGAAAGCATGTACAGTTGCCCAAGTGCCCACTATAAAAATCCCTATTGAGGCCCCCCGTCCATCTTCTCCTGCGTTGTGTGCACGGGGATTGCCGTGCTGTGCTGCAGCAGACGCAGAGGTCCCCCTGGAGAGGGACCATCGGGGACCATCACCGATGGCAACACCTTCTCCATGATGCCGCAGAGGAGGAGCCCGTGCCACGCTGCAGGGGTGGGAAGCTGGTTTGTCTGGTAGGGAGGGCTGGTGAGACTCACATTCGGTGCTGCAGAGAGTCACCACGTTCACCCGTTTACTGAAAAACAAACAAAGAACCAACGCAAAAAGGAAAAGCAGAGGACTAGAGTTGAAGTTTTGGCTTTGACCCAGTCTAATGGATATTCAGCTCTGGCCCAGAGACTCTGAGATTAGCAGATATTTGTTTGCCTCGGGGATTGAGGAAATCTCGATTGGCTTTTACAAAGGCCGGTTTTTCCCCTGTCTTGTGACAGGGGTTCATCCTGTGGACACACGTTAGCAAGAAGCAGATGATAAATTAATCGCCTCCTGAGATTTTTACTTTTTTCTCCTTTTCTTTTTTTTTTTTTTCCTTTCACACAATGGCACCAAGGCCTTCCAAAGGGAGTTTATAGTTGGCTGTGGGCTTCCAAACGCAAATGACTCTGTGATGCAGAGTTAATCAGAGACAGCTGTTACCCACAGCACTGCCGGCCTCACCTCTTTAGCATCAGATTAAAAATCATTAATAACAATCAGCGAGAAGCCATGGAGGCCGCTGGCAAGCTCCTGCCTTGCGGTATCCGTGCTCACCAAGAGCCGTGACGGCCCGGGGTGGGCATGAGCTCTCCCTGATGGCCGGGGCAGGCGAGCGGCAGCCAGCGGTGGGTCAGGATGACTGCGACGGGTGGGTGTGAGCACACGTGGGTCTCGCAGCTTTCGGGCGCTGTAACGCAAGAGCACGAAGCGAGCGATCTTTTGGAAAAACGCAAATGAGGATGTGAGTGCGGAGCTCCGCGCAGGGATGGTCTTGGCTTTGGATTTTGTTTTCTTACCGAGAGTGAGCTGGATTTGAACAACACAACTGGCAGGCAAGTGAGCCTTCTCCCTCTGTTTCAGTTCTCTGTGCTTTTTCTATCAACCTTCCTCAGCTGGGTCTAAGCAGAACAAAAGGGGTTTTATTAATTTTTTTTTTTTCCCTTTTCAAGTCGCTTGCTCTCAGTTGCACAGACTTGGAGGTCCCGCTGTAGTTGCCCCCGTTCACGTATGAAAGCCCTTGCCAGTTGGCAGACCGGGAGGTTACGCGAGCAAGTCAAGGGAAGCACGCAGCGCCTTCGCTGCATCCAGCTAGTGTTTCTTTCTCCCTCTTTGGTGCCGTCTGGAAAACCGTTTGCTCAGTGTGAATGGAAATGCGGGTAAGATTTATTTGATAAAATGGGGTGTGCTGGGACACCAGACAGATGGATTCAGTTTGCAGAACAGCCTCGTGCTTCGCACATGCTCCTCTTCTGTGTAAGGCAGGACAGTTGCCTGGGAGAGGACTGGGGCTCAGAAGACAAGGGGTCAAATCCAGGCTGTGTTGTAAACCTCATTTTGGTGAGTCATTGAGGCCAGTTTCTTAAAAGTATCCACGTGCTGACCTCTTATAGCAGTCTTTCCACTCCCTGCTGCAAGCGCGGGGTCATGCCCACGATCTGCGTGGCTCAGCTCCCCCCGGTGCAAGCACCGCACTGCTCGACTGCCAGCGCTGCACTGGGGATGGTGTCTCACCCCCCATCCTTACAGTGACAGCACAGTGGGGCTTGGAGCTTGGGCACAACATCGAGGCATTGCTGGTATGGAAAAACCATTGCATTTGTGCCCTGGACTTCTTGATATCCAGAGACGGACCCTCTGGGGGTGTTGCGTCACTCGGTGTGAGCCGTGGAAAGACTGCTGAGCAGACACCTATGCAATGCTGACATAATCAATAAAGCTCAGCAAGCTTTCTCCAAATGCTGAGGCTCAGTGCTTGGATTTAATTAGCTCCAGAGATCCAGCAGCACCCCGCTGTATTTCTCAAGCTCCCAGAGGCATGGAGAATGAAGGGTTTCTTTCAACACCCCAGAAAAACCATGAAAAATGGTCCCCAAAACGTATAGAGCCCACCCTGGCTTCCGCCCACTGTTACTGCCTCTAAGTGTTTGTCGACAGTCTGCCAGGAACCTCCTGGAGGAAGAAACCCCAGGGCAGCTGAGCAGGCTTTGCATGAGTTGGGGATGGATGAATCCTTCATCTCCTTGGCTCCTTCAGGGGCTGCAGGTTCAGAGATGAGCTTGGCCACAGCGGTGACAGCTGCCAGTCATATCATACCTTACCATAGCCTGCCCTGCTCTCCGAACAGAGCATTAACCATGAATTCCCTTGATGCTGATAAGTCTGCTTGATATATGGGCTGTGTCACGGCAGTAGTGTTGAGCAGGGGGAGGGCTGGGACAAGACAAGGCTCAAGCTGCTCTACAGCCCTGAGGTTTTTGCCTTGGGCTGCAGGGAGGTGCCTTGGCTTTGTCTCCTTCCCACTTTTGGGGCAAAGCGCCGCTTTACTGCTGCGTTTCTGTGGGTTCTACTTATATTCCTGGCAAAATAAAACCCAGCCAACTCCAAAAAGAGCTAGATAGCAGGTGACAGCATGTGCCAGCGTTTCTTCTTTGCTGCTCCTGCCTTCTGGAGCAGTGTCTGCCTTTATCTCCTGATCTTCTTCCAGACCTCAGATGAAAGCATGCCTGTTCTTCTTTGCCCGCACCTCTTAATTTCTTTCTGCTTCTGCTACTATTTTTGACTTAAGTCTGTTCCTGTAATAACTCTGCTACACCCAGATGCCCTGTTTCTACAGAAGTGGTGGCTAAAATGAAGCCAGGTTAGTATTCCCTCATAGAACTGTGCATGGAGAGTCCCTCCAACTCTGTGGTGGCATTGCTAAGGCTTTTATGTGCTTTTACCATTTTTAGTATGCTATTGTTTGAGATGCAGTGCTTTCACCCGTGTTGCCCAGAACCCATAAGCGTGCTGATGGAGCGAGTTGTGCAAGTGGTTCATTACTTGCACGCTAAAGCACAGAGAGCTGATGCGACCTCCTCCATCCCCTCTTCCTCCACCCTCGCGGTGCTGACACTGGAGATGCTAAGGGAGAGTTTCAGACCCACTAGCATCGTCCCCAGCCCTTCCAGCAGGGCCTCCCAGGGATTTGCTCCCAATGGATTATATTCCAGCATTTTGCCTGATTTTAAAACAATCAAATACCCCAGAGTCACTCCATCTCAGGCACCCCAAATCTGAGGTTATTCAACCCGTAGTTCCTGTATTAGTGCCATATCTAGCATCTTTCCTGAGCAAATAGTGAGTCAAAGTCATTGCTGTCTTACACGGCTGTATAAAGCACAGGGGTGACAACCATAAGAAGTGCTCGCATTGGTGGGAAGGACAGTTTTCAATGCATAAAGGCTGTGTACTAAAGCTTGAACCTTTTCCCCTTGTTCTGTTGGGAACACTTCATTCACAGTGGATGAATGATTTGTTTGTAGTCAAATTAAGGACCAAACTGGTCCTTTGGCTTTGCCTATCCATTCAGCAGAGTTTTGCTTGTGTCTGGCCAGAAAGTGACTCAGTCTAACCATGACCGAGGGGCATGAATGTTTCTAAAGCAAGGCAGTGAGAGGAATTAATCCTTCAACAAACAGTTAGAAGCTGATATCTTGATTTAGTACCAAGCTTATGAAGTAGAGGAAACCACAGGCAGTGAGATTTGAATCAAGAGGCAATCCTTGGGGACAAAATGGTTAGAAGAGGACAGGCTGTGCTGATACAACACCCAGGATAAGGACTTGACTAGGGTCCAGTACTCCTTTGAGAGCTCTGTGAGCTACCAGACAGTTTTTCAGCTGGGTAGGATCCAGATGGAGAAGCCAATGGGAGCCAAACTAGCGCGTGGGTTGCTGAGGATGTCTTTCCGTTCCTGTGACCCCATCTTGAAGCACAGTGATAGTTTTTGTGTTGTAGTAAAATGAATGAATTCTTCACTTTCACAATAGCACGGGTCTAGTGTTGAGTCATTTTGGGGGTCTATAACAAACCTGAGGCAGCTTAGGGACCGGTAATGCACGATGCGAAAGCATCCCCAGCCAGGTGGCAATGGGGTAAATTGGCCAGTGTGGGAGGGACGGATGCTGCACATCTGCGTGGGAGAGCAGGCTCCCCGCTGCAAGCCTTTTTGAGTAAAAAAAGCAGGAAAATGGGGACCGCATCTGCGCTGAGCAGAGACTTCTGCAAGGTCCCCTGGAGGACCCCAGTGCTGTGACTCAAAACTTCAAGGGCCTTGTAGGAAATCTGCTTTGCTCAGCTGTCCGTAGCAACAGCTTCCAAGAACCCCCACCCTTTCTCCCACTCGTAATAGCTTGGGGTGCATAAAACAATTTCTCATTAACTATAAAACACCCAAACCTCAGCAGAATTACAAACAGATGGATAAACAAACCAAAATTTCAAACAACATGAGAAAAGCCCTTAAAAAGCAAAAGCGAGGCAGAGTCCTGCCCAGCCCTCAGAGAGACGGTCCCCACTCCTCAGCCTTGGCATCCCTTTGTCAGAGCCCAGGTGGTGGAAAGTTTTGCGCACACACCTCGGTCGTCTTTGTGTAAGGCCTAACTACGCCTCTAAGAGGTTGGAAGTGGTTTGTTGCAGGAGTAGGCTTGGTCTGAGCTGGTAATTCAAGTGCTGGGTGCATATCAGTGACCACGCTGACCCAAAGAGAAAGCATGGTTTTATTCTTTTGCTCCAGGCATTAAGTTCTTGGGGCAAGGAGGGGGGAAATGTGTCTTCTGTTCCTCCTTGGGGCCTCCCAAGCAGTTGGGAAGTGGCTGCTGAGAGCACACGCGGGAGGGAGGAAGGCTGAGACCTGCTGCAGCAAAGCCCTAAATTTGGGCACCGCTGGGGCAGCACCACTGGAGCTGGCACCGTCTGATGAATCCAGCCCTGAGCACTGGGGAGGGTGCGGGTAAGCCCTGCGTCCCGACCGGACGCAGCGGGATGGGGAGACACAAGGAGTGTCGTGGAAATGGATTGAAGTTGTTGATGATGCTGTTGAGGTCGGTGATTAGACTTTGAATAGGGGTCAATTTTTTTAAGATAAAGATTTTTTTGGTAATTTTTACGCAAAGTGATACTTGGTTTTGTTCAGATCGGTAAGGCAGACTCAGATTGTGCTTGCTTGGACGATCATACATTTGCAGAAATCTTTGTAAGAAATAGGAAAAGGTCTAAAGTGTCGCTTCACTTTTTTACCTCCAGTACGCCTGAAAAAACATTAGAGACTAGTGAGTGGGAAGTGCTGCATCTTCCCTACCTGCAGAGAAGCTGTATCCCTCTGGCTTTGCCGTTTCTGAGCAGTATCATGGTCCCAACCCACACCTCTAAGTCTCTTCTCCAACCCTGTGATGATTATTCTCTCTGTTCTTCCCTGGCCCTTTATGTAAAGAGGGCCTCTGTTCCTTAGAAACGTACATCATCATTTCCTGCTGCTCTAATGGATGGAGATTTTGCCATGAAAGGATGTGGGTTTTGTTCCCATCATCAGTGGGAATTTCTGAAAAATAGCATTAAAATTGATGGCAGCTCCACATTGAGCGCAGCAGGGCTGCTCTTCCCAGGAGCATTCAAGAAATCTATAGCCTGCATCCGGCTGGGCCAGCAAGTTATGATCACAGCTCCTTACTTGGAGCCACTGCGCATCCTGGCAAACCTTCTCCCTCGGCTTTACCCGCTAATGCTGGCAAACGCCTGCCAGGGATGTGGCTGGCATCGAGGGCTAACTCCAATATCCCCCCCCATTTTCTATCTGATGGGAAATAGCGGTGCCTGCCAGCGTGACTTTGTAATCATCCCAGCTCTTTGCAAGGTCAAGAGAGGGGACTGCTGGTTCTTCGGGGGAGCCCTGCCTCCCCAGCCACAAGCCTCATCCTCTGTATAGTTGCCGTCACCATCAATCATTTCCTGCCTCTGAGATGGTTTCTTCTTTTAGTTAGGCTTCTGCAATAATGAATGGCAACTGCGGCCTTTTATATATGGTTGTTTTGTCTTGTTCAGCTTTTATTTCAGGGAAGCAACTAATTTCTTCCCTCTGTGCAGTTCTGCCCGTGGAAGCCCCTACAGAAGTCAAACCGCTGGCTGGCTTGAAGGAATTTTCATGGGGTTGAAGTCGGGCTGGGATGTGACCCGTCGCTGTGAAAGTTGTTTGAGGTTCATGAGCACGCAGGGTGGGAAGGGATTGTACTGAATACAAGTGAGCTGAGCTTGTCGGTGCTGGTGGAGCCTTTGGCTTCTTGCTACAATGGTGTGTAAGGGACCAAACATGAGAAAAAGACTGTGGGATCAGGGAGAGGAACCGAAACCAGAAGAGCTGGAGTCTAGTCTTGGCTCTGTGATGGACTCGGTGCGTTGCACTGAGCGTGTCATGTAAGGTCACTTCCTTAAAAGAAACAGCTTCTAATTTGGGCAGTTATTCAACAGTGTGATTTTTCAGAGGTGGTGAACTCCCACTGCTTGGAGTTGGCTACTTGGAAACGGTTTAAAGGGTAAGCCCTCAAGCTGTGACTTTAACTGTCCCTACGCTAGAAGCTGCTCGTGGACAATTTTTGTATCGCAGCTTCAACAGGTGAAAAACCTGGCTAGTGATGGTTACCTTCAAAGGATGGCAGAGAATGAACCCATATTCCTGATTCCTTCAAGTTCTCCATGGAGGTTGGACTCTTCGGACCGTTACTAGACTTGAGCTCGGTGGAAGGTACATGGTAACTCACAACAGGGAGGAATAACATCTCCCAGCAATCTCTTACTAATGACAGCTGGGATTTTCCATGGAGCATGAGTTGTTTGTGCGCTTAACTCCCACTGCAATTTATGAGCGTTTGGTGCCTGCTCCTTTTCAGGCCTTTGGAAAACTGCTGCCAAAATCCACCAACCAGATTTTCTGTGAGCAAAATGTGTGTGCCACTCGAAATGCACCCAGTGTACCATGGTGATGAGCATGCTAAGAAAAAGCCCATGGAGTGCACTGATCTCTTGGATCAGTTCTGCACGTGTTCATTTAATTGCAGAGAAAAATAAAAAGTTTCTCCGTTAGGCAGGGAGCAGCTCTCTTGCTGGAGGGCCCCATGGATGACTGGATTTGGAGGCTGAACTCAGCCAAAGGCAAAAGCACGTCGGTGCTGCTGGGCTACATGTGCCAAGTCTCCAGGTGCCTCTCCACGCTCGATGCAGACAGATCTGGCTGGTGGGCTGTGTGGTCCATGTCGCTGCACCTGCTGTGGGGATAAACCCTGCCCCAGGCTCCTCCACTGCTCAGCTGGCTCTGTTCACCGTGAAATAATGTGCTTGGAAACTTCTCTTTTTACAACCACAGCAGCTTTCTCGGTTGTTTCCTTGTGAATTGGTTTCACCACCTCCTAGGACCTGTTTTGCACAGCGCTGGCTGGGCTGCTCTGTGTCTTGGCCTCTGCAAAGCCTGTTTGGCCATTTGATCTCAGTGTGATGGGTCACTTCTGGAGCATAGTCGACGATGAGTATGTCAGCTCGAGGGAACCATAAAGATGAAACTAAGAGTTCAAGCAAACAAAACCTGGAAGCTTTGATAGAGTAAAGTCAGTGGAGACACCCTCTCCATGGCAGGACACTGTGTTTTTTGAGACTGGGCTGCTTTGCCTGGCTGGAGATCTCTGGCACATCACAGAGTTTGCAATGGACTCCTTCGTTGAGCTGGGTGTTGAGTCTGTTCCTGCTGAGGGAAGCAGCTTAGACTCTGGGTAAACCAAGAAGAGGCATTTGGTGCAAACACAGTTGTTAACCAATGCACAGCGCACGGGGAGCACATCAGATGTCTCTCGTCTTTCTAGACCAATGCCTCCTCCCTCTCGGCTCCGAATCCAGCCTGTGCAGGGCACGGGAGGACAGAGTGCTCCCGTGCGGTTTCCTAGAGAAACCGCAAAGAGTCTGCAAAACCAGGATCTCCATGTCGGGCAGGGGATTTGCTTTGATTCACTTGCTGTCCCTGGAGCAGCTGCCACACCTATTCCACAAATGGAGAGATTTCAGCTCTGTCTGAATCCTGACTCGCGTTGCGTTATCCCAGCTGATAGATGTATCTGGACCTTACGATGCCCAGCATGGGATTTGTTTGCTTCCCTCATTGCTCAGTTTGGGACTGATTCTCACAGCCCAGGGTTGCCAGAAACCTGGTGGAAATGAGGTTTCCAAAACCCCTCTTGCCTTTCAGTGCACAGCATGCCTGAGGCTTTAGGGACGTGCTCCGCCATTCCGGTGGCGTTTCCCCATCTTGAGCAGGGCATTGTATGGCAGAGGGTCCTATCCAGAACCGCCTGGTTTACTTGGTCAAATATTGGACTGTGAACCATTTCTCTGCCGGTGAAGCGGCGCAAATGGCCTTTCATCTCCTTCCTAAAACCCTGAGAGACCTGCCGGCACGCAACGCTACTGCGAGCGAACCCTTGCTGTTAACGTTTAGCATGTCCAAATATTATTTCATCCCTGTACTGCAGCCCAGCCGGCACGGGAGCCAACAGAAACGTGGCTACAGGACGGCCACAGCGGCGCGGGGAGGGCGGGAGGCTGCCGGGATGGGGCAGGCTTGCAGCCCCCATCTCGCAAACGTCACGTTTGCAGCCCTGAAGGTCTGTGCTCTGTGTGTATGGCTTGGCCCTGCTTAGTCTCCCGCAAGCGCCGACGTGTTGAACGGTCTCGGTGCACCACGTGCAAAGGGACAAACTGGAAACAAATGCTAACCTTTAAGACTTCACCCCCCGAATGCGCCAGCTCAAACAATCCAGGCCCTCCTGGGTCTCGTGGCCTTTTAATTTGTCTTCTTGCTCGCAAACCAAGTTGATTTCTGTCAGAGAAGATAAATGTTGTCTACAAAGCTCAGATAAGAACGATGAAATCTGTCCTTTTCCGAGGGCTTTGCAGAGGTTTTGGGGGATGCAGATGGAAAGTCGGGACTAGACTTGCCAAGAACACGGAGACTGATCAAGTCCACATTAAAGGGGGTTGTATTGGTTGGGGAAAATGGATGTGAAACCATTTATTTCTAGGTCATTTGCTTATTTCCATCCTAGTTTGACTGCAGTCGAGCGGTGTTTCTGTGTGATCGGTTAAATGCAGGCTGTGCCGATATACTCGTGATACAAGTCTTCGAAACGCAAGGGCAGATCCTGAAAAGGTCTTTCCCTGGCTAACGGGAAGCTGCGTGTGCTGGCCTCCATCCAGTTCAGACAGGGCTGGCGTCCATCTCACGAAACACCACCAAAACCATCACCACTAATGCACACCCTTGCTGAAAGCCTCAGCAAAGAGGCCAAGGTATGTCCGAGCGATGGAGTCTGACCCAAGCACGTACCAGGAATGGGGTTTTCCCCAGAAACAGGATTTTGGGTAGAGATGAACAGTCGGACATATGCAGAATCAACGCTGGGATTTTGCTGCAAGTAGGGGAACATGTCTGGCTTTTGCCCATGCTATATCTTGTCTGAAGATGCAGACCTTTGATCTCCTGAGCTGTTAGGATGCAGGAAGAGAAGTACTGTGCTGCCCTGCGGGGCTGTTGCTCCCCTCTTAGCTGATCCGTGTCGGGAACGTGCTCGGTGTCAAGTGGGCTGGAGGCTGTGGCAGCTCTGCACCCCAATCGTGGCTGCATCTAGCCTGGATGCACCCTCTTCGCCAGCAAGAAATTTGCTTAAAACTCTTAGGGAGCCCTGCTTAGTGAGCGTAGGTGGTGCGAAACATGGAATTTCCCCCCAAAAAGCTGCAAAATGCTGTGTGGCAGCCCCAGTTCCCCTGGTTTCTTTAAAAGCACAGCTCTTTATTTATCTGCTGGAAAGTTTCTGAAAGATGCTGTTTGAAGTCTCTGCCTTTTTATGTATTATGCAGGAATTTGGCTACGGGAAGTCTTAGTTCTTTCACGTATTTTGTATCAAAATCCCTTTATAGACCAAATAATTACTTTTCCGTGGTAGAGAGACTATGACCCATACACAGTGAGACAGATTGCTCCAACCTGTTCAGGCTACTGAAAGGAACTGAAAAGACAAGTCTGTAGCTTTTCTATTAAATTCTCAGGCTTCTACTGTTTTTCAGGGATGTTTTTCAGAGGAGAGGAGACAACTCTTAGCAAAGCTTTCTGCTTGCTGCCTGTCACACTGGCTTCGTCCATCCCAGAGCATCACCGAGGTGTTCAGCGGTCAGAGCATTGAGTCTATGGCCCTGTAGTCACTTTCATTGGCACTTAAAGAAAAGACTTGCAAAAAATTCCTGTGGTTTCTGAACTCTCAGCCTCTCGGGGAGTTTTCCACCTGCAGTAAGTGTGTTTGCTCCACGCTTAAAAGCAGACCTCACGTCAGCAGTGGTTAAATCCACCCTTCAGAGCCAGCAGCTGCTGATGTTCCTATCCCACCCAAGACAGGCTGATAACCAGCTCGGTGAGTGTGTTATCATCACACCCACTGACATTGAAGCGATGGCGATGAATGCTCAGGCTGCTGGAGGGAGCAAGTGAAAGGGAGAGAGCGCCTCTTGTCCTCTGTGTCGTACACACGGGCTTGATTAGGGACGTGCAGCTTGGGGAATGTGACGTGGCCCGTGTAGACAACCGCAAGCTGCGGACGCTGCCCTGCCTGCGGCAGCCAAGGTGCCAAAAGGAGCAAGGGCAGAGGTAATTAGTTGCAGGGAGACAGGATGACAAGGGGGTGGAAGATAAGGATACGTTTTTAATTTCAACGTCGCATTAAACGGAAGGAGAAATGTTCCCGTCCCGGCAGCTTGTTTGCAGTTCTGCGTCATGCTGTTGCCGTCTCTGCAGAGGCCAGCAGGGACCCAGATGTCTCTGGGAGGGAAATCCCAGAGCAGCTCTGCCTCTTTGAGGGATTGCAAATCCCAGCTGGCTTCGTCTTCTGGGCCTGCACAGTCATTTACGCTGAGTGGAAAGGGTGACAAGTCACAGTGTGGCTTTGCAAGGCTGGAAAATCAGGAGGAGTCAAGTTCCTGACTGCCCGTTACAGGGACAGCTTGGCTCTTTCAGTGTCAGACTTCGGGAGGCTGTAAGTTTGCTGGCCCATGGGCTCCGGTATGAGAGTGGGAAGCTGCTATTTCAAAAGGAGCAGACAGAAATAAAACGCGCTGTGATGACATTTAGATAAGTGGCAAGGAATGCACCATGGACATCTCTCTGCATCAGCATTGCTCTGGGTTTCCCGTGGGGGTGGCTGTTAGGAAAAGTCTCCTCGCCTGTGTCCCTCGGGAGACGCGCAGCTGGTGGGGTGGGGGAACAGTATTTCCAGATTGCCAGGCTGGAGCAAGCTGCTCATCCCTGGATCTTGTAGCCTCTGCCCAGCCACAGTCACTGCAAGGCTTTGCAAGTGAAAGCGTGACATCCATATTATCCTTTGCCCATTTCCACAGGGGCACCCGACCAATGGTGTGGTTAAGCACATAACCGCAGATGCCGAAGAGGAAAATCCCTCTAAGGCCAGCCTTCAGTGTGCCAGGTCTGGTTTGCAGAATTAAGTATCTGTCTCTTCTGCTGCAGACAGCTTGCAGCTTTTCAAATCAGAGCCCTGGCTACGAGGATTTTGAACGTGCACCTGGAAAAACTGCAGAAGCATTATCCCGTACCAAAAGAAGTCATCGCGTCTCTCTGAATCTGGCAATTACTTTTTCCACCCTTCAAATCCATCACGCTTGATAGCTGATTGCAAGCAATCAAGGCCCTTGCTACAGGCTAGCAAGTTACCACCTGTCAGCTGGGTTGTAGACCACTTGCGTGCTGCTGCACGGTGTTTCTTCCCGCTTACAGTGGCTCGGGAGGATGTGTCCAGCCCGTTACCGCAGCTCAGCTGATGGATGACAACTGATGAAATCATAGTCCCAGGAGACTGGTAATCCGTGCATCTCCCGAGACAGATTTCAGAAAGTGCTGGACAGAATTGCCACCCTGTTTCCATTAGAGACAAAAGGCTTTAGACTCCATAAGGACTCAATTTTTGACTTTGCAAACAGTACAATATTTATCCTCTTGACCAATATTTGTAATTACCAAGGCCTGATGCAGGGAGCCAGGTTCAGTTTTGCTTGAACTGTCAGTGCTCTTGGAAAGCCAGGACTTTCAGCGTGCGCCTCTATCTGCTGACCTTCATCGTGCGCTAACATGTGCTGAGCAGATCCGCAGCCTCACCCGCACAAAGTGCATCGTGACCTCAGTTAAGAAAACACTTGCTGTAATCGCCTCCAGATCTGCCGCTGTCTTTGATCAGTTTAAATATCGGTTTATCTTATGATATAAATATGTAAAACATCCATTTGTTTTCGTGCAGGATGCAAATAAATCATTGCGTAAGTTTATACATGAGCTAGGAAGTGTGTGGGGGGGTGCAGCGATGGGTCCATAACTCATAAGTCTCCACCTCTTTGAAGGTCATTACTTCATGAACATGCCATTTCTCTTTCCAGCAAGCCCCTATTTTGCATTATTCAAATGGTCCGTGTCATCCACGGACAGCTCTGCCGTGTTTCCAGCGGAGCGGTGACGCCCGCCTGTGCATGGTGCCACTGCCCTCTCGTGGGTGCAGTGCCCGTCCACTCTCCCCGCTCCCACCCGGCTCTCCCCAGCACTTCAAAAAAAAAAAGCTTCAAACTCCTCCTGAGACCAGGCATAGAGACTCGGCAGATCTGGTGGTCATCTCCCAGCCCTGCCACAGGCCCGCTGGCTCAGCCTCGGCCACGTTCAGCTCGTTCCCACCCCTTTGCTTGTGTCCCACATGTGTGGGCCAGGAATAATTAATTAGACTGCAGCCTCAGCACTGCAAAGGATTTTTATGATTCTCTTAATCCGATGGCTGTTTTCCAGTGTTTCCCTGCAGCGTATGCCCATCCTGGACCCTAATCTCCATCTCTTGCGTGCCGTGGTTCTGGTGGGATGTAGTCCTCCATCAGCACGGCTCCGCTCACGGAGGACTCGCAGCCGTCGCTCACGGGCTTCGCACGGAGGTGACCCCACAGCGTGGACTCGCTTCCCCGGGCACGGCCACGTGAGATGCTGCTCTTCAGCTGGAGGATACAGTTAAGCCCCTCCGAAAGCAATAATTCCCATATGTTGTAAGATTGGCTTTCCCGTGGGGAAGTTTTTTAAAGCATTGTTAGCGGGATGGTGTTACAGAGATAAAGCTGAGTCCAGAGCTCAGCGTCTCGTCCTCTGTTTCAGGCTTTGTGTAACACTAAGCTGGTGTCAGCTGGGCTTCTGCTGCTGGATCAAGCCCTGCTGCTGATGGTCATTTGATGGGAAATAGGAATTTGGGCTTACTCCTTCTGAGACTCTTAAAAATCAGCTTTATCTGCTTGTTCCCAACACAGGCATAAACACACCCCATATTTAACATGTCGGAGAATGGACTCTCTCACCGAGAGATTCAGTAAAAACTATAAAAGCACATAATAATTGATGATTGGGGAATCTTGTCCGCCGAGCCATAAAATATGCAAATGAACATTTCTTCCGTATCTAATGAAGAATCAGGGTCTCACACCAGTCATGTTCTCCAAAGGTCTGTTAGCACTTTCCCAAAAGAGAAGGGATTTTGTGTAGTTCTTCTGTCTTAATTCCTATTTGTGCCCTTATATTCCACCTTCCTTAAGGCCTTACATTTTTTCTCATTGTTAGAGGATTTTCCATTTCTTATCCTAAATGCTCTGCTGGTGGGCAGATGCCACCCAGGAGGTGGCTGCATTTTGGGGCAAAGTAATGCCTGTGTTCATATCTTCCTAAGTAATAAAGCAATTTCAGTGAAGAACATCTGTACGTAATAATATTAATCAGTATTTTCCTGCTGTCACTCCTGCTCACAGATGTCCTGCAAAAGAGGGTATAGGGAGCAATCTGAAGGTAAGATATGGTGCATAAAATAGTGCAACATGATTAATGAACCTTTTGTCCTGGTGAGTGAGATAAAATATCTAGTGCTACTGCCCAGTGCTAACAGCATTTATATCACATTTGAAATATTTTTTTTTATTTCAGAGGTATTTCACTATCTGTCTTTTGTTCAAGGGCAGATGAGAAAGAGATGAAATTTGAAATCTTCCCCAGCTTAATTTTATTCTTAGATCACAGAGATCCTTTCTTTGCTGCTTGTTAGTTTGTTCCGTTTTCTCACCTTTGCAGACTCCAGAGTCGGAAGAAATCCACATCAATTACTGACCCCCGCCTTCTCCACCTCGCCAAACCTCCTGCATCTCAAGCAATGCATCTTATCTCCTGGCTGCCACTGCTGACAGCTCTGGAGGCTGTCCCTGAGGCCAAGGCAGCACCGCTCTGTCAGGCGACGGGAGGGAGGGGTGGACCCGTGCCAGAGTTTTGTAATGCCACAAAGCGAATTGCAGCTGGAAAGCAGAGGGGAAGGAGGCAGAGCACCCAGGGCATTTAAACTGGTGATGGGGTGGGGAAGTGGGAGAAGATGCTGGGCTGTAGATGGGCAGAGCTTTGGCGCAGGCACAGACCTGAGCTTGTGAAACTCCCCTGGGCTGGTGACTGAAAAAGGCTTTTCTCCTCCTCCTCCAGCTCAACCTTCTCTTCTCGTTCTTTCCTTTCAATTTTTACCGCAGCTCATCCAAAGGAAACCCTTGCAAGTATGCGAGACACGTCAGGCCGGTGCTGGGACTGCTTCTTCTGGGACAAGAAATCCCCAGGGGAGACAGCGGATAGAGGGCTGGGAGGCTTAGGGCACTGCTTAAAAGTTACGAGAGCCCCAAAGTCTCTGACCGTGGGAGATGAGAACTGCCTGGGCTTTGGTGGGGGGTCCCTGCAGCGGAGGGGCTCCTCTAGTGAAGGCGGTGATGAGGACAGGCAGGACAGAGGTATGCGATGGTTAGTGGGCAGCATCATCTCCTGGGAGTAGCATCCCCACCTCCAGCGGCCATACGACAGAGCAAGCTTTCTGCGAGACGCTTTCCTATCTTTTAATGTACAGAGGCTTGTATTTATGTAGAAATTTGGATTACGCCGATGCTGTCTGGAAAGCCCGCCTGTGTTGCGTGAGCCACGCTGAGCAGCCTCACCACGCAGCAGTTGCCTGCGCAGGGGCTTAGGCAGACCTGATTTCCACTGCTAGTTGCAAAACTGTGGTGTAAGAAAAATCTGATGACACCGGCATTATGTTCCTCCCATAAAGACTGGTTTGCACCGTGTCCAAAATGAAATGAAATACAGTGCTGCAGTGGCACTGTTTGACCTTTCCCATTTTCTGGGTATTGAGTTTTATTTGAATTTCACCCTTTCCCCCGCCGTTTCTTGGCTCTCTTCTCAGCAAGCTGACGGAGATATTTGCTCTGCATGGAAATCCACCCCACCTCAGGTGCTCGCTGCTGCCATGGAACTGAACAGGAGCTGCTGCCTCGCTTCACATCTGTTCCTGATACCGCTGCAGATGAGGGTCTTGCGGAGGGTGGCATCCCGCCCATTCGGAGGAGCTTTGGATGCTGCAAACCTCCCTGCTATTGGCTTTTTCACATGGAATTCACATTGAATTCTTGTCACGCGATTAGCGCAAATCTATGGCACTCTCCCTGCAAGATGAAGCTGTTCGCCTATCAGAGACAAAAATGTTACGTTTCCTGTGTCTGAAGCATTTTCTCCAAACTGTACTGTTGTAGAGCAAGTTGTATTTTTTAACTATGTCCACCGATTTTCCTAATAGACAATCAGACCTAGCTTGTTGACTGCAAATGCTGTTTCCTCCAGTTTTGACAGATTTTACCAAGTCAAATCCAAGCCTCCCAGCACATAAGCAATGAGCTTAGCTTCTTCTCTGCAAGGTTAAGACTGAAACTGGGACAATTTATAGCAACATTTCCTGCTGGGGAGAGTGGTGCTACTTTTACACCCATTCAATACTTCTTAGTCGGCAGGGAGTTTACTCCTAATTTATTCCATGCTATGTGAGGTCAGAGTCAGGCCACTAAAGGAAGATAAATATCTTTAAAAATGTTTGCTGCCTGCTTTGATGAGAGGAATGTAATGGCTAAAAATAAATCTAAAGTGGAAAAAATAAGACTATTTTTGGAGAGGTGGGAAGGACACAACAAAGCCAAGGACAAAGTCATTGTCTGCCAGCAAAGGAAAGCAAGGTGCAGAGACAGTGATGTCTGTGGCAAAAAAAATGGTGATTTGACAGATGAAAAGCAGGAATTTGCAGTTGCCCATGGTTTGTGGAGTAGGTACATTCACAGATTCCCAGGGTTTCTGGCTGAAAGTTGCCCATTGCTGATCTTTGCCAGGGGCTGACTTCTAATAATCTCCAGCGTGCTGTGCCTGGGGATTTGCCTGGCATGTGCGTAGCTGATTTTGGAACCAGCCACCCATCCATCAGCTCACTTTAGGGTAACTACGATCAGCATCCTGCAGCCTTCTGGCCCCGGCCGCTCTCCCGTTACCTCTTTCCATCAAGTGGATGGTAAAGCCTTATTTTAGGTAGCTAATTAAAACGCATTGATTTATAGCTGGCGCTGCTCACGTGCAAACCTAGACAGGGAAAATATTCTTAGCCAGTGCTTGCCAGGCTGGCTGGGGTCTCCAGCTCGTGGGTGACCTGATGTGCAACTCGGGAACACACAGCAGCCCCACATTCTCAACAAGGTTCCTATAATTGCAGTTCAGCTGCATTGCTGCCATACTATTCTGGGACACTATAGCTGTCCCTGCTCAGTGTCCACTCTCCCATGATATATATATTTGTATTTAGTGATGGTTTTAGCACTCACCAAGTGGTGGACTGCTTCTCCTGAGCTGGGAGCATTTCGGGATAGCTGGGATCGTCTTGCCAGTGCTGCTTTTATCACCTCGGGGAGTCCATAGCCTGTCTGTGACTCCCTCTCCCCAAACTGTGGCTATTAACAGTGCAAAAATATTGCCTACGAGGGCAAAAGTAGAATGGAGAAGAAAATCCTCTCCAATAGTTAAAATGTTGGGTTGGATGTTAGCACTGAACTTTATCCTCATAAAAGGCATAATCTTTAAAAAACACCTGGAAAAGAAGTGCAGCATGGAAGATCCCCCTCTCCACGGGAGAGGCATGATGGATTTCTTAGGCTGGGATGGCATTAAGTGTGACCTAGTAATTCATGTCATAGTAAGTAGAAAAGATCACTGCATTATCAACTTCCCTGTATGAATACAAACCTGTCATCTTTTTCACAAGAAAAATGGCTGGGGACCCTCTTTGCTATCTCTGAGCAGAGAAAAGGAAGACGAAATGCCGCGCTGATTCCCAAAACTGTCATTTTAAAGTGTCTAAACGGTGAGGAACGTGGATTCTGCCAACCTGTGGGAATTTGTGCTCCCAGATCCCCTGAGGGGGTTTGAAAATCTGCTCTCCACAACGACTGAGCCTGAAATGGTGGGGAAATTCAATTAATACCTGCACAGATAGCTGTTCCTAAGTATTTACACAGTACACCTATCTCGGTGGTATGTAAACACTCTGCAGGGTTCAGCAGCATGATTACAGCTGACCTGCCAAGGGCAGTCATTCCCTTTACTATTTTCCTATAGGTTGAGTCGAGGCTATTGAATCTGAGCCCATTTTTTGCGAGATTTCATTTGAAATTCAGAGTACGGTCCTGCTCTGCATAGGTGTGGGACAAAATTTCAGCAGAACCTGTGGAAATGTGACACCCCCCCAAAAAAAATTTTTTTTAAATATATGTTTTTAAATTTACTATTGGGGAATGTTTTGTGCTGAGAATTAATTTTTATTATAGCTGATTTATAACCCCATGAAAATGGGCTTCGGTCTCGGAAAAAAATGCATACGCTGCAAATACCAGAGGTGTGCTATCCAGTTTCCATACAGCCCTCCAGCATTCATATAGAGCACATTCGTAGGGGTGTCACAGCTGGCTTTCTCTTGGCCATATTTTGCTGGGGAACTAGGAATCTTGGCAATTCTGAATTTTGTTGCTCTTCCAAAAGCAGAGTCGACACCGTTACTGTGTGGTGAAAGGTTTCTCCATAGGAACCCCATCTCATAAGTTAGTCTGCAAATGCAAGGCTGGAGAAGAGCTGTCGTTCTCTGCCTTCCAGAAATAGCATTTCCCTGTGTGATTGCTCAGGGTCCCGCTTCTGCATTTTCCGCACGTCCACAAAATCGTTGAGGTCGGCATGGCATGCGAGGTTCAGGAAGAGCACGGTCTAACAGAGGTGGCCAGGAGAGCAGGCTGGTCGCGTGGTTGCAGTGAAGCTTTGCAAGGAGACTTCTTGCAAGGGAATTAAGTGTTAAAGCCAAACTGAGCCATCTCTCAGAGTCCTGCGGATGTATAAAGCCCTCCTTAAATATAAATATATGGACTGGCTCACCTCTGGGTCACAGGAAAGTTCATTTCAAAAGTAATAGACCCAGCTATAGTAGCCGCGTGTCTTTTAAGCAAGACTGCAATTCCTGCAAGGCATCCTGGCACTGATGCGATTCAGAGACTTGATGACTGATTGTAGTGGCTGGGCAGCAGCAAGAGCGGGTCCTTGGTGGCAGCAAGGCAGGAGCAGGGGGTACCCCAAACTCCGTAGCTGCCTCCACCCTGCAGTTTTTCCACGAGGTCGCAGGAGACGGTTGTCCAGGCACCTCTCGGATTTCAGTTTGCTGGGGAGTAAAGAGAGGCTTTGAGAAGCAACCCAGGCTCAAAGGCTGTGTTTGGGACAAGATGAAGGCAGCTGCGTTTGGTAACTTCCATCCTCTGCTGTCAGGGCTGCAACGTGCTCAGTTAGCAATGCCCACCCATTTGCACAGGCAATGCTCTCCTCTCCGGGACACAGAATACAGGCAGCTGGTTTTATACCGATCCCTAGAGAAGATGAAGAAGCATAGATGGAAGAAGGTAGAGGAGAGCTCCTATTCCCCACGCAGTAGTTTGGCAGAGAAAGGACACGCTTCGGCTGCGGAGGCAGTGCACTCTCAGCTGCTGATCCTAAAGGATTTTACAACTGATAAGCAGTGAAATTGCTCGTTGCCCATGGAGTGGAGCGTGTTTGTACCGAGGCACGGGGTAGACGCGCATGGTAATGCCTGCGGAAGGATCTGCGTAAGGCGGCTTTAGAGCATGAGGCTGTGCTCCATCTGCAGGATAAACCCAGGCAATTTCACGAGTTACCAGTTCAGGAGGTGGTTAACGGTGCTTGTCCTTTCACTGCAGAAAAGCAGTGGCTGAGCTCCTCCAGCACCAACCCATTGCTGCTAGGAAGTGCTTTAGATAGAGCATCGTCACTCACAACTGATCGGTGTCCCGTCCCGTCCCTCCCCCCGCCTTTTGGAGAAAAAAAAACCAAACCCCAAACCAGAAAACTGGAATATTTCAGTTTGGAGAGGCCATAGCCTGGCTCTGTGGGAGATGCTGTTTGCAAGCCTGGTATGCTGCGTAGGCTGGGCTTAGTGCTGAGACAGGACCAGCACATGCCTTGAGCAAGGCTTTAACTACCACCCTTATTTGGTTAAAAAAAAAAAAGTGGCTTATTTGGGCTGCAAACAGACGGAGCTTTTGATCATTGGCAATCATTTAGACTCAGGTCTGTAGTCTCTGCATGCAGATAGGGTACGTGCCCGGCCTCACCTTTAGCGTAAACACTAAATAAGTAAGAAAGTGAAGGGTTTAACACAACCACATCCAGTAGCTCAGTACATATCACATTCTGTACCGCGTGTTGTTTGCTCACACTCACAGTATTGCTGGCCCTCGCTTTTAATAAGTTGTGACCTGGCTTCCAACCTGACGAGGCTGGTTTCAAGATTATGAGGTCTCATATGTCTAATAAATTGGGGTTCTTTTCCTCTACCTCCTCCTGTGTTTGGTTTTTTTTTTAATTTAAGAAGCACTTTGCTGTCATTTTGAAGTTCTCTCTGCAACCCTACACATTAAAAACTTAAGTCCTGGATTTTAAGCAGTAATTACTAGAAGTTAATTATTGTGTATTCCCGTGATTCAAAGCACTTGGACTTAGGGAGAAGCGCTGATAGCACGGGATACGCAGTAACGCAGCGAGAGCTGCCAGCGCTGCCTTTCTATACATTCCGGTGTCTGAGCTTTCCTCTCCCTTTTCCAGTGGAAACTTAACCTTCAGCTTCTCAACTCTGCAGACTTTTTTGTTGTTGAGACACTGCCACGTTCTTGAAAGTCTTTGCTCTCCTTCCCCCCCCCCCCAGATCAGCCTCCGGCTTGATGGCAGATTAACACAGGTGGTGGTGGTGAAGGTGGGATTAGGATCAGATTTTTCTTTCTCTGTTGGGCAGCTTCTTGCACTGTCCCAAGGCACTGATGCTTGCTGGAATTCTGGCTGGAGTCAAAGGCGCTGGCTCCGTCTCGCTTTCGTTTAGCCCACAACTGAAAAGCCAAGCATAGCTCTGTACTTCTTGCATCCCGGTCTGTTGTTGGGGTCAGTATACTACGAATGCACGCGCTCCCACGGCATGCTCTGGAAGGGCTGTCGTAGCTTTTAGCAGCACGTGTGATGAAGACACCCACCCCTCTTAGCCAGGGTTTGCAGAAGTGTTTGTAAGAGCCCCTCGCACCTTGCTCACACGGTGTGCGAGGGGCTCCGGGAGCTGCTCTCGTGTTGCTTGGGCTCCCAGAGCAAAGCAGATGTGATGGGGGAGGAAATCATCCACATAACGAATACACAGGGAGCGCTGCTGAAAACCAAGTCCTGAAGTGACTCCTAGGAGTAGGTGCCCGCAGGCATGAGAGCAGCCAGGCTCAGCGCCGCTCCGCAGGAGGTACCAGCCCTTGCTTGGGTGCTACCAGCCCTTGCTTGGGTGCTGCCCTTGCTTTCCTCCCCATCGAGAGCTCCCCTGCTCCCCCAGCTGCAGGGTGGCCTGGAGCTCCCCAGGTGGGGCAATGAGTGGCTGTGGGCAGCTGGAAGAGATTAATGGGGTGGGAGAGCCCAGCCCAGCCTGGCTTCCCCACCTGGCAGCGGGCTTGCAACTACCCATAAGTGCCGGTTCCCCTCTCTGGGGTGAACTTCTGGGGAAGGTGCTGCCTGGAGCTGGGGTTTTATTTCTCATTTAATAGCTTGCTAGGGACAGTAAGGGAGTTGGAGGACAGATGGTGAACCTCCCCTTCTGGGGGGCTGCACAGGTCTTCCTGACCTCCTGGGTTTTTGGGTTGCAAGGTGCTATGCTTGGGCTGATGCTGACCTTGGAAATTTGGCACCTCTTCTGGGACCTGGCTGGAGCCCTGGGCATCTTCTGGTGTTGTCCTTTCCTTTCTGAGCAGCAGGCTCTGAGCTCAGCAGGTTAGTGAGGTTTCTCTCTCCTCTGTGTCCCTGAATTGCCTTTATGTGATTTTAATGGTTTGTGATTTACTGGGGGGGGGAGGCTGAGCTGTGGTTTGGTTTAGCTCCCTCTTGGTTCAGTTATGCTACTGTGCTGCCTGCTCTGAGTTAGGAGAGATTATAGCTGTCTCGGATGCAAAGCTTGTCTTGTTCCTTTCCCCCTCTTGTTTTGAGCAATATTTGGTGCCAGTCTTTCAGCCCTGGGGCTGTGAAGTCTCAGAATATAGAAACTGTTCTGGTTTCAGAAGCGTATTCCCTAGTAGCAAAATAGTTCTCGGTTTTCCTCTCCATTTCTCCTAAAGCCTCGTCCCTCTTGGTCCTGTGTTCTTCAGTGTCATCAAAAGGTATGTCTGTATGTTATTTCTTACAAACTCCTTTTTTTTATAGCTTTCAAATGTTGGTAGGTGGATGTACCAAGTGCCTTGCTTCTATTGTGCTAGATGTTGCTATTATGCTCTTCTGTTCCTCCCCTTGTGAACCTGTAAGCTTGACTAAGGGCAATGCCCCCCTGTAATCTTAACTAATTATGTGATATTTCTGGTATGCACCATGTTACTTTCTGCTTCTCTGCTCTTGCTTGGAGAGCACCAACTTTCTTCCACTAAAAATAATCTTTTGTGTGTTGCAAGAAGAAAACAAGTGCAAATCCTTACTGCTCTTTGTGAAAAGGATGAGTTTTGTTTGATGTCTTCCCTCCAAACTGCTGTATCTCTCGTGGGGAGCTGGAGTGACCTTGTCCCAGGCTCTGCCACTGTGACCTGCTCTGCATCAGCTTTCTCTGTTCCTCGGTCTCCACATCTGGAAAATGGGAACAAAAAGGCTTTTTGTTCTCTCTCTAGTAAAGTCATTGTGAACTGTGGATGAAAAGCAGCTTCTGGGTCTGATCCAAAGTCTTCATAAGCTGTCTGAAAGACTTCCATGGATTTAATGGTCTTTGGAGTAGATGCTGTGATGTTTGCCTCGCTTTTGTTTAAAAGTCTCCCTTGCCTTCCCTACCCAGCTTAGTGTCGTCTTGTTGCAGCTGCAATCACTTGAGAGCATCACCACCAAACACCTCGTATTACACTGAGTAATGATCTCCCTCGGGCTGTGTGCTAAACGGATGCCTTCACCTTTTTGGTCTAATTAAAGAAAAAATTGCCATGTGCCTTTTCAGATGGGATCGTTATCAGAATGTCCTGAATCTTGACTTCCTGTTCCAAAGTGAATCTTTCTAGCACTTGATAAAAAGAAGAGCAAAAGGAAGCAGGGGTGGGGAACCAAACCATGCTTGTCTATAAGTTTATATATATCTGTGTTTAATCCTTGGCAAGAGGGCATGGGGCTCTGCAGCTGTGTGAAACCCAGGTCCTGATTCACTGGCTATCTCCTATAAAGTATTGATCATTATGACTTGATTAAGTCTGGAAATAGGTGTTGAGTTGCAGAGTTCTCCCGAGTAAACTTCATCCTGCCGGACTGGAAGCAGAATACTGGATACCTGGAAATCTTTAAAGTTGCTTTAAGTGTCCGTAGGACCTAAATGTTTCTAGGATTAGATAGCAGCTGAGCTGTGATTTTTGAGAGCCTCTCTGGAGATTAGCTGTAGGGCTTGCCTTCACCTGTTAGGTATTTGAAGAGCTTTAAAAGCATGATTTAGAGTTCCTGGCATTTATGGTTGCACTCTTGAACGTCTGCAGCAAGTGCTTATGTCCGTACTTGAGTATATTTTTCTAGGAAAAAAGCTATTTCCTCGGGAGTTACTTTCCATTAAGCACCAAGCACCTGCAGAAGTTGTTTGCTGTTCCTTCAGGGGTTGCTTCCGAGAGCAGGAGGCAGGCAGCGCTGGCTTTGGGGGTTAGCGGTGGGACAGCACTGAAACTCCAGAAACCTGTCATAGGGAGTTGCTGGCTTTCATGGGAGCCACGGAAAGGGGAAGCGTGAACTCTGCTGCAACCCATCTGTGCATTTGAGCTCTCTACGGTATGGTTGTCCTCTGAAAGTGCTTTTTGAAGACAGGAGTGACTGGTTTGGCTTGGTTTTATTTTTTTAACTGGAAAATTTTGCTGAACCTATCCTACTGTTATCTAAAGGGTACATGTTTCCTTCACAACAGTACTGGCTAAAAAAAACCCAGTCTTTTTTTGGGGGGGGATCCTATCTTTGATCAAGGACACCGCTGCTGGCACTGGAGAGTAGACAGGCTTGGCTAGTGAGTGTGGCTGGATGCAGAAACATCTTGGTACCAATCCTGTCTCTGAGGGAATGGTAGGACTCGTAGTAATGTCACCAGTGCCAATTTCACCGCTTGATTCGGTGTTATGGAGTGAAACACTGCTGGAGTCTGGACTCTAATGTTATCCTTGTCTGTGAAGTGGGTGTGATGGCACATACGTTGTGCATTGGCACCTGGGAACTTAATTTGTTAACACTTGAAGCGCTTGGAGATCTTTGAGTGAAAAATAGAAGTGCAGTATCAACAGCTGGGATAGAAAATAGGATGGGTCAGGGGACCAGGCTGTAGCAGCGTGTCTGATCCTGTGTGGTGCAAAGTCCTGGCAGCCTCTAAAAATGGATGTTGAGATCCATTTCTCCATGCTGAGATGAAATTGCCTATAGGATGGGCGGGAGCTTTCACCAAAAAGTCCAGGCTGTCCCTGTGGGGCAGATGGGAGAGCGTGGGCACTCGCCAGGCCTCCCACTGAAGGGACGCGGGAGCAGCGTGCGTCTGCAGAGCGTCTGCTGCCTCGGCATCTTGCGCTCGCGGGGGGACTTGGTTTAAGCTATCAGGGTAGAGGAAGCGTGCGGTCTGCTTCTGAATTAGGTTGTGGCACAGTCCTGGGAAATGAGCATCCCATTTTACATAAATAGAGGAATGCAATCTCGACGGGAGATGGAGGTATCGGTATATCTCTTTAATGGACTTGTACTGAGAAATACTATGATCCTGTTGAAATGTGATTTTAATAGTTTCTCCGTTTTCCCTGATTCTCCCTGCAAAACCTTTTCGGCAGTGAAGGATGCAGTGGATAGTTTGGATACTGATTCTTTGTGGGCAGCCTTGTTAAAATATAATTATACTGTTTATCGTTCAGTAAAAGCCTGTCTCCGAGGAGTCCTTTTAGGAAAGGAGAGGGTTTTTTCCTTCCATTTGTTAGAGAGCACAAATGAAATGGAACATTTGATACCATAAGCAGTGCTCTATTTACCCGTCTTCTGCCATGCTAACAAAAAAAGAAAAGAAAAAGGGAAGGCTTGATGCTTCCTCTAATGCCAAGAACTACAAAGAAGGTCATTTGAAGTTTTACTAGCTTGTTAATTCAAGCGGTTAACTTAAAGTGCATCTTTCCCATGCAATGGCACAGCCTAAAAATGTTCTTTATTTGGGTTTGCAGATAAATAGCTCATACAGTGAGATTGCAGACTCTGTAGAAGATAGCGGGTGAGAAGAATGAAGGAGATACATGTAATAAAAGCAGCAACATGGACGTAAACCTGATGCAAATGGAAAAACCAAACCCTTTGCTAAACGCAGGATGGGAAGTCAGTTGCAAGCACTTTGTGATTTGCTTTTGGTGGGCAGAGAGGGGCTGGCTGGGAGATTTAACCCCTTCAGGACTTTTTTTCTTGTTCATATATAAGGTAGCAGATCATACGTGGTGGTGACTCTCCACTTACTGTGTCTCCCGAGGCTGACAGCGCAGCTATATGAAGTAGCACCTGTATCCTTCAGTAGGAACTTGAGCAAGGTCAGGCATCTGCGGAGACAGCGTGACCAATTTTATAATAAACTTTTTTGTTACTTTATTTTCTTCAATGGCTGTAATCAGAAACACGTAATTGAGCTGATGCTGTTGGCAATTCTTTCCTTGTTTCTCTCTGGTGAGCACTCCCATCTCGGCGCTGTGCAGATAAGCGACGGGCCAGGAGTGTTTCTTTCCGAAACAGGAATTGAGGTTTAACGGAGCCCCAGTGGCTCCCATCTGTTTGGTCTGGGCATTGGTGTGCACTGAAGGAAAGGTGTTTTAGCTGCCTCTTGGCATGTGACGGAGCAAGCGTTGACCGAGGAAACCCCTGGAAGTTGATGGCATTGCCTAAGCAGAATCAAATGCAGATGTGAAGGGCACGTGCCACCGGGCAGCGTGGGAGGCTGGCCCCGTCCAGGCCTGGGAAGGCAGAATTGGCACCCAAATCTGCACACCTAGCTGCTGTAAAATTGCCAAAATTGGGTAATAATGTCAGTCTTTCCCCCCCTCATCCCCGTTTTCTTGCCCTTCCCTGACCCAGGTCTTGCAGCTGCTGCGCTGCGGTACATGCAGGAGCTGAGCTAGGGTCAAAACCTGCATCTTGCAGGGCCAAAAGGCTTTGGGGCTGGATTGGGGGGCAGAGGGAGGAGGGTGGAAAGCTCAGATGAGTCGGAGCTGGATCCTGGTTTTGTAAGGTGAGGCTGTGGGGAGAGAGGAAAGGTTAGCCTTCAATTTTTTTTCTCTTTATAGAGGCCCCAAAAAATACAGGAGTCCTCTCTATAGTAGGAGCTGCTTATGTCCTTCTGGCAATAAGGTAACTCACCCCTGTGGCTGGATGGCCAGGGAGAAATGGCTCCCTTGCGGTGGCTTCCAGCAGGCTGGGGACTCCCCTTGTGTCCTGTCCTGCAGCGTCACCTGCGCTTCAGCAGCGGGAGCTGATGATAGAGTGAAAGTCATAAGTGACCAGAAAACAAAAGCCTACTTCGTACAAGCATAGAGGTTTAAAATGTGGTTTAGTTCCACAGAGGAATGAAAACACGACCTTTTAGATTGAGGGTTTTTTCATTTTTTTTTTTTTTCTTCTGAATGGAATGGAGACAAAACATTTGGTTTTGGATAGAAAAGGCTCCCCCTCCCACCAGTTTGCCTCTCTCTATCTCTCTGGAGGCAGCAAATGGCTCACGCTGGACCTCGGATTCTTTTCCACCAAATATTGTCAGAACTAATACATGTCTCTGTGGACTGTTTGGGCAGAAAATGTGAAGTTCCTTCAATGCAGCCAAGAGGAACCGTGTCCCGAGTCCTAGCCCCAAAGAACTGGGATTAGAAACTTCATTTGCAGCCAGCAACGACGGTCCTGCTTAAATCCAGTGCCACGGAAAACTCCTGTGACTGGTTCCTAGTTTAAATAGTTACGGTGCAAGCTTAGGGTGCCTGCAGCTTACAGCAGAGATGGGGGTCCTGGTTTGGTGGGCTGTGCTCCTGGATCTGCAGCTGCTTGCTCTGGGACGTTAAGCAAATGGTTTGTCCTCACCTGCAAGGAGAGGACACCTCTCGCGTTGGAGCTGCCGTTACCAATGCATAGCGTAATCTTTTTTTTTTTTTTCTTTGAATAAGGGCAAAGCCAGCCTTGTTTTTCCAACCGGCTTAAAAGCACTTTTTGAGTGTAACTTTTGGCTCTTTGAGCCTTTGAGAGAGTATTGAGTTGCAAAAGGTGGTGGCTGCCAGTTCCTATATAAAAACACTGCATTAGTCAAAAACCCCTTTGGAAGCGCCACTGATTAATATATCAGTTCCTGTGAGAGCACGCTGACCTAGATTTTGCTTTAGCTGTTTAGGTGGAGACTCAACTACAGTGTGGCTTTTATCTGTTTGCAGAATGGATTTAGAGGATGTGGAGTCTACAGAGAGCTTTTATTTCCTTTTAAAACCGTTGTGTTCAAACGTGCTACCATATGTGTGTGGGGTTTTTTTTTTTTAATCTTGTTCGCTGATCGTTTTGGGGGTTTAGAAGGTCAGTGGTGTTAAGAAGCTTATCAGCCACCTAAGAATGGTTGGGGAATCCATTAATTTGCACGTGTTTCACGGTGTAACTCGATTATCAGACACCTGAAAGACACTGGAGGTAGGGGCTGTTGCAAATATTTGCTGGGATGAGCAGTTTTTCTCTTTGAAGTTCAGATGTGTTAAAAGTACGATCATAACACTCACAGGCAGGCATTTCTTATCGGGCTTATTTTTGCTGGGGGAATATAATGCAATGTGAAAGGCGTTTATGTGGAATTTCTGGAATAGCATTTTGCAGGGTGGGAAAAGCAGGATGTCTGCAAAAGAGTCCAGCCTGTGAATTTGCAGCAGGGGCTCGCTGGAAAGGAGCCGAGACTTGGTGCTGCTTTGCAGTTGTAACTCTTGCGCTGCAGAATCTCAAAGCGCTTTCAGAGCATTGGAGGCGTTAGCTTCCCAGTGCTGCTGGCCTCCCCGTCCTTAAACCGAGATTAAAAATCATGCATGGAAGTTATTGCCATTTGGTGGATCTGAACCATCCCAGGGTCAAGAGGGGGATCCCCGATTGCTGGATGCGGGAGGATTTCCTCGGCTCGACTCCTGTGATCTCTGTGGCTGTCATCTCGCCTTCCCCAAAGGGCTCTCCTCTGCATCTGCATCTCGAGCAGCACCCAGACCAGGGGAAACGAAGTTGAAACGAATGCGCTGCTCGTTTTGGGATTAGCCCCGGTTCAGGTGTTCATCTGCCCGTGTGCACTGATGGTAACAGCACACCTTGCTGCTGCTGGCCGAGTGGTGTTCAGGAGGAGGAAATGGTTGGCTTAGCGTTTCTCACTGCAGTTTGATTAAAAGATTCCACTACCCGCCTTTGATCTACCATGTGTACTCTCTCTGCCACTGAGACAGCGTATAAATTGTTTCTTCGAATAGCAGTATTTACAATGAAGTCTTACTCATTTTGGGTAGAGGACAGTCCAAGCACATTTCTTAAGTCTTGATTTCATTAGCACAGTGCTGCAGTTCATCAAACCCCATAAATATTTATCTTTTCAGCATTCTTTGTATGATTTCAAAACGCTGGCCGTATTTTAATGGGACACTTCATGTTGTTTATTGTGCAATAGCTTTGCCATAGATACGCTGACAAAGAAATCTCTGATGGCCATAATGAATGGGGAGGCACGTTCTCTTCCAGACGTGTTTATGGACCTGGTAAAAGCCGCCTTTGCATCAGCACTCCCCGAGTGGGTGGGGAACGAAGGCCAGTTGGGGATTCCCCCGCGAATGTTATGAGTCAAAAGGATTTGCAGCTCTGCCAACCCTGCACACTTAGAAATCATGAGTCGGTTGCTAAAAATCATGAGATTTATAATAAATAAATAAATGTAGGGGTATTTCAGCTTGCTCTGACAGCTGTGGTTCTAGGTACAATCGATACCTGTGTTCTGGATTTCTTTGCAACCCCAGTGGCTTGGGACTGATCTAATTTTTATGGCATGGCAGAAATTTTTGCTGACGTGTGAGCCTTTGGGTATTGAGACTTTTAAAAAAATGTATCGAGTGTTTGGAGGCTTGTGGATAAAACAACACAAGCTGGCAGGATGGGCTTCGGGGAGCCGCGAGGGGATGGGCACGCCTTGCCCTGGTGCAGACTAGCTCTTCTCCTGGGACTGGAGACTCTCCTGTGTCTGCTCGCTTCAGAGGCAAGAAAATACAGTCTCGTCTCCAACAGTTAAGGAGCTTCCTTGGCTTTTAGTGGCGTTTGGATTTTGAACCTGTTCTAATGAAATGGGTTGGTTGTTAAGCCAATTACGCTTATGGAGGACACTGGTAATGGAAATCACAAGTTTTAGGTGTTTGTTTAAATGTTTTGGGTTTGTTTTTTTTTAAATACTGAGATGATGACAACAAAATTTAAAAAGTAGTCTTCCATGAAGGTTTTAGCGAATCTCTGTGGAGTGGATGGGACGCGTGGTCATTGCTAATGTTTGTACTACTGAGAAATTGCCTGGTAGACTTCACACTGACATGAAGGAACCAGCTGCTGAAGAAGCCTGTTTATGAAACTTTTGCATTGTAAGATTTTAGTTTTTTAAAGACTACTTCGGATATTTCTTCCAAGCATTTTATTTTTAGAACAAAACATTTTTGGAGGACAGAAGGTGGCTGAATAATTAGTATTATAATCAGTTCCTTTATAGGACAGAAAAAAGTTCATGGTGTAAAGAAAAAACAAACCCAAGGTCTTTACTTCTTAATGAATAAGTGTTGAAAGCTTGAATGAGTTAAATGAAATTTATTTTGTTCAATTATGGAAGATCTTTATTTGAAATTCTGAAAAAGTATTAATTACTTTTTCCTCTCTTTTTCCGGGCAGGATTATTGATTCAACACGCTGATTCTGTCCTGTGTGAATTCATCTCCTGAACACCTGCACCAGGTGGTACTTTTCTTCCATTGCATGTTTGTGCTATCGTTCTATTTAACGCTGCTTCACAAAGGTCTTTATGCTCTAGCAATACTATGTCTGGATTTTAATCTTGCTTTCAGGAGACTGGGCTCCATGTTTTGCTCCCCTCCTGCTGGCATCCCAAATTTTTTTAATTGCAAGAAGATGCTTCTGCTCATGGAAACTGGGGGGTGATGGGGCCCTTGGAAATAGGGACTGGATATTGTTGTTCAGAGTGAATTGAATGGTACGTGGAGGCCTTGCAAAAATCGGAATCTTTACTTCCAGTTGCTCAAGGAGCATGTGCTTAGGGCTGGAAAAAGGACCTCGGTGTCCCTGCTGATTTTGGTTGCGATCTCACAACCGTGAGTACTGCATCTGTGAAAAGCAATCGACTTCCCAGCTGTTTGTTATCACAGATGTAGCATGTCAGGAGGAAAAGCCCCATGTGTGACCTGAGACATCCCGCATTTCTGAAGTGTCTGAAATACTTTAATATTTTTGTCTAACTGATCCCCAGCCTCTTTTCGTTGCGTTGAAGTTATGGCATGCTCTGATGACTACAGAGCCCAAGGCACTGCTGAGTTCTGGCTATGCGATTAAACAGTGTGAAGTATTTCACCCGTTTATGTGATAGTTTTCATATGTTTTCTTATTGGTATTTACTACTATGCATTACCTCTAACTATTTCCGCTTGGAAATGAGCTTGCGGCTGCAAAAGTAGAGAGGGGAGAAGAAAGCGAGTCAAATTTGCCCTCTTGCCCTGCACAGGGAAAATGATGTGCATAGGCACCGAGCCATTCCCTGTCACACGGTTGGGATCATCCTCCATGAATACTTTTCCATCTAGAATTTGCTGATCTGCTTTGCTGGTATTTTTTGACCGCGCTTTTTTGTTTATTCCCCAACCACTTTGGATGAGCAGAAATTGCATTGGCAAGAACATTTGTGGGAAAGCAACATCACGTTGCATACTTGTGCGAATAAATATTCACGAGAGAATCCACGTCGAAAGCGCTCGCACGGCTGCTCGTGAATTCTCTTCCGATTACTCACCAAAGAGACTTGTTGAATGTTTATAGCTGTTTGGTGGGCAATTGGCTAACAAGTTGGGAAGACTGGTAATTTGCCTAAGCCTTTGATTGTCAAGTCTGGGGTAGAAACTAAAGCATCTGGCCTGGGTTGATTAATTGAGTGGCACTGGTAGCCCAGACTCGTAACAACTCATTTCTGTCAATAGCAACTCCAGTTTGTCTGTTTAGGCTATTCATCAGAGCTCAAGGCTGGAGAAATTTGTGGAAGAATCGCAGTCTGTTTATAGATTGTTATGACTTAAACTTAAGAGCTGGATTTGCTGGATAAATGAACAGAGCGTTATTTGACCAACATATTAGGGAAATGTGAAGACTGTATTTACCTTTCAGTTTTCAGTGTTCTTGAAGCAATTACCAGTTAATGCCTATGCTTCTGGAGAGCTGTTACTGAATGATGATGATCTTTTGAGAGTCCCAAATTCTCTGCTCCGAGTGCCCTGCACTGATGGATACTTTTATCTGGTTTTCTGCTTCTCTCCTTGCAAAGTACTGGGAAAAGCAGCTGTTGCCTTTGATACTTGGCTAGATGGGCCTTCACAACGGAGGAAACTATCGCTACTTGATTGCTTGCTCTGTTTCCCTGTGAGTTTTCCTGTAGTGGAGAAGAAAGCACTAATAAACTGTTCCAGTTGCGGTTCTGTAGACAAATGTGGCTTTTGGTGGATGCTTTTTAAATGGAAGTCAACTGTCAAACAAAAGTTGCCTCATTCTTTAAGGATTTGGTTGACAAAGGTAGCTGAAATAAAGTTGGATGGTTTTTTGGAGCGCTGGACGTGTATCTGAAGAAAGCAATTAGCATTTTACAGCATAACGCGTGCACACGCCAAATGGATTAAGAATTGGCCGATACATCTGAAAAAAATAGTCATCATCAGGGAGCCCTCGTGAAATAAGAGAGGTTGCTTGTTGGGCTTCGTGGAGCTTGGCGCGTTGTTATTCCATCGTCTCATCAGCGACCTAAAGTCATGATAAAATTACTGCTGATGAAGCTTTTGTACAGCTCACGCTTTGGCTGGGAAGTGCATAGTGGTGACTAAAGAAGTAATGCCGTGTGGTCTGAAAGGCTTGGTAAGCGCAGCCCATGGAAATAAAACATGCTTTGATGCAGATGTAGCTCTACATCTGGGAACAAGGCAGGCAAGCGGTACCGATGGTGCTGCCGGCTGTGCCGCAGAAATAAATGCCTTTGTGAAGGGCAGAATGAGCTCCCAGTGTACCAGGCTGGCGAAGAAAGGCCAGCGTGATGCTGGGATGTGTATGCAGGAGAGCCTTGTGTTCCCCTACCAAACCGTGTGGGTTTGGCCTTTTTTTCTTTTCAAAGGGATGTCAATGAATAGAATTCAATGTGGAAAAGGGCTAGAAAAATTATTTGAAAGCTGGGGAAAGAAACATATTTAAAAGCTCTTAATTTTTTTCCCCCATAAATTCAGTAGATTAAGTGACTTGATTTTTATGCTCTGGGATCATTCTGAGCAAGAAAACTTTGGAAACAAAAGATGCAGTGAGAATCCTAGCTGGAAGCAAAAACCTGACACATTCAAACTTGGATAGAAAGCACGTGTTTCTGAGCATGAATGCCACAGAGGATTTACTGTCTCTTGGTGCTTGTCAAATCAAGCCTGCACGCATGGGAGGGCTGCTTTTGCCAGGACCCAAATGAAGCTTTAATTGTAGGGCTTTAGTTCTTGGGCTTTATACAGCCAGGTGAGTGGGTGAAATGTAATGGCTGGGGTGACGCGGGAGGTCAGGAGAGATGATATCATGGTCCCTTCAGGACTCAAAGCTTTATGAATAAATGCATTTGAAAAATCCTGTTATATCCTAGCAGAAAGGACTGGCGTTCCTTGAGATTAAAAGGACAGACTGAGACTTGCAACCACAAAATGTCCTTGTTGGTTGAGTGTTGCGACAGGCAACCAACCTTGTCTCCGTCTCCCTCGTACGTTCCTCAAAGGAGCTGAAGCACGTGGGGCTAACGCTCGTTACCAGCTATATAGCTTTGGATTTTTCTCTTTTTTCATCTAAATGAAAGACTGGTCAAGTAAAACAGTTGGTTATTGGATATCTTCAGGTGTCTTTACAGAATGCATTTTTGAAATCGAGGGCAGTTTTATGCCTTGCTCCAGGAGCTCTGAAACGCAGGCAAACTGGTTTTGTCAAGGCAAGGGAGACTCGGGGTATATTTTTCCTTCCTTTCTTATCTGTCTGGTTCTTAAGACATCTCTGTAGGTACCGTTCTGTTTGTCATGTTTCCCGTGTTCCATCAGACGAGATAGTTCTGATGAGGCAGAGAGTGATAATAAATCCCTCGCCCACCAAACCCGTTTATTCACTTGCCAAAAGAAATACTTTATTTGGGGAAAGCAAATATTTTAGGCTTTGCATAGCAAAAGCGGGAAAAAATATTTTCAGGTCAGATATGTGACTTGTGATGATGATTCCTTGTTCTGATCCAGTGCTACGCTATGTTATGATGGAGCTGGGGGACTGACCCCAGTGATGCTCTGCTCCCTGGAGCCCCTGGAAATAGCAGAGCATTTTGTTTTGCAGGCTGCAACGTGCCCATCTTGCCTTTCAGTCAAATTCCATTTTGCTTCTATTATCATAGAATTGAGTAAGCAAGTTTAATTATCTCTATTGTGTTAAATGGTTTCCAGATTGGAGGTAAGTGCCTCTAAGCAATAGGTAAAATAATGTTATCCATCTGCATCCCTTTGGAAGATGGATGAAGGATGCTGTGTGTTTGTTGCTGCGATGTTATTACCTCTGTAGCTCATGTGGCCTGGAGGCAGCAGGCTCGGAGTCCGTGACTCGTGATTAGGGGTTTTGGTGGTGTTCTATCTTTTTGTTGTTGTTGTTTGGCTGCAGCTGGAGAGGAAATACCTTAGTGTTGTCAGCTGAAATGTAAACAGAATGTCCATCATCAATCAGGAGTCATTGAGGTTCATCTGCTCTCGTGGTCTCTCATAACCATGGGAGAAGCAGATTAACGTGAAAAATACTGGTGCGTGCATGTGGTTTTATGCATTTAAAGCTAACCAGATGTTTGAACCGTCTTTCTGAAATACAGATGATGATATAACGACTCCATAGTAATACAGAGCATTGGCAAGGGAGACATGAATATCCCTCAGTGTGGCATGTAGAGATGAACTCCTGATTTGTAGGCTTGGATGAGTTCAGGAAGTTCACAGGCTACCTAAGGACAAAAGATTTTTGTTCCAGGCATGCACTCTGTCCTTGGTAACACACAACACTGCTGGACCGAGAACATCTTCAGGTTAGTGAATTTAAGAAAAGCCTCCACTTGACAATCAACTTGGCGCTCGCAGGATGCCTCTAATCCAGAGGCTTTATACGACGCTTGCTCTGCTGTGAAGTCCCTCTGGTGGTAAGTGGCTCGGGGGGGTGGCTGTGGTCACCAGGACGGCAGCGGCAGGCTGTGCCCCCGCCGCGGCGGGCAGCGCTGGGGTTGGGATGCCCGACTCCAAGTGCGCTGCTGTTGGTACGACGTGGTGCTGGCTCGATCCTCTAGCACAGCAAGAGGAAAAAGCACACAGAAACCAGACAGGATGACTAGACTGATATGTTTTTTGGCTACTTACTGTAAGGTTTTGAAAGCTAAAATGTGAATGGGAGGGAAATAAAATGCTCTGGGGTGCAGGTAACCCGATATGGAGGCATTGGTCCCAGTTCCTCAGCAGGAACGTTATTGTCTTCAGAGAAGCTGTGCATACGTTTCTTTTTATACCAAATGAACAGATAGCAATTTCCTGCCTCGCTTATGTTTCAAGGCCATAGTCTGCCTCTGTCTTTCCCTTGTTGCAGAAATTCACGGCAGCATGAGGAATGCGGCATCTGTCAGCACGTGCTGCAAGAGAAATACAGAAGCCTAAAAGGGGGACTTGACAGGAGGTGGATAACGATGTTTTAGATAATGAAATACCCTTTCCTGCTAACTTTGTCTGGTGAGTTACAGGAGGAGGGGAGGAAGGCTATAACGAATGCCGTGCTTTTGTGCTCGGAGGGCAGAGAAGGGGTCGGAAATGCAGCAGGTGACGAAAGCAAAACATAGCCCGTGCGGTCCATGGCAAGGTGAATCTGGAATGATTTTGCTAAAATGAACGAACTTCAGCAGCGTTTAGTCTTGAGCAACTACAGCCCTGTGTGTGCTTCTGTCCTTCGTTACACCTGCCTGCTGGTTTGCTTTTTTGGCTGGAACCTGCTTCTGTCCCTTCTGTTTCTTCTGCATCAACTTAGTAGTAGACCAAGGTACCCGAAGTGTTGGCATCTGCTTTCTGCCTGATGTACAAGTTTGAGGCGCTACGGTGTCACTCTGATTTCTAACCAGTTACTTTACCACTGGATTTAATCGCGATGTTTTGGATCCATTTGCTTAAACCTTAAATACTCAGCTAAATTTGAATGGCTTGCCCAGCCTGGGGTCAGAAGACTTACGCCTTCTGTAGTCTCTGTCACCCCTAATTTCTGCAGTACAGATTCCCACAGCAAAAAGCTGTTATCCTGTGGTGCAGTCAGCTCCAGTCTTGTAATGTCTGAAAAATGATAATGTTGATAATTGTGGTAAGATAAATGGCTTGATTTTCTGCTTTTCCTGCAGAAAAAAAAAAAGGGTAATGCTGGTCACTGAAGTGAAGGATCACCTAAGGTGTTTGAAGATGCTGATTTAATTGGCAGGCTTGCTTCTAGCTACACAGTTAATTCTCCAGAGAAGGTCTAATTGCTTGGCACTAGCACAACAATTTTCATCTGCAGCACATGATTAATTTGTGCTGCTTTATCCCCTGAGCCTACAGAACAGTGCCCTCTCGTGTGCAGCACAGAGATGAGCTGGAAACGATAAAGCCTTTTCCAAACTAGACATAATTTTTGGAGCATCAGTAAGAAATTAAGACCGACCTGTCGCCACATGTCGCTCTGCTCTTTTTTCCTCCTAGTGTTCTATGTGGCGTGATGGCCGTAGAGGCTTTTGTGTACTGATATTTCAGAATACGTAAATGAACGAGCACTTTTTTACACTTTGTAGTTCAATATGCTGAATGAATTTCTTTATTCTAGCAGGGGGAAGAAAGCCTAAAGCTTTTGCCTATTTTCCTGACTCTCATGCTGTAGCTGGTGTAGATTCTAGTGATTTGCTTGCCGATGGCAGCAACTGGGCTCATGTGCCCGAAACTGGAGATGAAGGTGTAGAACGCAATTTTGGAATAGTCCCAAAAGAAAAATTTCAACATTAATGTGTGTATTACACATTGCTGTATGCTGTTTGGTGTGGGTTTTTTTTCATTGTCGCTTGTCACTAGTGGGACTGTTTCAAATGCACAGTGAAGTTGAAGTCCTTGGTTTGCCGTAGACTCTACAAATGAGAGCAACCTGTGTGCTCTCTCCTGTGCTGCTCTTTCAGCATGATCTTCCTTCCAGTCCTGGCCTGTTGCTATGCAAAAACCCAATCATTTTGTTGGTTGGGCTCTGTATAATAAATTGCAGTCTCCATCCGGTAGCAATGGTCCTTGTGTTCTTCTATCTCCATCTATTGTTGTGTTTTAGCTACTCTTTCAGTTAGCTAACAGTTTGTCTTCTCTTTCTACAGGGACTTACCTGAGTAAAGCTACCCAGCCTAATGCTCTTAGGTGCTTTATATAGAGATGTTCTTTTTATATATGACTAGATATGAACAAATAAACTTAGTTACAGACCAGTATGGGTAACGCTGGCACGTGGATTAGAAACGCTGTAGTGCTTTTTGACTAGTGCTATGATAAAGGCACCTACAAATTAATGCCCTTTGGACATGATGAATCGGAGATGACTGCGCGTGGCGTGTACTTCGGTTACGTCGTGCTGCGATGGGCAGGGTGCTGTTGTAGAAGAACCTGTGCTGGGAATCGGCTTGGGTTGGGGGGGTGCGCGCTTTCTGAACATATTTAGGAATAATTAATCTAGGGGTAAGACTTAAACCTTTTATAAGGCTTATAACGCTGCTTCTCTGGTGCCTCCGAATGTTGTTGTTGTGGAAGGAGAGAGAGTAGAGTCTGTCTCTCTTTAATTGTGTTATGGGAGTGTTTGTCTAGCTAGATGTATTTAATCTCTTATGAGGTGGAGGAATGCATGTTAAATAAACATTAAGTTTGGGCACTTTCTAGAATTGGGTGTGTTTGCCTGATTTTTAGGAAGGGTGTGATGTGTTTGGATGGAGGATTTATATTTTGCAGTCGGGTTCCCTTTGAGCTTACTCCAACGGCTGAGATTCGATGTTCAGATCCAGGATGCTGCGTTCAGCCAAGGGAAGTCGTAAGGGGAGTGGAATTGCATAAGCCAGAGACGTTGTCCATGTGGGTGAGCCTCTGGAGCATGGGGTCCCGTTCAGCAGAGCTGCGTGTGAGGTGCAGCATCTGCCCTTTAGGATCTCGCTGTCGAGCTGTGAGTTGCAACTGATGGCATTTCCCCATGCTTGGTGCCACTTTGCTTCCAGCAGGCTTCTTGCATCAGTCACTGCTCATGAGGATGCGGCTGCCGGAGTGGTCCTTCTGAGTCGGTAGCTCCTCTGTTCGTAGTGAGAGGAATACTTACCACCTCTTGCACCAGCTTGGTGGGAGAAAAAAAAAAATCAAACTTCTTTTTTGGCCAAGATAACTGGAACAATAGAAAGCACTGCTCAAAGCACTGGCCTTGCAGAAAGCCTGAATCCGAACTGACTCAGGGTAATTTGAAGGGTTTTCCCAGAGTGTGGCTGCGAGTACAGGGCTGGAACCCGACTGGCTTGCGGGTGTGTGAGTCTGTATGTGTCAGAAGTGGCAAAGGGGCCAGGAAAAATCCACAGAAGTGATGGTGCTGTGCCCCAAGAAGATGCCAAGAGAATGAGAGGTTTCTCAGGCAGAGTGTTGGCTATGAAGGTAGGCTTGGAAATGTCTGCAAGGAAATTCTCCTTCTGTTCCTACTTGAGTCAGGGAAAAATGACTTTGCGTGCACATTTTTCAGTTAAACAGGAAGCTACTTGACTCTTTCTCTTGGAAACCAGGCAAGAAGATCCTGGGTATTGGCTAACCGTGCAGGTTGAAAGGGCCAATACCGCACCTCTGATTCTTGTGCCTGTTACTTGACTACCAGAGTCTTTGCTCTGAGCTTGCCGTTGAAGCCAAAGCAGAAGAGCGGCGCTAATCCCACTTGTTCGGACCAAGGGTCTGTGTACGTTGGAAGTGGTGCGGAGATCTTCAGATGGAAGCAGTGTAGTTGAATGATGCCCCCGTGCCCTTGCTGGGAGGCTGGGCTCATGCCACTGAGTGCAGGGCTGGTCCGTGGTGGTCTGGTGTGGTCCGTGGTGGTCTGGGCTGGTCCAGCAGCATGTAGGTGGCTGCTGAGGGCTCAGAGCTCTAAATTGCCTGCCTGTTATGGATGTAATGCCAAAATTGTCTCCCCTAGCATTGCATTTGCACGCAAAGGCTGTAACAGCCATTTCATGTTCTTACAATCCTTCTGCTCGGATAAAAATCAGATCTTAACAAATGTGAGCATGTGAGGACTGAAGACTTTTATTACAATATCTTTTTAATTATCAAGGTGGGGAATCGCATTTTTACAAACTACAATAAATTCAATTTTATTATGGTTTGTGTGAGGACTTATTTAATAGATTACGCTAGACACTAACAAAATTCTTTTTCTTTAAGGTTTATTTGTCACTTGTTAAACTCTAGAAAAATGAGCTGTGAATTGAACAAGAGCGTTACAGATATAATCCAAATGATGGTTCGTATTTATGGTTTAGATTAGCCTAGTTTAATTTCAGATTGTGAACACTTTTAACATCTGTGAAATCCAAACCAGGCAGTTATGCTTTATTAAGATCTAGCTTCTACTGTTTTCAATAGGTAATTTGTGAAGTCTCAAGTACTGAATTATGCCTGTTTGTTTTGGAAGGAGCTTCGCTTATTTTTCTCTTGTCTGTACTCGTTGGTAATCCTGGTGTTATGATAACTCGGGGCTTCTGTGGCGCCTGCTGCCATAGGCAGATGTGGAGAGAGGACTGCTTTGGTAATGAGGAGCATCCACCCTAAACGAGTAACCACTGGGTTATGGCACCTCCTGTTCAGGGCTTGGCTTATTGCTGGTCCTTGGCACGCTCTCCTGATGAGCAGCAACTCTATTCTCTTCCCCCTTCTCTCTTATGCTTTGTTCTTTGTTGTGGAGACTGTGGGTCCGTTGAGTGACCCATGAAAAGCCTATTTTCAAGTTCATAGTTTTTTTACTCTTTTGATGTTTGTTTTCGTACGTGGAAGCCCCTGAAGAACTTCCAAGGTGTCTCTTTCCCAATGTGAAAGATGCCTTGCACTGGTGCGATTGGGCTCAGATTTGGCAGTGTTGTGTAGCTGAGAAGTTAGAGAGGACCCATCTTCTCTGGTGAAAGGAGCGGAGACTGCCTGATGCTTAACAGAAGATGACAATTTCTTGTGTAGACCTCTCATGGGACCTTGGTATGGCCTAAAAGAAAAGACTATCTCTTAAAAGACCATCTCTTAAAGAAAGTGGGGACAGAACCAAGTAGAATTTTGGGATGTGGGTTAGAGGAGGTGCTCAGAGGCTGTATTTGCATAAACAAATGCATTGGAAGCATTTGAATAGACTTAGGGAACTCAGCATATTTTTCTTGTTAAATAAATATGTTGAGTATGGTCCCTCAGTGCCTGAATTAGGATAAGACTCCTGAAAATGGAAGGGTCTCTGTTTAGCTAATATAGGTGTAGCAAATGCTAATGCGGTGGGAGATGGAGACTGGAACTGGAGGTGACCACAGCTGGGACTTGACTTGCTGCTGCTGAAAGAGGATAGATGCAGGCTGTGGCAAGGCTGGGTAACTGCACCAGAACAGCCCCTTTGTGGGAGGCAGCCACAGGACTTTGCCAACTTTTTGAATAACACCGAGGTTTGTAAAAGCTTTTAACTGTTTATTCCGCTCTCGGTGATAAGTTCCCCTCTCAGATTTCGGTGTGGTGGTGTCTTGCAAGTAACCGATTTATTCCAATTTGTTAACAGCTTACGGTCACCGTGATGGTCAGTCCGTACAAAAAAGATGCTTGCAATTCTGGGTGCTGCTGTTGCAGACAAAATTTGCGAGCAAGCGTATGCTGGATATCAATTTTTGTCTGTTGACAAGATGCTGGTATTGGGGAGGGGGTCAACGTGCAATTCCCCCAGCTTGCTCTGTGTGTTTTGAAATGCAGCAGATGACAAAACTGAGCCCTGTGCTAAATAAATGGGAAGCCATAGGTTAAACAACCTTGCAGGTACAGCGGGGTGCCAATACGATCAGGTTTATACTTCCATTTTAATGCAATTCCCTAGGAAAACTTTGGAAAAGAAACGAAGTACAATAAAACTGTAAAGAATGGCAGACGTTTTCTGGCCCAATGGCTACAGCAAGCATACACATTTAAGAGATTATTTTCATAGGCATGTAGTCATCTTAGAATTCTGGAAGGGAACAGTTTGTTATTTATAATAAATTATTCATCCTTTTTTATTACCATAATAATCACTTTTTATGGTTACCCAAGTGAATGCTATTATGAAAGCACAGAAAAATCTATTAATTATTTTCCAGGATTTTCCAGTATTTAGTTTTTTCCTAGAGTTTTCCCATTCTGTAGATTTTTGATGTTATCAGAAAGCGAAGCATTTATTCTTTTCTAAGATAATAGTCTCTAAGCACACTTATTTTTTGTATTGTGCAACAGCATTGCTCTTTGCAGAGCTAGAAAAACATGAGAACACCTTAGCTAGGGAAAGTGCCAGTCTCTGCAACGATTGCTGGAGGCCTCTTCCCTGCCTTTTGGTCCCGGAAGCAGTATGGATTCTGGGTGTGTTTCCATTGGCCTTGTGTAGGTACATAATTGATTTAGATGTCAAACTTAAGGGTTGGGTTCTTAAAAATAAGAAACGCTGACTTGTGCCAGGAGCAAATGGAAGTTAGACTGGAATGGAGGATTTTTCTCCTTCAGTAGAGGGAGGTTCTAGTGCTGCTTAGTAGGAGCCTCCAGGGCCCAAATTTGTGCAAATTTTAGTTTGGAGGCTGTGGTAAACTTATAAAACCGCATTTGCAACGTGGTTATCTGGGGTACTGAAGGACTGGACCCATTCCTGGACCTGTATCGTGTTCATTCATTTGTGGTTTTTTTTTTTTCCAAATAAGTAATTGTTTAGTAGATCAGCAGCTCCTAGTGCCATTTACTGCCATATCTTTGGGAGGTTACTCTGCCTTCACAGCATGGTCTACGTTATTGCACCGGGGTGCAACTGGGGTCTGTAACAGTTCTGGATTTGCAGTTAAAAGCCTTATGAAACGTCACTGGACTGGCCTATAGCTGCTAGTGTTAGAGGCTAAGTGAGCATGAAAAGGGTGCATAAATCTTTCTTCTTGACTCTGTGTCTTGTTTTTGATGGGCTGACTCTCATTTAATGCAATCTTCACTGTTGCATGTAATGCTAATTTGGTCTATATCTAATGCTCAGTCTGTAGAGCACTGACCTTTGCAATGAAGTGGGACTGAACACGGGAATCTCTGCATAATCAAGTAATAACAATTTTGGGCCTCTAATGCCTACACGTTGGATTGCATAAAGCTTCTGGAGCTGCCTGCTTCTATTCTGTGCAGAAACAGCGCTTAAGAAAATTGGTTGTTTTGCACATTTGGGTCTCCTTAAAGCGAGCCTGCTGGATGTATGCGCGCAGTTCTTGTATGACACCATACAGCGATGAGATGTTAGAGTGTAAAATGGTAATAAACGCCCAGCACAGCTGGGAGGTTGGATCTTGGTTCATCCTGTATCTCTCTGATTCACTGGTCTCCCCTGCTGCAAGCACGGGTTTTGACCCAATGTAAATCCAAGAGGTCACAGTTCAGCAGTGTAGCTAAGCACATTCCTAGGTTAAGGCATGAGACTAACCTCGTGTCCAGTGAGACTAGTCTCATGCTGAAATAACATGCTGAACTGCAGCCTAAATACCTAAGAAAAAATACTCTCCGCAAAACCTTTCCTTCGGAGCTTGTTTTATACTGTACATCTATTTGGCCTCGAAGTGCCGTAAGGGTTGGGAACATGTCATCTTCTGGGGGTTGTGCAGAGCCAGATCACTGCTTAACACAGCCATAATCCTGTCATTTCTAGTTTAGATCATGAGCATTTCGGAGAGGGAGCTCCTCTTTCTTTTCTGTATTAGCAGAGCACCGAGAGCCCTGTCAATGCTCAGTAAATCCAACAGCCTCTTGGGAGTTGGCCTTTCTATTAAAGTGCTTTTCTGCTTTACAAATGACAGAAGAACTGCAGTTTATAGTAAAAAGGAAAAGTGTGCAAGAACAATAAGGTACCTTTTTATGTTATGTAGCATGCGGTGCAAGGAAATAGCACAGAAGAGCAATTAAAAAGGCTTTGCTTGGGTGAGGTTTGAAAGAGACTTTCTGGCAAGCTTTGAAGGCATGTGACTAACCATTCAGGTCAAGAAACCTAAAATTCCCTTGGATTTGGAGGAGATGTAGAGGAGGACATTCTTTTGACAGGAGAGAGAATTGCAGGGGTTGGGGTGGGCGAACTGTAGGCTGGATATAGGGCAAAAAGAGGGAAGGATGGCCAAGGCAGTAATGATGGGATATATCCAGAGAGACTTGAAGAGAAATGATCCAAGAATGAGGTAGGAAACACGACCCTCCTACCCGTGTTTCTCAGCTGCAAGATGCAATATTTCCACTTGTGATTGGCACGCAGCGGGGCAGAAAGTAGCATCCTGGCATGAAGGTGACGCGTCCTTCAGTAGAAGCTCTGGGAGTCTTGTGAACTGCCAGCGAGTGACATGTTGAAATCTTGACATACAGAGTGCTTATGATCTAGGCTAATTATTGACTTTATGCTAGTCTGTATGTGTGTCCTTCCAAGAAATAATGTCACTCACGTTGGCGCTGAAATGAGAGCTGCAGCCTTTGACAGGCTTTCGAGAGAAAAACACAAGTGCGATGTTAAACTGTATATCTAAGGATGGTCTAGCCACACAGCTTGGTTTGGATGGAGCAGTCTTGGCAATTGCGTTTACCTATGGAGAATATTCTGCCATTTTCAGGCATAGGTAAATGTGATTACCGAGACATTATTCTCCGTAGTACAGTAGTACACCAACAGAGGCAAGAACCATACACAGTACGTCCCAAGACAAATGGCTTCCCCCCCCGCCCCCCCAAACCAGGCCACCGAGGCCATCGTATGCCAGAGTTTTAAAATGTTAATTCTAAATAATAATCAACAGTTCTTAAGAAATCACTGGGCTTCTGGCTAAAATTGAAGGAAACTTTTCTGGGATGTAGCTCATGGATTGGATGATGTGGCTTTGTTAAGGCAAACCTGTCTGTATTTGTAGAAATCTACTTGTGTTACACAACACACATGCAAATACACCATTTCTGCCTTTCTTGATGCTCCTCTTTGTATAAATGATTGAGCGGTACCTTCTCTCCTGGTGTGCTCTAACTTTATAAAGGCTATATGACCTTCTTGTATGTGATTTGAACCTGGATTTCCATTAGCTGATTAAATGGCCTCCTTATGATCTGGTCCGGAGGGGTCAGGTTTTTGATTTCACGGAAATACTTGAAAGATCTTGAGTTCCTCCTTATGAGGAAGGGACAATTTCAGAATGGTTCTAGTACATCTGCATTCACAACGTATTGCTGGTGAATGTGCTGACTTGTAGTCCAAGGCTTGACTTCTAGAAAACTGGTAATGTAAAAGTACTGAGTGCACGCAGAGTCTCCTTCGCATGGTATTTACTCCCTTCCTCTTTCACACCCAGCGAATCCTGGATAAGTGCACTATATGCTATTTTATGGTGCTTCTAACTGGGCCATTTGCTTCCTTCTTGGTCCTGTCCCCATCGGTAGACCAGCAGGATGGGAAGATGCAGTAGCCTTTTGGCCATCTGGTATCAGTGTTGGCTTATTGTCAACTTTGACGTGGCACTGGAAGCGAGCACTGCTTGGGTGCTAGGAGGAAGCTGAAAGAAGCTAAGAGATGAATTCTTTACTGACAAATGCCAAGTAAGCCACAGGAGAAGAAATAATTGGAGCTGCTTCTACAATTTTTCTGTTCTAAGTTTATTATATTAATCGGGAAGAAGTACTTAAACTTCTTTGTGGTTGCTCAATGTAGCCTTTGGCACCATACACAACAGTGGTCAAAAAAAGCAAACAGAAGTGTTAAGAGGCATACAAAACACATGGAAAATATCTTGCCATTATATAAATCAGCTGAATGCCTGCGCCTGAAATGTTGTCTTTCATTCTAGTAAATTCATCTCAGAAAGGAGGCAGCAAAATAAGAAGGAATTTGGAGGCAGGAGAAATGAAAAGGGTTTGCATTTTAATATTTTGGAGCTGTTTCCCCATAGTGAATTTTCAAGTCATTGGAAGGAGTATAAAGCAAGGAGATAAGTTGACTTAAATGTTCTTTCTGAGAATATGCCACAGAAGAGACACTGGGTTAAACTGAAAAAAATCAGCAAACTGGGTTGTCAGAAGGTGTTGCGTATCTTGCAGAATGTCACTGTGTCCGTGAGCTCCACGGGTTGCCACCGAGATAAGAGTTAAACAAGGCTCGTGCTCCCCCCCTCCCCCCAAAACAAACCCCCCACAACTAAAGAAATGCCCAAATATCTGGGAGTAAAAATACTAAGGCAATCGGAATCTAATGAATCGGAGATGGACAAAGGTATTTATAAACGAGTGTATGTGGCTTGGGAGTTTTGTTTACTGGAATTTTGTCCTCTTCACATGGTGAACAGAGGCAGAGATTGTTGTCGTACTGGTTTCACCGACGCAAAAGAGAGAGGGTGGTAATTCTCTGGCATATCCTAGCAGTTTCAGGAAAAGATCTTTTTTACCTTTGCAATTTCTTCTGTGAACCAGGGTTTTGAGTGCAGGGCAGACTTGGGGCTTTTGGGGGTGAAGAATCCCATAAGCCACGGGCTCTCGATGCAGCCTCCTCTCTCCATTCTCCAAGGAACATGCTGCCTCTTATCGGTCTCCTCTTATCCATTCTTCTACTTCCATCATCTTTCATCTGCCCTTAATTAACTTTTCCCATTCTGCTGAGCGTACGTACTCCTGAGATGAACGTAAGAGGGAGTGCAAAGTTTCAAGAGAATTGAAAATCAATTTCTCTCTCTTCATGTACCTGTCAAGGATTGAGTGCCAAGGCTGGAATTTGTCCTCCGATAGCATCGCCTCCACCTAAATCACCTTTCTAGCACTGCTTAAGATATATTAGCCTTAGCACCCTGGCTGCGATCCGGTTCAAGTACAAAGCATTTGGTGAAATAGGGAAGCGGTGAGAGCAGAGGGGCTGAAGTCAATGCCGACTCCTCCACGTCTGGCAAAAACCTGGTCGTGGAGCGAGAGGAAACGATGAACAGTTAAAACTCACGGGTCCTCACCGCTGACAAAAGCTAAGCCCTGGTGTTTATAAAAAGGATTGAGCATCGGGGCCCTTGAGTTAGACTTATTCTGCTGCTGATCTGTGTGATCTATGGGAACAAGGAAGGGGGGTGTCTGTTTCTACATCTAATCACTTGCAGGCATGCGATTACAACATTTAATGATCATGGACTAGGTCAGTTTTTAATTAGCTGAGCCACATGATAGGCTTTTGCAGTGCCAGCAAACTCTTTCCTTATTGATGTCTAGTCTGATGTTACAAAATAGCAGCTGTGCCAGTGAAATCATAGATTTACGGGTTAAATCACGTTGTGTAGCAGACTGTATTTCCCAATCCCAAGCTGTTTTGCTCTGATCTGGATGGGACACAGTGGGTCTAAATTTCAGCATGCAGCAAGTCTCTCTTCGTTCAATGTGTTGTGTAGCAGGCAATAAATAAGAAAAGTAACACTCCAAAACGCTTGGGAAGTTAGAAACAGGAACCGTGGCTGTTACGAGGACTCAAATGATACTGTGGTCTGGTGGAATCAAATGTTGTTGCCGATCGAATCACATGTTTTTGTACTAGTAACAACCAATAACATGCCTTTCCTCCCCGAAAGGGCTAAATATAGTCCTGAGAAACTCCAACCAGGGAGGACTGGCACCGGATTGTGACTTTTGCACAAGCCCTGTCTAATGGCCGGAATACAATCGTGCTGTTCCAGGAGCAGATGGCAGAGCAGGCTGCACGTTTCTGAGTCAGTCAACTTCCCCCTTTCTCCTCCCTTGCAAGGAGGGATGTATCCTGTGCTGGCTTTATCCATCGCTTCGCATCCATCATCTTGCATTGGAAAGGGCAAATGTATGACACTGGTTTTCCTGGCCCGCACGTGGAAGATAACCGTCCCCCCGTTTCCCTCCCTGCTGCGTGATGGGGGTGGAGGAGATGGTCCCCCAGTGATTAGACAGGCCGTGACCCTTCCAACTTAGATGTGCAAATCTGTTTTCTTAAATGTACATCTTGACGCTCGCACACTGCACACATGCTCTGCCCTTGACCCCTGTTGCATGCTAACTATAAAAGTTTTCCATTTATTTCCTGGAGGTCTGGAGATTTCAAACAATGCTGTCCCTTTGAGCCATCCAGGTCTGGAGTGTATTTAAGTGCCAAAGTTATAGCCAAGTTTGAACACACTGAGATCTCTCAAAAACGTGCACGTGAGCAAATCTTTCCTTATCGTACTCTTCTGCTGAGCCAAAGAAGTCGTCCCTGGTGATGCTCATCTCTAAGCTGGGGCACATTCTGGGGAGGGTTTAATTTCCCCTGAAAGTCTGGTGCTGATAACTTCTGAAGTCAGGGCTTCTAACCTGTTGTGCTGCTGATGGCGCATAAATTAACCAAATTTTGGGCTCGGAGACCACTAGTATGATTCTTTTTTTTTATATTTCCCCTATAATGTAGGCTGTTGAATTATGGTTCTTCAGTTGTTATGCTTTATATGCTTTTTTTCCCTCACCTCTGTAATTAGGTTTAGCCTAGTTTGTTTATGCCTTACTTTCTGCCAGCCTGGAAGCTCATTTGATTAAAACTGACTTGGAGCCAGGGCCGTGCTGTCTGACCCTGAACTTGGGCACTTTCCCCGCCCTAAAGAGGAAGGGAGGAATCTAGTGCAGACCATTTACCCACCACTGTTGCCAGTTGCTGACGTTCCCTGTTACCTTTTCAAAGGAGATGTGCTAGAGAAGGAAGCCCTGCATAGCTCTTTGGAGTTAGTTCACCTGCAATTTTGATTTGAGCTTCTCAGGATCCCAGATTCACAGTTAAGAATAAATGCTTGTATATGGAACTTTGTCCCCTATGTCTGTTACTACTTGGGGATTTTTCCACAGAAGTTTTGTTTTGTGCAAAGTTGAGTTACACTGCATAAGACTCAGTAGCTGACTCGGGGATTAAAGTTGTCTCTTATGATCCTGAAGTTGAGCAGGGTTTTGTCCTCAGAGCCTGATCTGGGATTGAAATTCTTGGGGAAGTTGTTGGAGGGAAGAAGGTAGAGGTGGGAACTGTAGATTTTTCTCTCAATTATCCTATATTATCTCCCACTTGCTGTCACCTGAGAGGTGCCTGCAGTGCTATGCAAGGATAAAAGGTAGGTCAGTGATCTAGCTGGGTACCAGAGGCAGTGTGGTTGTATCAGCTGTACTAATTAGCAGAGCTAATTAGCCAATGTGGAGTTCTGTGCTAATGCAGCCTGCTGCCTCCGCTTTGCTCCAGTCTAGTCCAGGTGTGTGCGCCTTGTGCTAGGTGCCTTCACTGCCTTGGTGGCAATGAATGAGAGCTGAGGAAGGGCTGCTTGGTTGTAAAGTCCTTTCTTCTCGCTGTTCACTTCCTGAAGATTTGAAGTCCCAGGTTTGCCCTTCCCCTTTCAGTTATGTCCCTGGATAAGAGGAACCTGCTTATCAGCCTGCTTTGAGGATGTGGTTTTGCAGAAAAATTATACGTGGCTCTGTGCAGGGCAGAGTTTGGTGTGTGCAAGCTCTGTGGATGACTGTGCCCTGTCCAGGGTAACCAAAACCTCACTTCCATCCCATTTAGCTTTGGACCCTCTGTAGTCAATGAGGAGAGATGGGCATCTCCAAATCTTGATTTCAGCCCAAGCAAGATCTGAACTTATTTTTTTAGACGTCTACAAAAGAGTTATAGAAGATCGCTAAGAGCAACTGGACTCCTAATTTAGATACTGCTGTGGGTTATGTTTGTAGACCTCATCCTTATTCTGGAGGTCCATTCATCTATTTTACTGAGCCGGGAGTTTTGGAGCATGGTGTGATAGTGGATAGGAGTCTATGGCTGCAGATGTTTTCCTAAAGGCAGCTTTTCAGCAGTTATTTTTTTGAAAAAGCACAGCGTATGTGTGTGCGTGTACCTTGGTACGTTACTGGTGATTATACAGGCTGTGTGGCAGCCGGGGGATAAATAACAAAAGATGTGTGGTCAAATAGCTGGTTGCATGCCCACGCAGTTTAATTTTTAGAAAGCCCTTTGGCTTTCTGGGCTTACCTCCCAGTGACATTGGCACTGTCGCTCGCAGAAATCATCGGGTTATTCCTTAAGCTCGTCTCAGGCGGGGCCGATAGGACGGTCTGGTTCTTGCTGCATCTTTCCTAGGGCATAGCAACCTTGTTATATCGTGTTATGGAAGACTGTAGGCAGATAGCTGCTCCTGCTGGGTTGCCTGTAAGTCTGGTGGGGAGTCTCCATTATAGAAGGATCTGAGCTGAAGTCAGCTCATGGTGCTTACCAGGGAGAGGTGGCTTATTTTGTTGGAAAGTGGGATTTGGAGTGGAGTTTGAATACACAAAGCTTGTGCTTGACCTTAGTAACCGTTTGAATTACAGGAGCAAGAATGGGCTAAAGCAAGGGCTCGATTCAGGGTGCTCTGCATACTCGGGGTTAGGAGATGTTCCTGCTTTCCTCTTAGCAGATGAGAAACTAGAACAGCACAAAAATCTGCTGGAAAACTAGGAAGTGAACCTAGGTTATCCGAGTTGCGCTCTGTTGCTTTGGCATTTTCTGTTTAACGGGCTGGCACAAGCTTGACTCTTAAAAATTACTCTGGATTCCTGTAAAGTTTGGGCGTTTGTGGTTATGCGAGGCACTAATGGACATCACAGAGTCGTTCCTTAGCACGTGTAGCGCAGGCTGTTTTATCAAAGCAACAGCAGCATGCTTGTGAGACGGGTAACTCCAAGGTACCAGCATGGCTCGTTGGCTTTCCTCGTCTTCCTTGCGACACAGCTGACTGGTAGGGAGCCAGCTAGCCCCGCGCCGCCTCTGCTCAGCAGTTTTGGACACCATTGCCTCCATGTTTGAGACATGGAGATGCTGTAAGTACTGCTAACGGCTTCGACAGGACAACCGCTCGTTGGGCTGAGTGTGAAAATAATAGACAACTCCAGGCTGGTAAGTTGGCATGGGAGATTCTTGGCCTATAAGAGCAGCATAAACATAAGAAAGGTCCTACAGAAGGAAATACTGTAAAACCAATTGTAAAACTACTGTTGATGAAATGCAGCCACCGGCATTCTCCTCCTCACATTTTTGTCAGGGAAGGCGCTTGGGCGATCAAAGTATATTTGGTTTTGCCTGTGGGGATGGATGGATGAAGAGCAGAATCTGGCAGAAATTCTGGTGATGGTGTGTGTGTCGTGTTGTGTGGGTTTGGTTTTTTTTTAAGGGCACTTGGGGTTAGCCTTTGGTGTGATGGTTATTCTGCTGTAGAGCTCGGTACTTCTGTAAAGAGATTTCAGTGAAGCATTAAATTCAGATGTACGTATGAAACAGGATAGAGTTCCCACAGGGAGGTTTTCTTGTTTCTGGACAACGCCAGTGCCTTTCATGAGAATATCTTCTTTTCGCTATCCTTCTTTCCTTTTCTTATCACTACTGGCTTTGCATGTGAATTCCCAACAACAGGAGAAGGCTTGGGAGCTCTGTCTGATCCCGGTCGTATCTGTTCCAAGTGTTTTTGAACATGCCAGTCAAGAAGGCACTGTAGCATAGCATAATATGAAATATTTTGAGTGTCCTGCTGTAGGTCTTGCCTTTATAAACAAGAGCCATTCCAGAAGTTTTGCAAGGATTGATAGGATCAGGATGTATTTGTTAACAGGGAGGGTTGGCTGAGATCTAGCAGTTGTAACTTGCCCTCAGTGTGAAGCGGGGAGTTGAATCTGCTGTTTTCTCTGTGTGGCTGTGAGGGAAGAAGGGCCTAAAAATGAGGAGAGACTTCTCAATTTGAGATACGTTTTCAGAATAAAATGTTACGTGTCGCAGAAGTGATTTGGGACATTGTAATGGTATGCTATCTTGATTTTAGTCTTAATTAAAAGAACATACCCAACTCTTACATGTGCGAGCACATGCGTAGGGTGTAAAGTGAAATGGAACATTTCGGTTGACCTGAAATGAAGATTTTCTCCTCCCCCCCACCCCGACTTTGCTGTTTCTTTGCAGAAGGCTCAGGATTTTCAGTTTGTTTTTTCCTGATCTGGAACAAAACCATGGTTCAAAATCTGAATGTCTTCTGAGACGCACCTTACCTTTTTTGCAGTGCTGGACTTCTGCTAGGATCCAGCTTCCGCAGAGCAGCCCACAGCTGGCTGTCGCCGGCGCCGATGGGAAGTTTATAAGGGTTTGCAGCTGCACCCATTCAGACGGCTGCACTGAGTCTGTTCCAAAAGTCTCTGTTTTTAGCTCCAGGGGTGGACGCTACAAATTATGAGTAGCTTTTGTATTATGGTTACACCAAGGAATGCTGATCATGAACTCAACTCCCTCAGTGGTGGGTATGCTGTATGTCTGTCAGCATCTAGGGCCTTGGAGTCCGAATGCCGTAGGACCCCTTTGGGTGCCTAGCCCGGTTGGAGAAAGCAAGAGTACAAGCACGATAAGGTACGGTGTGGGTGGACGTACCTGAGCGGGTTTGTTTGAAATGGTGTTGCTGTGCGGATATTGGAAGAGCTTCATCTCAGGGCATCTTTCCGTTGCCCTCGTTGGGATCAGTCCCCAAGCCCTTGCAAGGACGAGAGCAGCTCGCCCGCTTTATGCAACTGAAATCCCGCTCTGGTTTCTTGGCGTAATGTCGACACACCCTTTTTTATTAATGCGAGACCCTTGGGGAAAGGAGAAGTTGATGGGGTGGGGACCCCTTGGTTTAGCTCTGCCAGTTCCACACCCACTCTTCAGCTGGTCTGCTTGCGATCATCGTTCTGGGGAGCAGCGGACCAGGTCAATTGCTCCATAACAGCTCCATCTATGACTCTTCAGTCATGCAGCTGTATCAGAATTACAACAAAAACAACCTCAGTTATCCTACTTGGATGTGAAAGCAGATGCGTGTTCCATGAGAAGCGGTGATGCCAGAACGTGCAGGTCAATGTTGTTCAGTGTTTTTTGGCAAAAGAAAAACCTATCGTATGGAAGCCGGTGCCTGGGGAATCTACATGGAGTGGCGAGATGAGCTCTGTGCACGACTGGAGATAATGGTGCTTGGGGAGGTGATTGAGCCAGGGAATATTGGAGAGCGGCTCTGCACGGCTGCCAGCAATCCCCCCAAGCCCCGTGGCCACCCTTCTTCGTGATGAAGTCATTGGAACAAAATGACATTTTACAACAAAACCATTTATCCAGGAAGCCAACCTGCCTCCAGAAGGCCCGAAGGCAAATAGTGAGTTTCTGGTACCTCTGGGGCCGTGTTCTAAGTAGGTATTTGTATTCTCGGCCATCTGTGAATACGGGTGCTGGTGATACTGCCTCGTTCCCCCTCCGATCAGCTCAGAGTTGCCAAGTTTCTTTTCTCTTTTTTTTCCAGCAAAAGGCTTTCAGCTCTTCTTTGCTGGAGAACGAGGTGCTTAGTACTGTCAGCAGCACATGAACCATCCCTACAGTAACAGACCCGCATCCAAGAGGATGTAGGCAATGTGTTAGTACATGTGGAAAAATCCCCCGGAGCTTCCAATTTACACTGGATTTATTAAAAACAAAAAGTAGGGAAAGCTTTGTTCATGAAACTGTGGAAAACACCACTGATAATATCTTTTCAGGGCTATTTCCCATCTCCCACGTTAAAAGATGATCTCAAAGTACCAAGTTTTGGGTCTGGGTTTGCAGTTTTCCAGACGTTTGGGCCTCGGAGCAGCAGAGGGAGGTGGGCTTGAAATAATCTTTTGGCTTCTGTTGCACAGAGACTAGCATGGTAAGAGTGACCAAACCTTCAGCAGCAGGAGGGACCTGGGAGCTGCTGGAGATGAGACACCAGCACGGCAAGTCGGAGCCAGTCCTCCTCTCCCGGAGAGGCGTGAAGATGACTGTCCAGGCGACAGTCGCAGCCCCATCGTAATGGTCTGTAATACGGTTTTGATGAGGTTTGCGTTTTGCTCTGAAGAAATCTGCAGCTTTTCCTCGTCAATCCCAAGAACTCGATCCATTCTGAAGAGCAACAATACATGGAAAATGGAATATTTTGCTTATTAAAGTAACTCGGAGTTCCAGCTCTGAGGTTGGCAACCAAACCTCGGAGAGGCTAAGGAGCTGGAGAGCACGCCGCTCCCCCCTTCCAAAAGAAACCTCGGTGTGTGCCAGCACTTTTATTTATAATGTTAAAATAAGTTGAGTACATTAAAAGGTATTATTGAGGGAGCAGGACTTAAAATATATCATTTTTATGTTATTAGGCTGCTCTAAGTGAGGTGTCCTACTGCAGGCAGATAATCTGTCCTTTTGCCTAGATTCCATGCTGGAACTTACTGGAAGCTTTTCACCGCAAGAATCTGAGCAAACTGATTATTTTCAAGAAAAGAAAAGGGAGATTGAGGAAAATAATATTGAAAGACATAACCTCAAACCACGGTAGAGAAATTTCCTGACAGCAGTTGGATGTCTCATGACCACCTGATCGCTCCTGCTTATATGGGAGTTTCAGCAGATGCCCATAGGGGAGCTCAGCTAGTTGGGAAGGGTTTGGGGTGGGCTGCACCTGGAGCTGGGGCTGGCTCTCCCCCTTCCTTCATTCCACCCTCTTTTTTTTTTTTTTGTAGCAAGAGAAAAAGCAAGGGAAATCCTGAAGGAATCCAGACATTTTGAGAGCATCAAATAATCGCATTGACCTTTGCAAACCGTTCCATCATGTTAATGTCCTTTGGTCTGAGCTGCAACACGAGGAAGCGCTGCTGTCTGGGAAAGGCCGCTGGAGTAATAAAGGTGTTGCAATGAAAGCCAGAATAGGCAGCCAGATACCGGGAGGCAGAGGAGGAGAGAGGGAAGATGTACTTACCGCATCCTGTCCGCGGGAGCGCCGAGCGTCAGGCTCGCAGAATATTTCATGTCAGAGAAAGATCTCTGTGTCCAGCTGAATTCCCCACAGCGAGGACTTTCCAAGGGCTAAATTTCACCATGAAGCGTACGTGCTTATTCAATAAGCACCGGGGTTGTGTGCACGCACGTGCCTGGTTTGACAGCTCTGCTCTGGCGCGTGCTAGGGTGACGTACGTTAGACGTTTGTACAATGCAAGTGCACGTGTGTGGATGTGAACGTGCGTGTGCATGCTGTTACCCTGCTGTAATACCAAGGAGTTGAGCTTGTCGGGCAGCTCCTGTTGGAAAGATGACCCAAGGTTGTGGCACATAAGCAGGTGTAGGGAAGACATTCCCCTCGGGGATGGAGAAGGGGACCACAGGCCATATGATGAATTAATCCTTGTGTATTTTCCCATGGCCATGCTTATCTCTGCAGGTGGGTGCAGAAGCCTAAATACGGCCATGGTCAGAGCTACCACAATAGCTGGCTGAATCTGGCAGGAATAGCTTAAAAAAAGTGTGAAGAGAGAACTTCTATTGTACCTAATTTGATCACAAAGGAGTTAAGCTATAGCCAAATGGAGCCCATGAAATTAGAGAGATGAGCAAAATGAAATGTAAATTTGTGTAGTGCATGGGTGATTAAAAATCCGTTTCATTTGCCCGAGTGTTTGGGCGGAGGGCTGGGGCAGGGGGAAAAGTGGTGGAGGGAGTGAGCAGGGGCTCTGAGGAGGTGGCTCTGGTTTTGATCTGCTTCTAGGGCAGGCTTGTCCGGCTTTCTCCAGACTTTCCACATACCCGAATCCCTTACGAGCTAAGAATAAGCTCGAAGGTTTTTAGCCAAAAGGCCTTTCCATGTGAACGTTAGAAGCTTAAGAAGGAAGCTGTCTGTCATCTTGAACTCTGCATCTCGGTAAGATGCTTTCAGGGACCTCCAGGACTGTACAAGTTGGATATTAGAGGGGAAAACTGCTTAGGAGATGGAGTGCTACAACTTCCTATGGGGCTCTTGGGATGATCTCTATATTGGTAAAGGTGGTGTTTAGTGCTATCACGGAGGTGCCTGGAGGCCACGGCTGGGATCTGTCATGGCGAGTGTGGTGCCTAGGCAGAACAAGAAACAGAATGTAGGGAGAGGAAAGTGCAGACTTTCCTCGGTGAAGTCTGGTGAAGAAGGTGAAGGAGAGCTGTGGTGTGAGAAGGGAGGCAAAGGTAGGGAGGAGTAGGCAAAGTCACCGAAGCAAGCACTGCATGGCTCAGGGTATCCAACACCATGTTTCTCCAGTCTCCAGGACTCTTCTTGTGGCTCTGATGTCCCACGACTGCTGCAGCTGTAGAAAGGACGCATCCTTATGGCTAGTCTCGACTTGGTCCTGTCTGGTGTCTGTAGTTTCCAATCGCAAATATTCCTGACACCCAACAAATGTTTCAGTCTTAGGGAACAGCAAAACAAAACATTGCTGGCAACGCTCTGACGTTTTAAGTGAGATAGGAAGCGGTGGTTTGCAGCTGTAAATAAATGGCTTGGGGAAATCTTCAGACCACTTACGTACGCGCAGGTCAAGGGAAGTCATGAACGTAAACTAGGAAGCAAAGGAGAATCTATCCATTAAAACTGGTTTCTCTACAAGGTGCCTGTGTTCCTGCAGAAAGGATTCTTTGAGCTTTTTTCCCCTCTCAAACCACATCACCCCTCCCTTTGATGCTTTCAGCCGCTGCAGTTTGCCTACAGCAGCAAACAGCTATGAAGAGGATGCTGCAGGCAGGCGAAATCACCAGCTGCAAAGAGCTGGGGGGCTCTGCCGAAGGGTGAGTGGACCCCAGAAGATGGATTTAGCTCCTTGGCAGAGGAGCCATGTCCGTGGCTGGGTTTTCCAGGTGTGCGTGTGGCTGCTGCTGGCTCAGATGGGGAACGTTGTGCTGGCTCTGGCCAGCGCACTGGGAGGACGACGTGGCCTCTTGGCTTATGCCCTCTCTCCTTGGCAGCGTTGGAGGGAGCTGCGGTGGCTCTCTGGGCAGTGCTGCTTGGGTAGTCCTGAAGCTCGAGACAGCCGAGTAAAGAGAGAAAGCAGCCGGACGCGGGGCTCCTTTGGGAGCCAGGGAGTCGGAGCAAGCATCGCTGGGGAGATGGCTGAATTGGGATGGGTGACTTCCCGAAAGCAACGGCTTGCGGAGCTGCTAGAAGTGAGTCGGTGGCCTTTACGTAGGGGCTGGGGTAGTGTCCAATGCCTTATCCATCCTGCAGAATTAAATTGCCGCAGCTGCTAGGGATGCTCCTTAGTGGAGCTGGTCTAGTTCAGCTGTAAAAGGCTTGTGCAGACTCTGTTGCACTTGCTAAAGCATCGTCTGTGGTGGGTCTGCGTGGGGTCCCTTCAGCCTCTTGCAGCAGGGGTATGGCATATGGAGGAGCTCAGAGGTCCCCCATGTTGGGCTCTGGGCAGGGGGTGTGGAGGTTCCCCCCAGCACTCAGCCCAATGGCTTGAGCTAGTGCTGTGTGTCCAGAGCTTTGGCTTGAGCTATTTCCCATAAAATACTGGAGTGGAAAAAAAGGATTTTTTTTCTAACTCTTAAGACCAAAAACTCCCTTTGGGAGATGAGAATCCTTCTGTGCCTCCAGCCCCTGCCGTCAGCAGCAGTAACAGTCCCTCTGGTCAGACACTGCGATAGCTGCTGCTGAGGCACGTGCCAGCCTGGATCCCGGCTTGCGGCATGGGTCGACGCACGCGAAGGGTGATAGGAATGAGGGCTGTGTTTCAGGAAAGCGGGCCAGCACACGTTCATCTTTATTACTCTGTGACATTTTTGTATACAAACTAAGGGGTTTTTTTTTCTTTGCTTTTAACCTCCCCCCAGCCCTCTGAAATCAGTGCTAGTAGCACCAGAACAAACAAGCAAGCTGTGCAGGGACTGCCTCCGACAGCTCTGAGAACGCTGGGGCTCGGTGCACAGATGGCAAGTCACAGGGGTTGCTGCAGTGTAAATACCTCATAATTAGCTTGTAGCGTGGATTTTATTTTAAAAAGGTATATATTTTTTTGCAGCTCTGAAATCGTTTGACTAAAATTTTTTTGGCTGGGAGGAAACACGCAAGGAATTCAGGAGGAGAAATTGCTTTTGGTACCAAGGCGAGCGTTGAAACGGGGCGCAGATGGATGCTCGCTGCAGGAGTGGTGGTGGGGTGTCCCTGGCTGGCTGGTGGCAAGTTACTGTTCCCTGAGCTGAGCTGGGGGTGCAAATCAGCTATAAGCACCTCTGACGAGGATTGAGCCACTCTAGCTGAGTCAGCACTGCAGCTGGTGAGCAGTGCTTGTGGATCTGCTCGTGGGCCACAGCTGGGGAAATGGGAACAGGCAGCTGGAGGTGAAACCACCATCTACCAGGGCAGGGACCTCAGCAAAAGCCTGGCCCAGTGTGCAAGGCTCTGTTGCCTGGGGTGCGGTCCAGGCTCCCCTGAGAAAGCTGTTGGAGCTCTGCTTGCTTTTGTGAAACTATTTTGCCTGGACCTGAGGCTATTTTCCAGCTGTTTCTCAGAGCAGGCAGCATGGACCAGCTGCTGCCCCAGTGTAAGTTGTTGGGAGCTGCTTGGCCCCGCAGTGGGTTTTGAGCAATATCCATACGTGCAAGGGGTTTTGCAGAAGTCGTTCTCTGGATGGAGCTCTCCGTAGCACCCTGCGGGGAAGGCTGGTGCTTTCCAGTAGGTCTCTGATGTCCCCCAGTGCCGCCTTCCTGTTGCGCTGGCCTTCTCCGGCGTTGAATGCCGCCGCAAGCTTGTAAGGCCGCTCCAGTGGGTAATGGGGAATGCTGACAGAAACACCAAGCCTCGTAGCTGTTTGTGATCCAAACCAGCCTTTTGGTTGCTGAGGGAGAGCCTTGGGTTTTGGCTTTAGCTGTCTCCACCTCTTGTGCCCAGGGAGGCTGTCCCTAAGAGCTGCTGTTTTGCTAGTTTGCTGGGGTGGCTGATTCTTGGTGGTTTTGGAAGAAATCCGCCTGTCCCTTCTCTCTGGTGACCCAGCACCTTATTGCGTCCTCCAGGTGAGTCCTCTCAAAGATTGCAGCTGAGCATGTGGCACTTCTACCCTCGTTCCCTTCTCCAGGACCTTCTGGGAGACTCTGATCTCTACTGGGAGTTTAGTTCTTATCTCTAGTACTGCAGTTCCAGCTGATTCCTCCTGAGTCATGCCTCTCCCTTTTGTAAACAATAGCTAAATAAAAGTTTTTCCACTCAATCCTGCAAGGACAGAAGACTTGCTGAGGACAGCAGGCTCGGCTCCTAGCCAGCCTGGGCTTTGTCGCTAGCAGGACCATGGCTTACCCTAAATCATCACGAGGCTCAGGGCAGCCCGCCCAGGGGCTGCCTTTGAGAAAACAAATCACACATGCTTTTTCTTTTGGTGGAGGACAACGTAGCTGCTTTGCTTGAAGTTTTATGGGCTTCTGATACACCTTAGTGGCTGCTCTCCCTTTCCTGCTACAAATAGCAGACCACCCTATTGCATTTTTGTTTTCTCCTCGAGGGCTTTGTTAAAAGGTGAGCTTTCATTGCAGCCTGGCTGTCCTTGCCATCCCTACGTGGGTCTCCTCCTCTCTTACTCTTGCTTGGTTTTGGCCTCTGTGGCTGTGAGGTCCCCAGCCTGCCTGAGAAGGCTTCGCCTGAGCTGACTCGGAGCGTACGCTGAGACCCGCAGCCCTTACCGATGGGCCGTGGGCAGAAAACCGATATAAACTTTTAATTTGGTGCATCTTGTATGGTTAGTCCTGAACGAATAGTTAAATAAGGAAAGACTAAGAGAAAATAAGCTTGCTTTCTCTTACTATTTTTATTTCTCTCTTACTGTGTGGTCTGCTCATTTTCAAATTAGTGTTTTCTTTCCCTCTTACCCTGATTTAGGGGAAAGGTTTGAGCTTCCTCCTCCTCCTCGCTCCTTTGGATTGGCTCAGATCATCAATGGGAAAAATGAGGAGGTTTCTTAGGAATACTGTGTTCCCTCCTCGTTTCCTGCCAGTTGGCATCTTTGCAACATCTCCGCTGCTGCATACTTTAGGGATGCAGTGAGATTTCTCCTGTTCTTTGAGGTTTGCTGCTGTTCGCTTAAATTTCAGCGAGCTCCTCTGTGCAAACACACACACGGATTTAATTGTGAAAAGCCAATACTGAGATGAACTGTCTCTGGTTCTGTTTTCTTGGTCTACTCTGTGTTTGCTTGGGAAGGCACGACCTCTGCTTTGGGTTTGTCACAGTCCTTTCAGATAAGGTTAGACGTGTTTTGTCTCTGAATTGTAGCGAACAAAATTATTTCCATTTTTATTTGCATTCTGTGTGCTTCCCAAGCCTGATGGAGTGCTCCAGTGTGGCATTTTGATCCCTGTCCCTGCCCTCCCCCTTAATTTCCTCATCCAGCTGTTTTTAGTTGTTTTGTTCCTGGTAGCTGGGCTCCCAGATGTGCTCGGCGGGGTGGGAGCAGCTGGGTCCAGGACCACTTGTGGCTGCGTGGTGCTTGTCTGGAGCACCGCAAGGAACGGTGCCTGGGTGGCAAATGCTCGAGTTGCCTCTTTCTCCTGAGCGCAGGTGTCCCCGAAATGACCGTGCTACGACTGTCGCGTTTGCCAAAATACCTCCCGTTCTCTCGGGTGGTCTTGCAGCTAGTGAGATCTCTCATCGTGGCGGCCAAAAATGGCTGAGGAGGGATGCCAGTGTTGGTGGCCCTTTCCTGGGATGGGCACCTGCCAAACATGCTGCCCGAAGGCTCTCTAGCTCATTTCTCGTAACCCCTCGAAACGTGGCCTCTTTGGGCTGTATTGATGTGGGTTGGGTTTGAACGGGCTATTAGCTCCCTGTACCGTTACCAGCTTCTAGAGCCTGGAAAAACATCAAATCCTTTCTATGGTGAGTCACTTTGCAAAGGGGTGCTACCTCGAGCCCAGGGCTTGCCCTGCGTTGATGCCTGACTTTGGGCAAGCCATTTTAATACTCCTAGTACTTGTTTCCTCAAATTAACTTGAGGATGGTTCCGATAGAGGCACGGCACAGGCTCCAGGAAATTAAACGCTAGCAACAAAGGCTGCACAGTAGGTGTCTTCAAAGACTTCAGCATCCTCTTCCAGCCTCTCAAACCATCCAGACCAGCCATAATCGGAAAAAGATGGAGGGAAGGAAGAAACACCTTTCCTTAAGGAAGTTAATTGTCAGATGCAGAGCATATTGGAGCATGGATGCAGCTCTAGAAGAACAAATTCCATGGCCTGGGCTGTCAGGAAGCCTTGAGGATTAATTTAGATTTTGACTTTGAGCTCTTTTTTCAGCTTGGGTTCCTTGCCTGGAAAATCATGATTTGGTAATTCATCACTACTTTATGTGGGCTGTGAGGACTAGCGAAGTGGTACCTGAATGCAAAAAGATGATCATAATGCTTTGCATTTGAATAGGAAATGAGCTTATTTCCTTTCTTTAGCCTATCTGTGATACATAGCTACTCTGGGTTTTCCTCTGTAACTAGTGATACAGATTCAATGTGTCTAATTGATGGAAAGCAGGAGGTGGAATGATATCATCCTGCCCTGCCTTCCCACTGCGGAAATTTAATCTGACTTTACAGAAGTAAACCTTTCCTCTTTTCTTTTTTTTTTTCTTTTTCTGTTTGCACAGAATCCTTGCCCTTTTTCAGAATGGGCAGAGTGTGAAAACAGATTGGAAAGCGATAAAAGAAGTAGGTTACTGTCACTTATTCTTCTTCAGCTTTTTTTCCTCTGGGTTCAGCTGCATCCTTTCCAAATTGCATCCTTTTTCCTCTCTACCTTTGATTAGAAACAGGACCTCTTCCAAATCGTATTTATTGCTTTTAATAAAGCTGACTGCATCTTCTCATCCAAAAAAAAAAAAAAACCTCCTTGTAAAGAAGTTCCTAGGTGAGTCCATGGTTCTTGTGAGCCAGATACTGTGATGTTGGCTCATAATTGGATGATGACTGCAAATAGCTGAAAAACAAAATTCTTCTCCTTGGAAAGTTCCTATATCTTATGAAAAAAGGTCCTATCTGGGGTGAATAACAGTGCACTCGAGGAAACTTATGTGGAGTGGTGTCTACCAAGTATATTACTGAAAAAGGGGCAATTTTTAATTTTGATAATGTCAAATTTAGATACCAAATTTTGACTGTAGAGTTAGTAAGTTGTTAATTATGCAAAGGAAGGGTGCAACAAAACACTTAAAGCTGCTGTGAAATTGCTCCAATGAACTCTTTATAAATATTGACATGTTTCCACAAGGGGGGGGGGGGAGAACCCCACAGCTTTTCAATGGAAATCTTCTCTGTTTAAAAGCTTTCAGTTTGCTTGTACCTAAGGGTGTCCATAAAACCTTCCCGTACAATGTTATCAAGTTGGATACGCAGTCTAGGAAAACTTCTTCCTGTTATTGGTCCTTCGTTTCTTCAGTCTTCTCTTCACCTGGTCTAGGACCTGGATGCTGTCACCCACGCTGGGTTTTTTTAATACTTTATCTTCCCATCGCCAATGAGCTAATAACTCAAGTTTTAGGTTGAGCGAAGTAAATTTGGGAGCAGGCTCATGTTTTGTCTTATTTAGCAAGTTCCCCACCAAGAGTGGATTTGATCACGGATAGAGGGATCCGGTTTCTTTACATAGTGTCTTGAAAATTTGCCAGCGTAAGCACCTCACGGTTTGGGTCAATGGTATTTATAGGCTACATAAGAATATCTTTTTCTCGCAGACTTTCCTGAGATCTCTTTTCTACTCTGAAGTCAACTGCCTGAACAACAGCAAGGCTATAAAATGTCTGCTGCTATAACCCCATGACAGACCTCCATGGCTTGTAACAGGACCTTTTCATACAATAATTCAAATTTAGAAGACTTGTGGTCACGGTGGTTTTTGCCCATAGGACACATGAACTGTTATTTGAAGGTAAAACGGGTACTCATGGTAAATCGTGCTGTGCTTTCCATTGCCTTTGCTTAATCCTTTGCACAGGCAGGGCTCTGTCTTTTCTCATGACTTCTTGTAAAGCCGCTCAACCTTCTGTGGTTGCGACCATGTGTGTGAGTAGTAACGGCTCGAAGGCGAATTCAAAGGGAGCGCTGGACCAGTCCTTCAGAAACAAAGCTATTGAGCAGATCCACAAACCCTCTCGGCCACCCCTCGGGTAAGAGCTAGCGCTCTCGATGCAGACCTCCAGTGCCTTGCCGATGTTTGCTTCCACGTCCTCGTAAAGCTTAAATCTAAAAGTTTACGTGCGTGCTGCTTTATATTGACGTTTATACCGCGCCGCACGCGTGAACACCCCATCTCCAAAGTGCTTTCAGATGGCAGCTCTTGCTTTTTGCAGCACGACCCCCTTGGTTTTGCGCCGATGTGGATGCGCGTGTGCGCGCACACGAAAATAGAGCTGGAGCAGAGTGCCAGGGGGCTGGGGTTTCTCAAACCCTCTCAGGGAGCAGGAGACTGGGCATGACTTGGGCTGGAGTCGGCATCGATGTTACGAATGTCCCGAGCCCAGGGAACGCCTGTGTCCCAAATCCGTGCGGTGCGGGGAGCCTCTTTGTATTTCCAGACTGGGTAATGCTCCCCAGAAAACTTCTTTCTTAGAGTATTTTCTAATTTCCTGGATTCCCAGAGAGGGGTAGAGGTTTACAAGCTCAAAAGTAAAATGGGTTTTCTAACCTCCAAAAAATGTCTGTCTTCAGTTGAAATGCTGGCGATAAAAGATTTTCAGGGCGTGGACCACTTCTTATTTTTCTGAACTGTCTGCTCATCCTAACAAGCTGTGTCCAAATAAAAATGTGTAATTTTGAGCAATAAAAAACCCCCAAATGTATCTTGCAAAGAACCAAGCAGGGAGATGCGTTGCTACTCTCTTCTTCCAGCTGCTGTGTTTGTGCTGAGTTCCCGAGTATTCCTAAAGAATAACAACCCAGCAGATGATGTGAATAGCTCGGCGTTTGAACAAATGAATCTTTGATCTATGCAGTTTTAGTAAAACTGCTCCTGATTCAATGGCATCTCAGAAACCTATTCGTGGGCACAGAAATATGATTTTTCTGAGTCGTCTGAAATCACAGACACAAATGCCACTGAGAAAAGCTGTGGTGGTGCCCGGCTTGGCGTTTCAGCTGCAGGACTGAGCACGATGTGGCTCTAAGCCTGGCAGCAGTTGGCCACGCTGAGATTTTAGCATTGGGTTTTTTTGCCATAATGTAAGTCAGAGTCCGACGCAAAATTGCATCTGTGCCCGCTGCAGGGGCGCGGGCAGGAAGCACATCTGGACAGATGTGTTGGCAGAGGAGTTTTGCAGCGTGCGAGCCCAGTTTTGAGGGCTGCGATGGTTTCGTCGTCTTTGTGTTGGCGATACCCAAAGCGTGCCACGTGGCGGGGACCAAAGCCGTGCCTAAATATAGCTTGAAATCTCTCTGCTTCCTCCCGTTATGGGCACGCTCCCTACAAACAGATTTTGAGGGTAGCTTGTTCAGCGTAGAACAGGAAGAATCGGGAAGAAAAATTAATCTGTCCTTTGTAGTCAAGTTCGGTTTAATCCCATGGTAAATGAAGCCTGCTCCCCAAATTATTTCTTTTTATATCTGTAGTGAACTATTGCAAGCAAAATATGAACTTCTGAACTCAACTGTGCGAGCATTATTAGAAATCTTGCATAACAACAATATACTGCGTACCAAATAACATGGTATGCTGTTATCAATCGACGTGTAACGTAAATCATTTTCACGTGTCGCTTCCAGGGATGCTTTCAGGTTTGGTTTGGATGAGGTTTTTCTTTCACTGGAATTAGTTGGAAAATATGTTTTCACGGGTGCCAGTCATCTCCTTTGTGCATGAGTGTCTTTTTTAAGCGTAATTCAGTGTTTTTTGAAAATGTTGTAGTACTTCGAGTGGAGAATGGGTGGTATGTAGACAGGAGAATAAAAAAGCGCCTAGGCTTTCACCTCTCTCTATTTGCTTGAAACCGAAAACAACGTGTAGGTTTATAACTTTTCCATAGTGGTCCTTGGCTGTTGGTGCAAAGCTGGTGATGATATTGGGAGAGCATAAAGAGATGAACCTGCCAGGACCGGGCTCTCGCTCCCACGTTAAATATTGCGGCAAAGGATTTTACGGTCACCCTCGCTTCTCAGAGGCACGGGGGACAGCTGTCCATTGGGCAGGTCACGAGCTCGGTCAGTCCTGTGACAACAGTGCCTGAACAAATTCCTGTCTTAATCTGGATTTGAGGCGATATCTGAAACGAGAGCACTCCTCTAACGCCGCTACTGCGAATCTCTTTTAGCACGTCTTTACGGCGCTCTGTGAAACTCAAATGTTCCCCTTCTATTCTGCCAAACTTCCAGCTGGTGTAAATGAGTGCAGAAGTTCCTCTGAGCTTGTTGTCAGAGCAAACATCTGGCCCTGTTATAATATAGATTTGGATTAAATTCCTTGTAATGTTAATGCCTTTAACGCATTTATGCTGTGGTGGGTGCATGTTAAATGAAACTAAATTTCTGCTGAATGCCTTGCAGGATTTCAGCTATCTTTGTTAAAGTGAAAAAGAAAAATCCCATTAGTCAAGCTTTCAAACTTGCACAGGGGCGAGTAAGTTTTTGACCCGGGGATTCGGTGTGTCTGGGGATCGTACCGAAACTTCCAATTTCCTGCTCTTTATTGCTCGGAGAACATTAAGCCTAATTTGAATTGGTAGGGGTAAAAGTAGAGTTAAGATGATGATGATGATGTAGCTAAGATTACAGCTTTTCTGTGAACAGATGAGTCTTCCGCACACTTGTGAAAATGAGGTATTTCCTGGTGTCTTCTGGGCTGTCATCAAATTTTAATAGCCAAGCAGCGCAGAATGAGCTGCATAGTAATGAGTCGGGATAAAACACGAGATCCCTCCTCTTTGCTGTACGGGTTTTCCTTCCCTCTATGCATATGCAGGGAGGAGTGGAAGGGGAAATTGCATCAGGAGGAAAAACCCTCTTCTGATTTACAGCCAGAAGGTGGAAACTGGACCTATGGACTCTATTTCCAGTCCTGCTGCGTGGCCCTGGGCACGTTGTTCACCCTTCCCGTGCCACTTTCCCCCCTACAAGGGGGGGAACTCTTGGCTTTTGGGTGCAGAGCACATCCCCGCTGTTACCCTCCAGCCAGAGGAGAGGGAGAGCCCAGGGTGTGGGGGCTTCTTGCTGGCAGGATGGGCTGTGGGACATGCAGGCAAGCAGGGACTGTCCCCAGTAACAAATACTGGTGTGTGCAAAAAAAAAAAAAAAAAAAGAGAAAAAAAACCACCTGCCTTCTTTTAACTAGCTCTGATTTAATTGTCTTTCATCAGAACATCCTGCTCGGCAGCTGAGCCCTCTCCTGAGAGCGCTTTCCACACCCCCTCTCCTTCCTGCAAGGAGAACGCTGTCTTTGCAGATGGCAATTGTTTGCTTTGCGGTTACTGATCTATGGAGCCGTTTAGGGAGGGGGGGAGAAAAAGCATCCCCAGCCTTTCCTTTTTTACGTTTACTGGGGGTAATCACTCTGTCATTTGTCTTGTGCGTTCACCAAAGGCGTCGCAACCCATGCAGGGCTGCGATGAGATGGGAGCTCCCGTCATACGGATATTTGGGCGGAGGTCGGAGGTTGGCGCGGAGCACAGGCTCTCCTTGCTTGGACCTGGAGGCAGTTTGCAAGGTGCAAGCGGCAGAGCCGGGGCAGGGTTGCTGCAGCAGGTCCCTGTGCTCTCTAGGAGCCCCAGGCAGGGAGGGGCAGATGGCCGGAGCTTCTGGGGAGGGTAGGATACGCCTCTGAGCATCCAGGTGTGGGGAAGGGATCTGAGCATGCAAAGAGGAATTTGGAAAATTTGGAAATACTACCAAGTTATGGCGATGAGGCTGGGGCTGATCTCAAAGGGAGGCTGAGGCTCGCCTTCTCACCATCTTCCTCGGCAGGGAGGAGTTGCTCTCCGTGACCCTCCCTGCACAGCTCCCCAGGGTTAGGAATGGCCCCTCTTCTCCTGGTGGGACTGGGCCTGCTGCCTTCAAGGATAATGTATTTGTTTGGGCTTTTTAGGATGAGAAAGGGCAGGATGACTTGGATGGTGATGTGTAGGCTTCCCAACTCTAACCAGAGTATCTATTTCATGACAAATGACCGGTGTAAAGCATTGTATCAAAGCTCCTATTGGTGTCTATTCATTGACCCATCTTGTGATTTGGCATTAAGGTACCGCAGCCGTGCAACTGGCCTGGCATTGCTGTCAGAACAGCGTTGAGCATCCCAGAGGCTCAGTGCTAGGAGAGCTCAGAAGAGGAGCAGCAAACTGTGTTAGCCTGGGTTGCTTTTCCTTCTCTCTTCTCATGTCTCACAGACATAACGTTCCAGGAGTGGAAGGAGATGTGGACTGCATCTCTCCATGCTGTGGTTTTCCTTTGCAGACGTTGGGAATGTACTTAACGGGAAAGCGCTGAACTGCCAGGGAGCGTTTGTACGATGACACAGTTAATGACTGCGCTACAAATTTTACGGACGCTAAAGTTGCGGATGGTCTACAGTGTGCGCTGGAGCAGGCTTGACTGGGGTGGAAAGTGGGGGAGTGGAGATGTTGTCAGCAACACTGGGCTTCTTCTGAGGACCACACAAAAATGATGGAACTCCCAGCAGATGTAGCTGGAGGTCCCCGCTCTTGCCAGTGGCCGCCACCACTTCTCCGCAGCAAGGATGAGTGGGCAGGACGGAGCGATCCCAGGGGCTGGAGCTGGCTTCCGCATCACCCACCACTTGCGTCAACTGGCTGCATAGACGTTGTCTGGTGAATAAGTGGGGAACTGGGAACAGGGATGCTGTAATAAATAGCGAACGTAGCCTAGACGCTGCCTTGGGATCTACAGCTGAAAGCAAAGGTGCGTCACTGCCGAGTTCCTGGAGAGGAATCTGGGAAAGATAACCAGGAGAATCCCATGGGATCCCATTGCCTGGAGGCAAACTCAAGGAAACGGGGAGGCACTGACCTTCAAGGTGGGGGTCTTCCACAGCTTTGCTGCAGACCACCAAGCCCTGCCGCCCACACGGCAGCTGGAAGCCCCCGCGGTTGGGACCACAGCCTGCAGAGGAAGGTCGGAGCGAGCCCCGTGCTCCCGGGGCCGTGTGCCATGGGGTCTGCTCTGGGGCTGCACCTCTGCCCCGTCCCGTGCTCTCCCCATCCCACCTACTCCTCCCAAATGGATGGATGGGAGAGAGAGCACGTGGGGGCTTGGCCCCCTTCCTATCAGCCAGCAGGATCTGCGAGCCTGTTCCTGAAGGGAACAGGCAGCGAGGGGGAGTTTGGATGGTTTTGGCAGTTTTCTGGCTGGGTTTTTTTTTTTGTTTGTTTGGGGGTTTTGTTTGTTTGGTCTTAATGATTTTTTTCTCTGTTTCCAGCTGGAGCCTTGCCTGGAGGTCAGGGTGGGGGGGGTGGGTTTGTGTTTTGGGGGAGCTGTGGAATTAAAGGACTCTGCTCCTCGCCCTTGCTGTGTAATGCAAACGTGTGCATGCTTTGCAAGTCTAGGTAAGGCTTTTTTTTAAAAAAAAAAAAAAATTAAGAAACAAACAAAAACTGATTTACTGTTTCATTTAGAAATATCTATTTGCTGCTGTAACAAAGTGTACTCTGATTAGATATGTAGTTATTGTTCAATGTGGAAAAAAAAGGCAGACTTCTGGAAGTGCTTTAAAACAGATCAAGACGCTAAATTACGTGCGCCTTTTCCTCTCAGAATTCGTTACAACATTTTCCTTCTTAGTTTCTTCCTGTGTCCCACACTGTGAACTAAGTATCCTACTGTGGATTGCGTCTCAAACTGAGCGGTAATCTCCGAGTCTCTGCAGATGAAATCTCTGGGATTCTGCATGTGCCTTACAACAGAATGCCTGCTTTGTTAATAAGGTTTTCTGCACTAAATGAGTCTACTCAAAATCCTTGGTTGGTGTTTTTTGTTGTTGTTTTTACTAATCTTTACTTTTTTTGTGTGTCCCTTATAGTCTGGTATCACACAGCTGCATACTTCAGAGATGCCTGTAGCAGAGGCAGACGCATGTGCAATATCAGCATTGCTGTAATGAGCTTTAAGGTTCATTATGGCTTAGGGAGAACGAGCTGGATTTTGTTCTCTGATATATTATTGCGCCTACTTTGGCTTTAAAACATATTAGTAGGGAAAACTTAATAAAACCTGTAAATCTGGTGAAATATTTTAGTCTAGTTTATTTTGTAGCCCAGCATGATTAAAAGACAGGGCAGGAAAGTTCATCAAGTGATCAGCTTGCAAGGCTCTGCTCTGCGCCAGTCCTTGGCCTCCCTGTGCCCTAACACTGCCTCTAAGCTGGAGACAACTCCGATCTTTACTCGGAGGTACTGGCTGGAACTGGGACATCGGGACTTTCAACCAGGGTTGAAAAACAAAGCAAACTGGTAGGGAGCGGATTCACGCGGGGTGAGCGATGGAAAGCTCGGCCGCGGTTCGAGAAACCCCAGCGTGTCCTGCTTTGAGTGGAACTTGTGGGACGCTGAGAAGCAGTCAGATGCAGCAAAGATGCGATTCTGATCCCTTCGGGACACGTTCACGTTTTCCCAATTTCACAAGCCATGTTTCCCTGCTACCCCTGACGAGAAGGGCCATTTGAAGTCATAAATACCATATATCTTGCTAACGGATGTTGTGTCTGAAGACAGTGACTCCAAGTTGAGAGGTTTTAAAACAAATTGTTGTTTTCCCACGGTGATTTTTCTTTTTTTTTTTTTTTTTTTGTCTCGCTGTTGCTGGTAGCTCAGAAGTAGTTAGCTGGATTAGCAGCGAGTCAGATAAAATCTGGATGGGTAGGAGTAAGTCTGAGGGATTCTCTCTTTGGGAAAAGGCCTGGCTCGGATTAAGTTGCTATTTATATTTCTAATGCAAAGGTACTCGCAGTCCAGCTGAAACTGTGAAAACTTTTCATGTTCTTTACATCCCAGTGAAAGCAATTTGTACAAAATAGCAATGTTTTTAATGGCGTTTCTCTTAAATGGGAATTCTTCCACCATAAAACACGGCAAAAAGCTGTCGGTGTTTGCACGAAACGCCCTGTCCTGCGTGCGGCCACAAACTCTGCTGGGAAACAGTTAAGTGCGAGCTGCTGACCTTCCGATGGCGCGTGATTTACTGCCCACCTGGATGGAGAGGAAACGGGAAGGGTCTTTAGAGAGAGATGATCGTAGCATGTGGGATGAGCAGTTTTGAGGGAGGATCCCTACAGGCACCCATGGCTGGAAGTGGGTTGGAGTTGAATTTGTCGTCTTTTAACTTTGCTTATTAATCAGAACGCCCCAGCCCTCTCCCCTAGGACATGTTGTTCTATGGAAAGATGAGAAAAGCATCTACTTTTTGCTACGTCTAGTGCTTAAATGCTTGTTCTGCGTGTGGAGGAGCAGAGCCGAGACACAGGTCTTCTCCGTGTTTGGAAGGCAACTTGGAGACCCTCTGCTCGGGGAGATGCTGTGGTGCGCCGTCTGCTATTGGAGTAATTAGTCACTGCATACCACGGAGCATCCCAAGGACTGCACGTGTTTTGCTTTGAGAGTCATGTTATATCTGAGTTATAGCTATAAGTTATAGCAGATGGTTTTATCTTTGAATCGTAGAGCGCTATTGCAATAAGCGCAACAAATAATTTGTGCATGCGGAACGTCCCAAGGGTCCTGCTAAAGCCCTTAATCATTGTCGGGGTCTTATTCTACCACTATGCTAATACGACTTGCTGTTTTGGATAGTTTCTGTTTTCCCTGGATATATCTCCTCTGAAAGGATGGAGACTACGTGCTTTAACTCGAGCGTTTCTGACTGAAAATGAGACAGAGTTGGGTTTTGGAGCTGGGGAGCAAGTGTTGCTTCTGTTCCAAAAAGTTTCTCAGGAATCTGAAAGGGATTTTTCTCAGCAAATGTTTGTTTCTTCAGGGGTGAAATTAGGTGACCTATATTCCATCTAAGGGAGGCATGATAGATAGGGCTTCTGCAGAGGAAGGAATTTCACTCCTGATGAATAATAATCAAATCAAAAAGAAGGAAACCACATATAACTCTTGATCCCTTTTGGACTCTGACCGTTCCCAGAAGCGAGCGTGACTAATAGGTTTGCTGCAGGGCAAGCTGAATATTTTGCTGAAGTAAAAATAAAACCCAGAAGCCTAGACTGTGTGTGACATGAGTCATCTTCAGACTTCTGTAACTCCGTCCCGCGCTGTGGGATCAGACAGCAGATCCCTGCTGAGCTTTGCTGCAAGGGGCATGGTAGGGCATGGAAAGTCCTGCTGCGAAATAACTGTGGGGTGACTCAGCCTTGCTTGAATATGCTTTGACTCACTGGTTGGAGTATCGGGGTGTATTATCAAGATATTGGCACAGAGTACAGAGGAATGGTCCGCCTCTTTGTGGTTTCAAGTGTTGGTTTTTGCAGCTGGGATTGCTGCCTTGCATAGCCACGGGCAACATGTGTGGCCTCCCGCCTTTTCAGGAGATGCTGGTGGTGATGGTGGCCCCTGGAATGGTCAAAGTGAACTGGGACAGCAAAAGCGCGATGGTTTTGCAGGGAATAGTGCAGTGGGCCAGTGAGGCTTGAACTCCACTGGCAATAACGGGAACGTTAAGCGATGAGACGGGGCAGGGATGCGTGTGCCTGCTCGATGCGATGCTCTTGGTCAGTAGCAGTGGCTTTCAGCGAGGCACAAAGAGGCAGCTCTGAGAGGTTTGGTCGGTTCTCAGGGTGCCCGGACTGCGTGCTGCTTTCACCTTGAGAAAGGATTTCACCCAAAGAGAACGGAGCCCAGAGAGTTGTGGTGAATGGAGTTTACTCCAGCTGGCAGCCAGTCACAAGTGGTGTTCCTCAGGGCTCAGTTTTGGGGCCAGTCTTGTTTAATATCTTTATCGATGATCTGGATGAGGGAATTGAGTGCGCCCTCAGTAAGTTTGCAGATGACACCAAGCTGTGCGGGAGTGTCGATCTGCTTGAGGCTAGGAAGGCTCTATGGAGGGATCTGGACAGGCTGGATCGATGGGCCGCGGTCAATTTTATGAGGTTCAACAAGGCCAAGTGTTGGGTCCTGCACTTGGGTCACAACAACCCCATGCAATGCTACAGGCTTGGAGTGTTGGTTGATAGCCAGCTGAACATGAGCCAACAGTGTGCCCAGGTGGCCAAGAAAGCCAATGGCATCCTGGCTTGTATCAGAAATAGCGTGGCCAGCAGGACGAGGGCAGTGATCGTGCCCCTGTACTCGGCACTGGTGAGGCTGCACCTTGAATACTGTGTTTGTTTTTGGGCCCCTCGCTACAAGAGAGACATTGAGGGGCTGGAATGTGTCCAGAGAAGGGCAACGGAGCTGGGGAAGGGTCTGGAGCACAAGGCTGATGGGGAGCGGCTGAGGGACCTGGGGTTGTTCAGTCTGGAGAAGCAGAGGCTGAGGGGTTGTAGGAAATGAGGTTGTAGAGAGGTGGGTGTTGGTGTCTTCTCCCAAGTAACTAGTAATAGGATGAGAGGAAATGGCCTCGAGTTGCATCAGGAGAGGTTTAGATTGGATATTATGGAAGATTTCTTTACTGAAAGGGTGGTCAAGCATTGGAAGAGGCTGCCCAGAGAGGCGGTGGAGTCCCCATCCCTGGAGGAGTTCAAAAATTGTGGAGAACGTGGCACTTCAGGACATGGTTTAGTAGGCATGGAGGTGTTGGGTTGACAGTTGGACTAGATGATCCTAGAGCTCTTTTCCAACCTTAATGATTCCATGATTCTGTGAACACATATGGGTCTAAATGGAGCATGACCCATCCTGAGTTGGTGCTTTGAAGGAGCTCTGGTTGTTTCACGCTTGCGGGTGGGAACCGTGCGACAGGCCGAAGAAGGGAAAATGTCATATGACTTCCACCAAAAACCAGGCAGAAGTTGATGCCTCAGACTGCGTCATGTTTGGGTCGTTGAGTTTGGTTCCAAGAGAAGTTAGTTGGAATTGCAATAGACGTAAACCAAAACTGGATGAAGGTACTAGGCAAATGCCAAAAACTGGAGAACGAGCCAAGCTCTGCAGAGGGTGGGCTGAATTTCTTCTGCGAGGTAGCTCGCCTCCATAAGGGACTCGGGACAGTGACCTTGAGGGGACTGATTTGTGGTGACACAATTAAAACGTACTTAGTGAGTATAATTATGCATTTTATTTTTTTAAACAAAACCAGAATAAGATCCTTCCAATAACTCTGCTTGTGAAATGTGTCTCAGGGTAGATAAAAATGAAGTAAAAAAAATTCCAGTAGTTTTTGGTTGTATAACACTGAACTTATCACTTCTTTCTTGCCCAAAACCCTGATAAGACCGCTATATGTTTTTTCTTTTAATTAAAACTATGATTTTTACGTACAAACAAAATATTTGTGCCGTATTTTTCTTTTATGGAATATTATGTCATTTTAAAATTTGTTCCTGGTTCAGTGGGAGGGAAGTAAATCTTGTAAAGTGCATTCTCCAGTCATTCCCTCCAGTACTCCTTTCGGATATTAAGAGGCCCAATGCCTGATCATAAATATTTCTCGGTTTCTAAAATGCTGAGAGGATCCTGGATTCCTCTGCTGGTTTAGTTGCTTGTCGTAATAGTTGCAAGAGAAACATAAATTTGATCTCTGCTGTACGTACATAAAGGAAAGGGCTCTATACTCTTAAAAATGTTTTTCTTTGCAATAAAAGGAGCAGGATTGTTTATAGGCAGTTGAGTTTCTTGTACTTTAAAGCAGGGCTACTTGATTTTTAATTTTGTTTTGTTTTATCGATGCCTACTGGGTCACTTCACCCAGAGCCACGTACCAACACGACCCTGGCCAGGGCTGCTCGCCGCTTTCTTGGCGGCACGTGCGTTTGCTCTCCAGGAAATGAGAAGAATAGCAAGAAAGGTGGGAACGTGTGGGACTTTGCGTGGGCAACGCTTAGACGCGGGCTGTGGGTCCGGAGCAGAGCCTGCCGCTGGAGCAGCTCCGCTTGGCAGCGCTGGGAGCGAGGCAGGACGGACGCGGGGCTGTGTCGTGCGGGAAGCCCGACGGCAGCTTCTGTGATGAGCAGGCTCTTCTCGGCGTGCTTCCCCAGGGGAGGGAAAAGAGAGAAAACCGTGGGACGTCGGTGAGAAATTTGTGTTGCTTTGGAAATTACAGGGAGGAAAATGGAGGTACGAGAACAGGATGCTCTGGAAAGTTGAAAAGATGCTTGCTGGCTTGTTTATTGTGTCTGCTTCTGGAAAACCTTTGCATACGCTTTTAAATGATCAGAAATGGCTGGTTTGGACAGTGGTCCGTACCTAGCCTGAATGTTGATTCAGGTGGGGATTTACTGGCAGCGCAGCAGTGAGGCAGGCAGGGGGATGTCCGTCTGTCTGCAGTGGCTGCTCCCCGTGCCGGCGTGCTGTATGTCCCGCCGTACGACGGCAAAGAGACCAGATCAGCTTTGCCTTTCCCATTGGATTTTTTAACTTCTATTTCCTACTGCATTTTCTCCATGCCCGCTTTGGGACAGCTGTTGGGAAATGCCTTTCCAGGGCACGGCAGCCACGAGCCGCTGCTTCTTTCTTAATACGGCTGAGCCCCGAGTTTGGAGAGGAGCACAATGGCACGGCTCGAATGTATCGAGGCCTCTGGCGACTTTCTTGGCTTTGCCTGTGGTTGAGCCGATCTCGGATTAAAGGGAGCTTTGTGAGTCCTCCCCCGGTCTGGGGGACTTTGGGGCAATCATTGTCTGGTTAAAGATCGCTCATCCCTTAGGATGAAATCGTCCGCCTCGCCAGGGAGGGAGGGAGGGAAAGAGCAGAAAGCACCGTGAGTTTGCGAACGCGTATCTTGCAGATTTATAGAAAAAGCTTAATATTGAAGAGGGGCTTGTGTGCTAGTTCTCGCTGAAGCCTGTACTTTTGAACCTTGTGGGGTTCCCCCTGAACCATGGATTTATTGCATTAATAGAATTTATTTTAGAAAGAGATCCTGCTGCAAGCTGCGCCTTGTCAGAAGTGTGTCGGTGTTTGTTGCTGGAAGCATCACGTACATCTAAACTAGAACTCGCTGCAAAATGTTATAATGACTAAACCGGACACTTCTGTACGCTAATTCCTGCCAATTTGCTGAGAAATGATGTCATTTGTAGAGCTGGCATGATGGGAAGTCTCCTGACTTGCAATGGTAAACCACTTTCCACCTGCCTTTCCATATCGGCTCCACGTGGTAGGAAGGGAAAATCCATTGTTTAACATCCACCTCAAGGCTTCAGGGCTGGAGCATGGAGGGTCTCGGCTTTCCTCTCAGGAAAGGTGAACTTGGAGGTGAGTGTGTTTCGCACGTTGTTTGCAGAGCGCTTTTGAGCGCGGCCGCCGCGGTGCTGCTGGCGGGGGTCTGAAATCCTGCCGCAGATGAGCTGCTCCGGCTCCCCGCGCTCTCCCTCTCCGGCCCCCGCTGCCCTTTCTGCACGAGCTTTTTCCAAGGGAAAACTCATAAAACGCTAACTCTTTCTTCCCTGTTACTTTGGTCTTCTTGCTCCCTCCTGGCTCTCTCCCCAGAACACACGTTATTCTATTTCATTGTAAATGCTTTGTTCGCCGCCCTTAAGTCCGGCCCCCCGAGCTTCCCTGTGGTCTCTCGCTGTCTCTGCACCTCCAAGGTCACTGAAGGTGCCGTTCACCCAAGACGCTGCTTGGGCTTCCTCTCCACTGATTCCTTTTCTAGACTCTACCTTGTTCGGCTACTCTTGCGTGCAGTCGTAAACTGTGCTTAATCCGGGCTCTGTCCCTGGCCTACAGGACTCTCTTGCCCGTGGCCGTGCTCTTCTTCTGGCAGCTTCATCCTTCATCGATATCTGTGTCGCCATCCTCTGTCCCTTGTTGCTCCTCCAACCTTTCTCAGGGCTTCTTCCTTCTTTGGGAGATTTTCTTTATTCCTTTCTGGCGTGTTTTTTTTTTTTTTTTTAGCCTTTCCTGTTGCTGCTTCTCAAGCTTGGGGCAAAATTTCTGGAAATACCTTTGTGGCCACTTCATCTTCCTTGTTCTGACTGCCAGGCTGCGACCAGGTTTCGGGCAGTGCCAAGCAAACCCCCCGGTACTTTCATAGCTTCCTTCAGTCCTCCGAGTCCTATATTGTCTCTTTAATTAGCAAACTTCCCAGGTCAGAGACCACCCTTCTGCGCCTGTTAAGCACTGTGCACAACAACTCCTGCTCCAAGAGCAGCTTCCCGGTTCCTTCAATACCGACAGTTGCACGACCCCCGTGTGGACGGTGTAGCTGCGACTGACAGCCGTGGGCACAAGTCCAGCGAAGCCTTCCAAGGCGTAGCTTGGGAAGTGCTGGGCTTGATCATCGTTCAAGGTGAAAGGTGCGTTAGAAACACGAGACTGTGCCACTGCAAATGCACTTTGGTTTCCCTTTATTTGGCCTTTCAGGGCTGCTCTGCTGTGAGCAAACTAGGCGAAGCTTTCTTCTGCGCTCTGCTGTGGCTGGCCCAAACCTTAAAACAAATCCTATAATGATTAAACCAGAATGTCCAGAGTAGATGGCGGTTGATAAAATGTTGTCAGCGTGATGCCTTCACAATAATCGCCTTGTGCTCGTCAAACAGTCCTCAGGCAGACACGTGTGCGCTGTTGGAAGAGAATTAGAGCTCGCTGTTTGGTTTTATGTTTGCAGGTGTAACCTGGCCGCTTCATTTCAACTCCTGTTCTGCAAACTGAAACATTTGGCAGGCTTAATGGGATAAATTCCTTCATTGCAAACCTAATGGCTTCGAAACTACGAAGCTTGCTTATTATGAAGCATTAAAAAGGATTGATGGGCAAGTCTTCAGAGATTACTTGCATTGGATGAGTGTCTGCCACTTTGATTACATAGAGCTTACACAAGGGTCAGCCTCTTGTGCTTGCGAGTTTTGGATGGGATTTATGGATCAGCCAAAGTTGGTGACTTCAGATCCGAACCTGAACATGCCTGCATGACAAAAAGCTGTCCGGTTTCCAAAGCTCAGTTTGGTCCGTGGCCCATCTCAGCTGCCTCTGAGGAATAGGTCTCTGTTTACCCACTTGCTGGTTGTTGGGATTGGACTGTTTGCTTTTAAAGAATATCTCTGTTCCAAAATTGGGCTTCGTGTGGGCATACGCTGTTTGCAGATGGACAGAGATTAACCGTGGGTAGCTGTACGGAATTGACTCCAAGCCTCCTGGGTCCTAGTCCAGATCCCTAGCAACGTGGTTGATTTTCTTCAGACGTTAAATCTCTAACACCTTGGCTTGGATGCCTGTGACAGACAGACCTAGATGTTAAAGTACTTGCAGTTTTGGAGGTGTTGGAAGGTGGAGTTTCTCCTCTTCCTGTCAGAGGAAAGGTGGACAAGTCTCCGAAGCTTAAATTGAGTTATTTGGTTTGGATTTCATATCCACTTTACAGATATTTGGATCTGATCCTCTGGTTTAGACCCATCTCCCTTGGAAACGTTAATGGAGTTTGGTGATAGCCTAGAGGCACGCGGTGTTTGGGAGAACGGCCAGGCAAATCTCTGGAGGACCACCGGGAAGCGAGCTTTGGGAATCTGTCTCTGCAAACCTCCTTAGAAAGACCCGAGCATCTCTAATTTCAACAACCCCCGTTGTCAGAATGTCAGGCGATGGGTTTCCAATGAGATTGGTAAACGTTTAAGGCAGAGTCGGAAATTGAGACAACTTGGCTGCTGTTTGGTGCTGTTTTATATAAAGCAGACTAACACAGGATTCCTTGAAGATAGTCTTTCTCCATCTCCCACCGCCTGAAAAACCACATTAACACACTCAGAAGAAACAACTTCTGAAAAGCCTGATGTTCTGTGGCTGTATTTACACTGCGGAGAGCTGAGTCTGCGCCAGAAGCTTGTGCAAACAACGAGTATCTCGATTCTAACAGACAGGAAGATGACAAAGCTCTAAAAGTGGTGGGGTTGGAGTTTTTTTGGGTTTTGGTGTTTTGGGTTTTTTGGGGGTGTTTTTGTTTAATGGCAAAATTCCCGACAACAGCACTCCTTGTGGTGTTTTGTTCTGACGACCGGAGCATTGCCAGACTTGCCAGTTCAGGTCACATCCTCACAGGCCTGTGAGGCTTTTTAATTGTTTTTGGAATGCTGTTGACTAGGGAAGAGAATTTTCTTTTTTTCTTTTTTCTTTTTTTTTTTTTTTTTTTTCCCCTGCTTAGCACAAGGGCTTGGGCTGGGTTCTGTCTGCTGGATGCATGTTTCTCTCTGGATAGAACCAGTTCCCAGGAGTATTTTTGTGACATTTATGGAGCCATTTGCAAAGCCACCTATAGGATTTGGGTTCTGGCTTTTGCTGGTTTAGTAATATTTGGGCATTCAAATGTTCAAGGCAGTGTTTGAAGGGAGAGCCACGCAACCTTAAAAACAGGGAAAATTCAGCTGTAGATGGAAACTAATTTGGCCTGCCACACCCACTCGGATAGCAGATTTCCTTCTCTCTTTAACTTTTCCATTGGGTTTTCTATGGTGTTACCCAACACCAAAAAAAGTATGCGTAGGACGTAGAGATGTAGCTGGACGGGGTCGGAGGCATTGCCTGCTTCGCACGGGCATCAGGCTGAGGTTCCTGGGGCACTCGGAGCAGTATTTTGTTGGGTGGTGGCTGTTGTGCAGTATGCAGAGATGCTGGACTGGGTGCTGAAAGCCCCGTTAGATGTGGTGTTCTCTGTTTTGGAAGTAGCTCATATCTCTCTTCCCATCAGGGCACTGCCTGTTATGGACATACCCCGCTTCTCTTTGCAGTATGGTGGAAGCGAGAGTCATCGACAAGCCTGGAAAGCATCTTGGGTGCATGGTAGGGCTTTTCTGCAAGGAAGAGCAGAGCAATTCTTCCCCACAGTGGCAGAAAGCATCCCTTTTCCAGCAAAATTTAGAGGCTCCCTCTTAGCCCCGTGTTTACCAGAATATAATGTTCTGACCGACAGCTCAATGAATGCGTCAAGACTCTTGTGATGGCTTGTGGATTTCCAACTTATGAGTCAGTTAATGGAGAGCAAACGTTTTTGCACTGACACAGCACTGCGGCAGATTGGCCGCTTGCGTGTGTGCCTGGACGGGTGAGCCGCTGAGAGGGGAGGGTCTGGGTCAGCTGCGACTTCTGCTTGGTTTCTCATGATTTTTGACATTGTTTGTCATTTTTGTGGTGGTTTTGAGGCTTGGGTGGAGAGGTATTGAAGCATGAAGCATTGCATCTGGCTTGGGAAGTCTCTTTAGCACATGCCGGACCCCCCACGCCAAGGCTTTTGAAACTCCAGGGATGGTGCTGTGAGCACTCAGCATTTCCCCGTGGACTGGAAGCATCTCGGATCTGTTCTTGGCCGTATCTGCCAAGGATGGATGATGGGACGGGGAGAGGCTGGGAGGAGCCTATGCAGAGCTCTCCCACCTATGACCAGTAAAACATGACAATCAAAACCTAAGTCTACACTGCCTCGCTCTATAGTCATTCCCGTAATGCAGGAATCCTCGGACTTTAAAGGTCAGGTTTGTACAGGTTTACAGATACTTCACCATACCCGAGGAAGGCAGTGCTGTTTCACAGGATGGGTTTCCCATCCTTGGGAAAAAGATTAGGGAAGTGATTGGTAAATCACTTGTATTTCACTGCAAACAGTTCTGCTGTTTTGCGAGTGTATTTATTTATTTATTTTGTGGTGGTGCTGGTAGCTGGGATGGGGAAACTCTGAAACTCTCTGTATCTTTATCATTTTAATATGACTTCAATTTGAAGAAGGAGGAAAAAAAAAAAAAGAAAAAGATGAGAACAAACAAATTTTTCTTAATGTAACTTAATCTTCTTGTGGAATTTCATGGTGAAATGTAACTCAAATTGCCAAAGCACGATTATCTTCTGACTGCATGGATTTGACAGCCTGCAAATAAAGAACATTTAGCTGGCTGGCAGAGTTCCTTTGCCCTCTGATGTGCAAAATCTCCAAAGGAGAGCTTGAAGGCCTAAGATCTCTCCCTTGTCTAGGTGCTTTTTCTCAACTCATCCACTTTTCTGTTGGCCTGTGTCTACGTGGTTAGTGGCTGGAGTATTCAGCTAGGACTTTGGTACTCCACCTGTATATTTTTTTTTTTTGGGGGGGGGGGGGGTGTCCTTCTGCCTGTACTTTTCCAGTAGAGGTGGTTTAACGTGAGGTTGATCTGCTCCAGATCTGTCGAGAGTTGACTTCAGGATCAAGCACAACTGCCCGCTGCAGTTTGTTTTCCAGCTATGCCTTGACACAGCAGTTAAAGCTCCCCTACCCATCTCTGTCTCGCCAGCAGCTGTACCTAGGCATGGGTTTTTTTAATATTTTAAGCTCCCCAAGGCAGAGATTTTTGTGGTTCAGGTGGTATGTTTTACACGCTGTAAAACACTGTATGCATTTATTTTATGATATGGAAAGAGCAATGAACAGGCGTTGCTTCACCTGTCTCTGCCCTTGGTGACTGGCCCTGGATGGAGAGTCCGGGTTGTGCAATAGCATACACCAACACCTTGCAAATGCTGATAGGAAGGCAAATTTTGGTGTCATTTGCACGCAGTTTTTCACAAATTTTGAAACTTGGAAGCGTTTGCAATGCCACCGTATTAAAGTGTGGATGGGTTGTTCAGTTAACCATAAGTGAAAAGGCATTTGTTATTTTGGAAGATAAATCCCAGTATAAATTATAGCATTCTACTAACTTCTGTGGGAATCTCTGCAAAACACCATTAAGGCATAGTTCGTCATGCTAATAACTTCATTATTAATTTATGTGTTTAGGACTAGATTTCTGAAGTGCGATAGCTCAAAAATAACGCAGGTGGGCCCCTCCTAGGTTGCCAAAAAGCACATAGATACCTAAGAATAGGAATCTCCTAAGTATCTTTCCAGATCTGCATCATGTCTGGTGTACAGCCCAGTGTCATCAGCGGATACGTTCCCAGTAACTCATCGTGCTTTGGACCAGGCCTGCGGCACCAGTCCTGTTCTCGCAGACATTTGATGGGCTTTCACTGCTTGCAGCGTTGGGTCCAAGTGTCATAGCCCCAAAAGTGCAGGTTGGCTCGGTGTAGCCCACCGTAACTCAGTTCCCCTGTCCTACTGAAATATCCTAGACGGCCATGTGCTTAGAGACTTCTTCTGCATAAACTGCAAAAATCTTCTTTTCTGCAAAATCTTCTTCTTCTTGTCCATAAACATCCTTTACGCATGCAAGTTGCTTTTCTTTCTTGGGCTGCTTTGCGTTGGCCAAGCGCTGGCCTCCTGGAGCAATTTTGAAGCAATTTACATGATGTAAAAGGGACAAGCTAATGACCTTTATGGGCATTTTACACAGCAGTGACACCATTTTAACAGTCTGTAACTGATCTTACGCGTCTGTCATGCTGGAATAGGCTTTTCGGGCACACACATAAAACATGTACACTTTAAGGCAACATTTAGGAGTTGTCTCAGTGCTTCAGAGAAGACCTGCATCAAGCAGTTTCCTTCTCCATATGAAAGAAATTCAGATTAATTGTCAAGGCACTGATATGATCCCAAGGCTAGTGAGAAGCTGGGGGGCAAAAGAAGGTCTGCAGGTTTTGGGATTAGCATGAGGCAATTAAAGGGGAAAGGGAGAGGGGAGAAAGGAGAACAACTCCGCAGTGAAACATGTGGTTACTCTTTTGCTTCATTTGCATTGTCAGCCTAGTGATTTACGCTGGATGAAATTCACTCCAGATCATGAAAGCAGATTAATATGTTTTTTTGGACCTGATCGAAAAGATATTAGTCTCTAATATGTTTCCCTAAAGGTGTGGCATGCCTGTGTTTTGCTGATCGACCACTTTCCGTGAGTAACGTGCTCTCACCCTGACACTGATTTGTGGCATCAGCAATACATAAGGCAGGTTCAGAGGCAGACAAAATGATTTTTTTTTTCTTGCTTCATCCTGTTCAATTCGGAGTCTATTTTTTAACCTAAAGTATGTTCTTTGCCCAGCCAGGAAGGCCAACCAACTTTTCTTTTTATGACGCTTTATTTGCCAAAGGTATTAAAATATATATGTGTATATATATTCCTACAAGCAAGTTGCCAAACAAAACTGTCCTTACTGTGTGTCTGCTGCTGGGTAGCTCTGCCAAAGAGCGGTTCTGGAAGCTCCCCTCCGGTCTAGGTTTCCTCCTAATTTTAGCCTCAATCTGTGACAGAAGCATGGGAATAGGAGAAAAAGCAAAGTCTTCCCAGATAGCTGTGAAGACACAACTCATACCTTCACCTCTCGTCTTGAGGCGTGTTGGCAGAGAGCTGCGAGCGTGGAGATTGGCGTTCGCCTACGTGTGCGCTCGCGTTCGCGTGCACCACGTTCGTGGTCTTGCAATACCGCTTAATTCTCCGGCGTTCCCCACGCATCTGTGCTAAACTCTCTCCGAAACGTTTTAGTGGCCAATGTCTTAAAACAGCCCTCAGGACCAGCTCGATCCAGGAGTGAGCGTATGGAGATCTGCAAGCTTGTCTCAGGCGGGTGAGTCACTACCCCTCTGAGTCAGTTCCCCCGACAGCTCCGCGAGCATGATTTCATTGCTGTAGGCTTCGACTAACCACTGAAACTTTCCCAAGAAGAAAGATTAATGACAGTGGAAGTCAAAAGAGTGGGAGTTGCATGTTTATGGTGAGTCAAGTGAAACGAAGAGCTGGACAAGAGGTGCACGTATTGGGATGTATGAGCTAGCTTATGTCATTGTGTTGACAATATGTATTGGAAAGAAAAGCACCGGTATGCAGTTGAGATGCACTGGGTTCCTGGAAACTCCAAGAAGGATTTATTAGTCCATATTCAGTGATGCTGAATGGGGCTTTGCATCTGCCTTTCTCTCCGTTATCCTAAGTTTTAGATCTATGGTTTGAACTGCTGGCTAGCCTGGAAAGCGCGTGGCTTTTTCGTGCAGGCTTCAATATATGTAATTGTCCCTATGGAAGGAAGTCTAAGAACTAACAGTAACATAATCCGCTCATCAGCAGCCTGCTGAGCTCCCCGAGCTTTTCGCTGATCCTTCCAACTTCCTTTGCCGGACGGCGCTTCCCTTTGCCTGCAGACAATTAACGACGGCTTTGGAAGGTCGGCTGTTTAACCGCGTTGCAGGGCTGGCTTCCGCTGCTCGGAGCCCGTGGTGCCTCCTTACCTTTTGCCTTGCTATTTCTTCTGGAAACACCTTGAGGCAAGCAAAGCACCGCGCTCCAGTCTAATGTATTTTGCAGCTAGGATTTCCAAAAGCCAGAGTGTAAAATCCCCTAACTCTGCACCTGCTATCCGTCCTGGAAAAGTTCTGTATCGGCTCAAATATTCAAGGGGAGCCGGTGACTTTAACAGTAAAAACACAAGCGATGGGAGAAAGAGCAGAGGGTTTCTGTGCAGTTACTGCACAGCATCTAGTGTTTCTCCGTATTGTGAAGAAGTCTGAGCAGCCCTGTTTATCACCCTGTCTCAAGAGTCAGGGACTGAACTAGATAGGAAATATCAGTGGCTTCTTAACAGCGCCTGCCCAAGCGATAGGGCAGGAACCTGGTATTGCCCTTGTCCTTGCTTTGTGGGCAATTTCAAGGCTGCAGCTTCGAGCTCGCTGTCCCGAGACCCTGTATTGGCCTCTAAAGCAGAAAAGCAATAACATAAAGAAAAGTAATTAAGGTTTGGGAAACTGTTCTGCGGAGAGCTTTCTGTTTTATGTCAGAAATGTAGATCTGGACTCGGGGGTCTGGTTTAAATATGATACAATCAGAAACATACCCAGAAAAAGGACTGTTTAATTAAAGAACACTTTTTAGCGCAAACCGAATAAAACACAACAGCTGAAAGCAAGGGGCTGCAGCGAGGATCCTGAGAGGAGATAAATGCAGAGGAAGATGTGGGTGCTCTGTATCCTCGCGCATAGCATCAACAGAAAACACAAAGTAAAGCCAGATGTTGGCTGGGCTGGGCTGGCTCGGCTCCAGATGTGTGCTCTTAATGTTCTGCCTACCTGGGACTGCGCTGGAGCAGCTGCTGTGTTGTAGCTGGCTCTGTTTCTTGCTCCAGTTCTGAAAGCTGGCATGACACCCCCGCGATGGGATTTAAAGTTTGTGGCCAGAGAGGGAGATTGCCCAGGGTCGTCGGAGTCAAAGTGGGCAAGCTTTGGGCCAGCTGGGCTTGCCAGCTGCCGTTCCTTGAAGATGAACGAGAAGAAGAAATTCCTGCTCGGTTTGGTTCTGCTCCTTCCACTTGGGCGACTTTTCTCTTTTTATTTCTGTCATTTATTTCCCCTTCAGGACCCGTGGGCTGTACAGACCTGCGGCGGGCTGGCGGAGCTGAGAGTTTCCACCTGGCACCTTTAGACCCCTAACCCTGCTCTCTGCCATCAGCCCACCCAGCCAGCCCTGTCTGCGGGACCCCCCGCTCCCAGGGAACCGGGGGGGGGGGTAACCTGCTGAGGGACGGAGGCGGGTTTGACTCTCGGTAGTTAAATCTTAGCGAAAGCTCTGGAGCAAGAGGGGCTGTACAGCTCCTTCGGACTCCAGGGTTTTTCCCTCAGCTAGAACTCCCAATATTCTTGCTTTGCATATAAATATGTAATCCTTTTGAAACCCACAACCTCTTGGCTTCTATGAGATCCTGTGGCAGTGAGGTCTTTGGGTGGGTTTTTGTGTTAGATGTGTGGAGAAATTCTTTGAATTCTCCTATTCTTGGGCTCTGTGGGGGTTTCTTTGCCTTGAAGTGTCCCCTTGCTATCCTTGCTAGCCAGCGTCATCTAAGGCAAATCTGGCTTTAACAGAGATGTCATAGTAATGTGATCTATTTGGTGAACGTACATTTTTTTTTTTGTCTTTTGAGTTGTCAGCATAATTGATTCACGAAAATTTTCTGTATGTCACTGTCTATGATACAGTTCCCAAGTAATTTGATTAGAAATCACAGGGGCATTTGGTGGCATAGACAAGGTGCATCATGTCATCTGGCATACTTTCCTGTTTCTCTGATACCTGATGAAACAGCGGTGATCGGGCAGCAGAAGAAACGCGTATAGCAGCTGGGGTGCTGCTGTCCTCCGCCACGCGCCAAGGGAGGAAGAGCCGGTTCCGATTGCTGATGCTCTTCGGGCTGAGAGAGGAGCTGGAGGTGCGGGCAGGGATTTGTCTCTGGTCGCCTGCTAGCTCGGCGGTGCGGGCAGCGATGCGGCTGCTTCCCTGACTCCTGAACCTGTATCTGGCAGTTAAAAAAAAAAAAAAAAAAAAAAAAAAAATTAAAAAAAAAAAAAAATCACTGTTTTCCCTGCAGTAAGGAGGGGATGGACTGGCTTTGCGTAGGAATTTTTGCGTGTGTTAATTCCCACCAGCATCGGTTTTATGCAGCTGTAGAAGGCCCCCTGTTTGCGATTGAGATGGACTAAGTGGGAGCGAGCCTTTCTTTGCTCTTGGCCAAAGGGGAAGACACTTGAGACTACGAGACTTTCCAAGAATCTCTTACTAAGATGTATTTTAGCCATGCTTAATGGCTGCACTTACCTCCTATTTCCAGACGTAAAGAGCGTGCAAGCGGTTCTCAACCTGACCTTTTAAACTGAATGTACTTAAACATGCTGGGCCAAATTCCCCTCGCAGCCACGGTGCTGGAGCTCGCCGGGGGTGTCACCGAGCCGGAGACCGCTGCCGGGGTGCAGCGAGAGCTGACACGTGCCGAGAGGTGCTCGGTAGCGTTGCTAATCCCACCGCGCCAGAAAGATAACAGTCCATGTCAGCAATCGTCCTGTGCTGCTGCTGGCAGGTTTCTTTCGAAGATAACAGATGCTTCAACGTTAAACGTGAAAATAATGCTTTTGCGCGAGTAGTCGTTCATTTTAAACGCGTTCGTTAAGCTCCAGCGTGCTGGCTGCGTGGGGATGCCGGTGGCTCGGATGCTTCTTGGCCCTTCGTCCTCGGGATAAGGTGCAAACTGCCTGCGCTGCTGGGAAGCCTCTGCCTGCCCCTGGGTTTCCGTAACGTGAAGTTTTCGGGTCAGGCTGTCCTCGGGGCAGTAGTGCGTTGGAGCTCCTGTTTCTCCTGCGTGGGGAGAGATCCACTTGTAGCATCCGGCAGCCCCTACGGAGATCCCGAAAAGCCAGGCAGGCTGAAACCCCCCGCGGTAAGCCCCCCTCCCAAAATCTTATCATCTTGATTATGAGAGGGGCTTGTGTATTTTCTAGATATTCGCTAGTGTATCTTGAAGTGAAAAATCCTGGTCTAATCACACTCAAACCAGACTCTTTGGAAACGACTGAATCCACGTACTCTGCTGCTAAATGAGAATCTGTACTTTAAAGCTGGTGCAGGTACAAGAGAAGAAGCTTTTGTTTTGCTTATGACTTCCTGAGGTGAAACCAGTTTCGCTTAGTTCGGTGGAGATTTTGCAGCTGCTTTTCATAGCTCTGTCTCAAATATTGACCAACTGGCAGGTTTCTGATCTGAGATTTTTCTTTTCACTTTGGCTCTTCAGTAACCAAAACCTGAACGCTCCCAGTTATCGGGGTTTCGGGTTCTCAGAGGGTCTGAATCTGAAGCAGACAATTTTTGGAGATATTATATTAAGAGGAGGCAGCAGCGGTAGTTTTTCATTTAAAAACAAACTTTTCAGTTAGCAAATACTGAAGTTCTCCTAGGTGACATAGGTTTGTGACCGGGGGAGTGCTTTCCCACCTCCATCCCACCGGTGACGGGAGCCACGGCGGCTGGGGAGGTGGCAGGACGGGAAGCAGGGCGCAGCAGTGCACCCCGCGCCTCACGCTTGCCTAAGCTTTGTGAGCGGAGAGAATCAGGATTGTCTGATATACTTTTCTGATAGAGGTAAAATAGAGGTTTGAATATTGTTATATGGCTGATTTTCAAAAGTATTCTTAGCGTTTGAAGCTGCTGACGTGCACCTACCGTGATTTTAAAAAAAATAATTATGGGGGTAAACATCCGAGTCCCGGAAAACTCCGCTGGGACTGCTGCTAGGAGCTGCCCTGCATCTTACCGCGCCGAAAGACTCCGAGAGCCTGGTCTGGCCAGGTGATGGGTTACTGTCCATCTCTTGCTTGTTGGTGACTCCCTAGCTTTCTCATGGCAAACACGAGAGGTCTGGAGATGTTTAAACCTCTTTTAATCTCCATTTACCTCCCTTTCGCAAAGGGCTGATGGTGCGAGCACGCGTAGTCGTTGCAGAGCGGCCTCGGGCTTGTTCGTGCGGTAACTCCCTCTCCTTTGAATCCAAAGGCTCGCGGCACTGTGAATCTTGGTCGCTTTGGAAGTTGCGTTGAAGTTTCTGCGGTCCTTACGAGCTTTCCCGGGCTTGCTTACCCCTGTGGCCTCGCCATAGGGTGTCGCTGGAAAGCTATGGCCAGCTCGTATGCCCTTTAGTTTGGCCAAGGTATGCTGAATGCCGAGTTGTATCTGAGCTTGAGGTTGCATTTCCTCCCTTCCTTATTTTTCGATCCCTGACTACGAAGCTTTTGCTGCGAGAGAGCGCGAACCTCCGTAGGGCTCAAAACGATCGGAGCGTCCTGCGAAGCCTTAGTTAAACCCGCGCAGAGCTGCGGCGAAGCAGCAGCCAGAGCACAGCAGGTACCAGGACACCGACTGCCAGTTCCCAGCTATAAAAACACACCGCTCGCACGGTTCACGCAACCGGCACAGATGCAGCACGAGCAGCTGCCAGGGAGAAGGGGAGGAGGATGAAAAAAAACCTTTTGGATGTGAAAGCAGAGGAGCTGTGCGTATCTTCCCAAAACAAAAATAGTAGCTCAAAATGCACTTAGAGTTCTTCTGGCAATAATAACCAATGGATGGGAAGCACATTAGGATATTTTCCTGGTTTGGAGCAAGCAGATGTTATTGTGTCCACTGGAATCGTGGCAATGAACATAAAGCACAATTTCCCTGCTGCCCTGGCATGAATTTTGATCTCCCTCTAGTGTAAATCAGGACAGACTCCACGGAGGGCAATGCTGTTACACCGTTGTACACCAGAATTGGCCTTGCTTTTGCAAGTCCCAAGGGTGGTATTTTGATATCTAGAAAATTAATGCTAGAGATGGATCTGACCCAAAAACCCTGGAGTTGAACTCTTTGCAAGTTCAGATCCGGATGCAAACTTCACAGCTGCACCCTATTGTCTCTGAGCCCAATAAAACCCTCTCTCTGAACCACCCACAAGCTTAATGAAAATGTAGATTGAGATCAGATCATTATGGCCTCGAGCCAGTGCTGTGAAGCACGCACAGTGGACGGCCCGACTCTTCTTGTGCTCGTGGTGATGTAAACTGTGAGCAACTCCAAGGAAATCAGCTGGATTTCCCCAGCGTGGAGCTAGTTGTAAATGTGAACAGAGTAAGACCCTAGGTTTGGGGGTTTGGGGTTTTTTTGTGTGTGTTTTT